>NW_008238834.1:5655895-5713881 GCF_000691975.1 Corvus brachyrhynchos | reverse complement strand
ATGAGGTGTAGGATTGATGTGAAAGACACTGAGATTTGATTTATGACCTTGTGCTTCCTACACTGGTAGTTCTACAGAAAGAAATACACAGCAGCAGTTTTCTATAAAAACAGCATTTTTTGCCTGAGTTTGACTCCTCTGGGCAGTTGCAGGGTGAAATTACAATTCTAATAAATCCTGGCTATGATACACTTAAGTGGTGTGATTGAGCCAGCTGTAAAATATTACTCTGTGACACCATTAAACAAAGACTACTTACCTCAGTTTTATTACCATGCTTCGGACTTCTAAAGATATTTAAATGTACTCTGTATCCTTGGTGTAGCAGAAAGGCAGATGTTTGTATATCAAAAAGTTCTTGAACTGCAAAGCAAGACTAGTTCTTCTTGGAAGACCCATAGTATTAAGTTGAGTTGAGAAAACGACTCCACTTCTGATTAAGTCATAGCTCATGGATATTCTATGAGTACTGGATTACCACTCAGAGGCTGATGTAAGAGTAATTTGCAGTTTCTGCTATTACAAAGTGAAAAGGAATGTAAATATTATAATATGATTTTTCCAGAGCTTTCATCTTGAAATGAACTGGCAAGAACAGGTTTCTGTAAAGATACATGGTTTGCTGATGTAAAAAAATGCTGTTCTGTTGGCTTCACAGGACTAATGTTAATGAATTGTATGTGGAAAGCTTCCTCAAAAGTCCTTTGTGGCTTTGTAAAACTGATGATGCAAGATTCAGGGTGTTCATCCGTACGTGCTTACAAAAAAATTCTTGTGTAAAATGAATTTTCCTTCTATTCCAAATTAAGGTTTGCACATAATGAATCAAAATCTTAACAGAAAGATAATTAATGAGACTAGAAGTTCTGCTGGATTTAGTGTATTTTGCACTTTTAACATCACAGAACCGTCAGAGCAAAATGTTGCAAACAATTGCTAGGCTTCACAGTGTCTAAGAGCCTGAAGCTGTCTTTATCTCTTAAAACAATATTTCTGTGAACAATATAAGCTGAGATACATCCCTTCATGTAGTCTTCTGCTCTTTGAGAGTATTCAAGAACGATGCACTTGGTGTTGCTGGATCTGCATTCAGAGAGACAAGGTTTTTAGAAAGTCTAATTAAAGCAGAAATTTCTTGGTTTACTGGCATTGCAGCTATCAAGAAGAGGTTTTTTTAGTACAAGTTTATTTAGCTGATCTTAACAATCAGGACTGAAATGCCTGTAAAATGACACTTTTAATCTGTGTCTGCTTGGGAATTGCTAACTTGCTTTGACTTGCCCTTTTTACCCTTGTTGTTCAATAAGGAAATTAGTTCTGAGAAAGTTATACAGTCAAATTAAAGTGTACAAATCATAGCTCTTGCTCAGGTTTATCACATGGCTGATTGATGGGCACTGAATGAAGGTGGAAAGTGATAAGAAACTGCCTTTGGTGATATTTAAACCTGAAGAACTTGTAAAAGTCAAATTCTGTAAAATGTGCTCAAAGGAAAATCAGTTTGCATAACGTGAACTTCTTGGCCCACTGTGGGTTGCAGAGGCTGTGGGATATGAGGTCTGCAAAACCCCTACCTACGGACATTCCTTGAAAGATATTCATCTGTGTACCCTGTGGACACCTTGGTCCCTTCTTCCAGCTTCATTCCCTTGCTTGGAAACAATCCCTGAGAATAAAGCTCCTACTGGTAGGTTATCTAGTGACTTCTTGAGTCCGAGAGCATTTATACAAAATCCTTAATTTATTTATTTAACCTACATAATTTCAGGGACTGACAAATTTTCCTGAAGCTGTTGATATTTATTATCTTGGGAATTTACCTGTGAAGTAAAATGGGATACCTGTGAACTATGTGTGTAAATGGAAAAGTTGAGAAGAGATTGAATTTATTGAATTGTGCATTGAATTTGTGCACAGTTGCTGTGAAAATGTTAATATTTAACTGGCTTTTCCCTTCACTCCCCCCCTCACCAAGGAACTTGATATTTAAAGTAAGTTTAATTTGCATACTCTCGTGAATACCTTTTACTGCAGCAGTTGGTTTGTGATGAAAGATATCTCATTGTTACTAGTTGGAACTGGATTTAAAACTAGCCACATCAGCTGCACACTATAATGGGTCTTGAAAAATCTCAATGTAATCAAAAGTAGATCATTTGTTGTTCAGCCAACTGTGTAATAAGTAGGGAAGCAGTTTAGTTGATGACAGCAAGCAGAGAGGAAAAATAAATAAATAAAGGACATATGAGAGTTTTTGAGGGAGGTTTTCTACCATGGTATTTGAAAAAAGTTTGGGTTCCAGTCTTGCATCTTTTATGCATTTGAGAAAGATTACTGACTTCAAAGGAACTTGGAAGTGCATAGCTGTTTCTAAGCCCAGTCAATAAAACTCTAGTTTTAATAGTTTTGTGAAGTTCTCGTATGTGATGGAGAAAATACCCATACAAGCAACTCCTGTCACATATGAGTCTTCAGGTTTTGGGTACTGAAATGATGATACACCAGATTCTGCTTGCGCATAACTGAGTGCAAAAGGGGTATTTAACTCAATGCCACTAAGTGAACAATGAAATTTTGTAGGGAATATAATTGTTTATCTTGAAGTCTGCCCAAATGATGTACTTTGTTCCGTTAAAACCATGTATTTTGGCTTTTATTTTTTCCACTGGAGATTGTTGGCATGATGTAGGCTTTATTTAAAAGGGGGTCTTCTCTTCATGGAAGCTGGATTATAATTCTTGATATTCACTTAGATCAAATTTTAAGACTGCGCTGAACAAAAGAGGATTCACAGACCCCAGAGAAATTTTATTTCTAAGACCATAAGACTGACTAAAGAGTGAGCTGGCTTGCATCTGCTTGCATTCCTGAAGCATCACAGTAAAATCCTAATTTTCTGTATATTTTCATACTTATTGAAACAATTAGACATGTTCTGTTTTTATGTGATTGATGTCTAAAAGGATAAAACTGGAGTGCCTGTAAAGAAAGTGAAACCAAGTGAATACTGTAGTTTAAGTTCTGTCTGATAAAATTGTTTTACTTTTATAAAGATGATATATGTAGTAAATCATTTGAAGATAAGTACCACCAATGTTTTTTTCCTTCTCACGTGTGCAAGATCTCCTAATCAAAGCTTTACTCACTTAAATAATGCTTTGTTTCAAAAGTAGTTTCCTGAACTGCATATACAATGCAGTTACTATTTATCTTTGTGAGTTTATTTCCCCATTTGGCAAAATCAAAACCTGCTTTCATGTGGCAAGTATTGTTCTTGCTCTGGCTTTAATCTGTATTGCAAGAAAAAAACCTCCAAACCTAAAAATTTAAATTCATAACGGATGAAAGAATTGAGTGCAGCCAATTGGAGCTCAACATAGTATTAACACTACACATGCAGACAGGAATTATGATGATAACAGCAGCCAACCAGGCAGTCTGCTCAGGTGGGAATACATTTCTCTGAGATGGTTGAATCATACAGAGTTTTTCTTTCATCTAAATGTGGCTTGTTTTTCCAGTGTATATGAAACATTAAACTCCTGTATAGAAGTGTTATGGATTTGCAAATCCAGCCTTTTTGAGTGAGGTGATGTAGTAGGTATTGGGTAAGGGATGACACGGTGGCTTTGCTGGAAGTGCACTTCAGTGTTCGTGTCTGATGCTGTAGCGAGCTGGGTGGCCAGTGCAGGTAGGCTGGCTGCCATGACAAGGTAATTTAAGAGATGATATGAACTTAATTACTGCCCTGCCTACTCATAGAAGTGCTCAACAGTCCTGTTGTATGGATGAGGATTTCACTTTGGATTGTCAGAAAAATAGTCAAGATACCTGCATAGCTCATATACGTCTTAACCTTACTTAAGAATATTACCTTTTTTATCATGCTTATTTTTGTCACATTCAGCTTATTTATCTCTGTGTATTTTTGGCAGTGTCTGTAATAGTCTGCTACTACTTGAAACAACTTCAACAGAGGATGAATTTGGAATGCAAAGATTATTTTTAACACAGGATGTAAGAAGTTTATCAGAAATGCTATTAGAGAAGATTACATTCCCTGCTAAATTGTAAAACAGAGAGTTTTTTGGGCTACATCTGTAAAAAACCCCACAAAAACAAACAACCAAGCACAAGAAACCAAACAAGGAAACCCAACCAAACCCCAGATTTTGAAGCCCTCAGTGGTTCAGAAAAGCTAAACATTTCCCACAGATTGTTATACCCAACTAATACTGAAATGTGCAGTATAGATATAGATTTCAGCTATTACATCAGCACAGAGTGACGCCCTGGACACAATTAGATGGACCTCTCTTGTCGAATGTTTGTGCAAAAAATTTATCCAGAGTTACTGTACCAAATTCTACCCTCTTCCCAGGCAAATCGTATACTGCTTTTAAAATTTAAATTTACTACCCCAGTTGGCTTCTGGTGGTCTTTTACAGTACAGTGAAGTGTTAAAATTTTCTTCTTGCATTTTTTTCAGGTCTTTCAAGTTGCATATGTCATCATCAAAGCTGCTAATGCTCCACGACCTGGAAACTGGATTTTGGAACGCTCCATAGATGGCACGGAGTTCAGACCATGGCAGTACTATGCAATTAGTGATACTGAATGTTTAACTCGTTACAATATTACACCAAGAATTGGGCCTCCAACTTACAAGAGAGATGATGAAGTGATCTGCACCTCCTATTATTCCAGACTAGTTCCCCTGGAACATGGAGAGGTATCTTTGTGTTTGTACTTGCAGTTTGTGATTAAGAACATGGACTGATAGCAGTTTGAAAACATTTGAATTGCAGTTACAGAGTTCATCACCCTCAGCACTACCAGATCATCTGTTATTCTTCTTTAATAACATTATCTTTACATCATGTACTAGTATAGCAAACTGCTTAATGTTGGGATGAAATACATCTTTGGCTCTATGTGTTCCCATTACTAAACTCTTTGTTCTCTCTTTCCATATAATTTGATGGTAGCAATTAGCTGTGAATTATTAGTTCCTTTATCCCGAAAAGCTATAACAGAGGCTCTGTGTTCTGCCAGTTTTTTCATTTAGTGGAGAAAACTCCTGTGTTAGGAACACCTGGTTGTGTGAGATAAAGCTGCAAACACTGTTGAAGTGCTCGGCACAGCTGGAACTCCTAAACAAGCCTTGGCATTGTTTCAAGGATGTAGCATAATTAAAAGAGCTATGAGTTGTGCAGCCTTGCTGTTGATTGTTCTTTCTTTTAGCAAACTATTCACGATACTTGTGTAATTTATTACAAAGAGGCAGCCACATAATGAAATGATACATTAAAACCAGCAGTTATTCCATCGTGAATGCTATAGTGTATGATTGTGATAATAAGTGTGGCGTTATCCCATGGAGAATGCTAGTAACTCCTAGCTTCATAGAAATCAATATGTTTTTATTTCTTGGTTTTAAAAAGATTGGACTGTATGTAGCCATTCATGTAAAATTAAAATTATCAGCAAGAAAAGAACCAGTGGAATTCAGTAAAGTCCCATTTACTTTAATAAAATGCTTATTGCAATGTTGTGAGCATATGATGAACATTTAATCAACATAGAACCAACAGATCAGATGGAATGAAGAAACCTAAACCTATCTCTCCACACAATTAACCAGAAAACCCTTAGTTTGACTGTATATGAACAGTGCTGCTTGTCATGTACGTTTAGTAGGCCATACAACTCCCACTCCAGGGATGCCAGAAATTCAATTTAGTGACATTTTTCTTCTCATTCATTGGTCCTGATGGCACACATAATTAATTGGGCTACAATATCCAAAACATTGGGGTTTTTTCTGAGTGCAGTGATAGAAAAGCATAATACAAAAAATGGCAGAATTAAATTTCTGTGTACTATGGAGAATCACAGAATCTTTCAGGTTGGAAAAGACTTTTAAGGTCATTGAGTCCAATTATTAACTCAGCACTGCCAACTTCACCCTTAAACTATGTTTTTAAAGTGACACATCTACATGTCCCTCCAGGGATGGTGACTCCACCACTTCCCTGGGGAGCCTACTCCAAAGCTTGACAACCCTTTCCATGAAAAATATTTTCCTTGCTTCCAAACTAAAACTCCCTTGGCACAATTTGAGGCTATTTCCTCTTGTTCTGTTCCTTTATGCCTGGGAGAAGAGGCTGACCCCCATCTGGCTACAGCCTTCTGTCAGGTAGTTACAGGGAGTCATAAGGTCACCCCTGAGCCTCCTTTTCTCTAGGCTGAACAACCCCAGCTCCCTCAGCTGCTCCTTGTAAGTCTTGTGTTCCAGACCCTTCACCAGCTCCGTTGCCTTTCTCTGGACACTACAGCACCTCAATGTCCTTCTGAACTGAGGGGCCCAGAAGTGAACACAGGATGTGAGGTGCAGCCTCACCAGCGTGGAGTACAGGGGGACAGTCACTGCCCTGGCCCTGCTGGCCATACAATTTCTCATACAAACCAGGGTGCCATTGGCCTTCTTGGCCACCTGGGCACAGCTGGCTCAGGTTCAGCTGCTGTCAGCCAGCACCCTCAGGTCTTTTTCTGCTGGGCAGCTTTCCAGCCACTCTACCCCAGCCTGTAGCACTGCCTGGGGTTGTTGTGACCCAAGGGCAGGACCTGGCACTTGACCTTGTTGAACCTCATCCAACTGGCCTCAGCCCAGCAATCCAACCAGTCCAGATCCCTCTAGAGAGCCTTCCTGCCCTCCAGCAGATAAACACACATGCATAAAAGCTGTGACTCACAAAGGACAGGCTGCTCTTTCGTAACTAGATTGTCTGTCAGACAGGAGTATTCCCTGCACAGAGTATCTCACAATGTGCATTTATGTATTTAGGGCTTTGTAATTTGTTGTCACCAATCTGTTGAACTTAAGAGTGGCCCATTATGAATCCTGAAAGCTGATCTCTATATGTGCCTGCCTTGTATCCAGCATGTTAACATCTCAGTTCTCTGCCATCTGCTTGGAGAGTCTTGATGTGGAATAACTGTTAGGGTAAAAAGACCACATATCTAAATATGGATGCCATTAATAACATATTTTGCCAAATCAGACATTTTGCCAGTTTAGCTGCTAGATTTTTCACAGGTTTGAAGAGATACAGGTGCTTGACTGCAAGTTCTTTTGTTTGCCTGATTTATATACTGCTTGAAGATCTGCTTCTGGCAATTTACATAATCAATTTAGGACTCATGGTGAATTGCATGGCTTAAGGCGCAGTTTGAAAATGGTCTTGAATTCTGAAGGACAAGTAAGCTAAAAAAATATAATACAGAAATATCAGGGTGTATAAGCTTATATAAGCAATGTATCAGCCAAATTTAGCAGTGTGCAAGGAGAATCATGATATTTCTTCTTTAGTATCTTAGTCAATATCCCTACTGTTTCTCTCTTTTTCTGCTTGGAAAGATTCCTCTACAGTCTCTATAAAAATTTAAGTGTATTACAGAATTTCTACTAGTAGAATTTCTAGACAGTAGAATTCCTACTGTTCAAGCTTTTAACTTTAGAGTAAAAAAGTGACTCATGTCATTACTTGAAGGCACTACTTATGAGTAGTGAGAGTATATATTAGGCAGGAAAGACTGTTAAATGAAGTGGCATGTGACACATGGGAGGTAAGGCCAACTGGTTGTGACAGGCTTTTCTGGGTCTTTAAATCTCTGGTGATAAAAAGCAAACAGTTAGAAATTCCAGTGCCGTGGCTGGGTCCTCCTCTCTTTGTTGAGGAAATCAAAGGGTTGCAGTGAGCCCAGCAAATTCTACGTCAGTACTGAAACGTGAATGACAGTAGGATGTGGTGCTCCATGCTGAAATTGTGTTTGTCTATAGTTGAGTACATTTGTGTTAAAATTTTTTCAGCAAAAGGAGGGCAGTGATACTTGAATATTTGACCAACAGGTCTGCTTTGTAATTCCCAGCAGAAAACATGACTTCTGAATGCATATGTCACAACCAATTTGCCTCAAGAGAACAGTCTGAGATGTGGTGGGCATGTTCAGTCTTCAGCTGCATAAAACATTGGTACAAGGAGGAAAAATCTCTTCTGCATGTCTGTGACAGGATCTAAGAACAGAAAACATGGTTTAGAGATTAGGAGCATTTCTAACAATAAAGCTGGAAAGGCCTGGAATACATTGCCTTGGAGAAGTGTAAAGTAAGCACCAACACTGGTATTTGGAAACAGATTGGTCAAACATTTAACAAAACTCTAGTAAATCTTGCTTTAGCATAGGAAATGGACTAGAAGAATTCTCTGTATTTCTGTGAGAGCTGAGTGTTATATAAGGTGGTGCTAATTTGCAGGATCAGACCTGGAAAATGTTTTGGTTTTAATAACTGTTACTCTGCAGTTGGAAAATGGATGGGCTATTAGAAAAGTGGAAATCTTTGAACACAGTATGTTAGAATATTAAGAAGGAAGGGTGCTAACCAATAAATGTCAAAATTATAATTTTGGGAATGGGACCTCTATTACAAGCCTCTGTTGGTCTGTTTTTTAAATAACACAGTTACTCTCTAGGGAGCCCCTATCTCCACTACAGAATTAAGATTTTTTTAACATAATAATTAAAAAATCTTTAACATGTAGGAGTATTTTCAGGGGAACAATTTGACAGTACTGGACAAAGTTGAAACTATACATTGAAGAGTAGTATATGAGACAAAATTGCCCTTCATAAATGAGAATATGTCATGCACTCTGAAATGCAGGTGACAAACCCAAAACATGACCCTTTGTTTGTTATGGACACCAGGTGAACTGTTGGAACATTTGTTTGCTGCCTGTAGGGTAGGGTCTTATTTTCTGTTTCTTACATAAAATGGAGCAGGAACTGTATGGTCATAGGAGACTATATCCTTGTGTGTTCCTAAGTAGTTTTGGAAAGAAGGAAGGGGCTGTTGCCAGAAAAAGCTGTGCAGCTTGATACCAAAAGTCGTTTTAGTGAGGCCAGCTGGAATTGTGCAAGGAAGGTGTAGGTCAAAGGAATGGATTTGTGATGGCAGTGCCTTGCTTTCAGTTGTCATCTGTGTTGTGGCTTCCCACTGCGTTCTCTTATCACTGAGTACTCCTTGCTGATTGTGCAGGCCTGTCACTGCTAGGTGTAGGATTAATGACCTCAGATTGAGAGCATAGACCAGATTATGCTTTGTAATAAAATCTTTCTATTTATGGAGAAGAAATCTGTAAGGACAAAACCGGGCTTATGGCCAGAGTTATGTATTCCATCTCAATGGGGGAAGAGGAAGACTGCAGGAACTAGGGATTCACTTGGTACTTTACCTTGGTTTTTCTCCTTATGCTATCTCCACAAAAGCCCAGGAGATTTGGGACTGTGATGAGCTGATAATGGTGGTTTCAGAGCAGTGTGAGTCAGGAAGCAGGAATTTTACCTACATGTAGACAGTGGGGAAATAAAAGGAACTCCAGGTAGTTTAACATGTGACCATCCCGAGTTATTGGGAAACAAGCTTAAGTTCTGTGGTTTTGATTCTCAGACTGATGTTTGTTGTGGTAAATGAATCACAGATCCGTTTGTGATTAAGCCAGCCTTTCTTTCTAGATTCACACTTCACTGATCAATGGCAGGCCTAGCGCTGATGATCCTTCAGAGAAGCTGTTGGAATTTACTTCTGCACGATACATTCGCCTGCGACTGCAGCGTATTAGAACTCTGAATGCTGACCTCATGACTCTCAGCCATAATGATCCTAAGGAGCTAGACCCCATTGTTACCAGAAGGGTAAGCTGATTGTTCATAAATGGTATTCAGTATAGCTTGATTATAGCTTGATGGGAGAGTCTATTCTGACCTATTTGAGAAAGAGGAAGTACTTAATTCTTGCCATTCACAGAGTGGCTTTGATAAGTTGTATAATTTTTGCCTTCCCTTTGACACCACTAACAACAATATCTTGTCATAAAGAACTTTGAGGAAAAGCTTTTTGAGATTGTTTTTATTTTTATTTGTTTGTGTAAATGATTTATGCTAGGAACTGTGTTTGTAATGCTTTATCATCAAAATATGGTTTGGCTGATGGAAATGCCACTTGAGGTTGCTCTTGATGCCACTGCAGTACCTTTTGTGGTGTATCATGGATTTTGGGACCCAATGCTGTGGTTCATAAACATAATTATTTGAAAACATAGCTATTGTGAGTTTTCATGTCTTATAAGAATTTTCTTCATTTTTTAAAGGCTGTTATAATCAATTGTTTTAGAGCCCATAAATTAATGTTTGTGTAGAATTCTGACAGTATTAACTAATTTCCAGATTTGATATTGAAACTGGGGAAACTGAGGCCCCAAGCACTTAGGCTGATTTCTTCAGATTCTCACATAAATTCAATATTGGAAGTCTACCTTCACTAACAGTTCTGCAGGATTTCTGCTTTGTATCTTGCCATTTTGACCACCTTAATTTGCCCAAGACTCATAGGCTAATACTTCAGAGGGGTTTAAGTTCTTCTATAAGGGTAGGCTTTCTGATGAGGACAGGGGAACATGAAAAGTGTTTCCTCCTTCCTTTCCTTTGTAGCTCTTTTTCCTGAATAACATCTGCAGGCAACTCTTCCTTGTGCAGCAACAGGATTCTTGCAGTTTGTGGCTTCTGTGATACAGGCAATCCTTGCGTTGTCTGGATGGCTGAGTACAGAAGGCAGAAAGGAACTTGGTCAGGGATTGGTGGGTACTTTCAAGACAACCCCACCCTTATCTTGATCATGGAGGTGGCCATTCAACTGCAGCATTTTAAAGTATAAAATCTGGATGGTTTGCATTTTCTGTCTGACAGGGGAATTGCTAGCATGGAGACTGCAAGACCAGAGTATTGGACAGCTGCACCAGCTGTGCCTTGCTGGCAGTAGGGAAATGGACAGCCTGAGCAGGCGAAATGTTCCCATAAGGCAGACTGGTTGATATTCAGATCTATTGATAGTGTAGGCATATCAAGACATACACCCCAAAAAGAAAGGTTCGACATGGAAGCACGCAAACATACAGCTGGCAAACAAGAATTTGGAGGATGAGCATTGCCACTGGTTTTGTAACATACACAGTGTGCAATCCAGGGCTTAGTACTTCTCCATCTACCATTGCTTAGTGCAGTTTTGCATGAAAAACGACACATATTGGCCAGGGTTCCCAAATCCTGATGTATCACCTTGAGTCTCACTTTGCTGTGCAACAAGCTACAACAAAGATGATGACTTCCAGCTTTCTGGATGCTGTTTTTGTTGGCTTTGAAGACTTTGCTACGGTTGTTGATACCAATTACGTTTTGTTTCCTGTATGTAGTCTTGAAAAATGGCCAATTCAGATTCTGAGTGTTCAACAGCACCTTTATTTCTGTGTTCCTTTTATTTATTTCTGTCTGTACCATTTGATTATCCCTAGTCTCTCATTCAACTTCAAGCTGCACACAGCTGCCGTGAGCCGTACACTGTCAGAAAATAAGACAAAGGAGATGATACAGGCAATGCAGTGAGAAATTAAATTCTGCTTTTGTCCTCCTTTCTCAGCCTGAACCTCCTTCTTTGTAGTTAAGGACTTACTGTTCATGACAAGTCCCTGAATGGTTTTTGTAGTTCAAGCCCATAACATTAAAAATCCTCCCAAATTACTGAACATAAGAAATTTAAAACCATTAAAAAAAAAAGTATGAAATCAAAGAAGATAGTTTCCTCCAACTCCAAGAGCCTTCAAAGAAATAACAGTCCAGGAGTCAGCATGTCTGACCACCCAGGGCTACCTCCTCTTCCTGAACCAGCTGACATTAGTGTTGCTAGGTCTGAGAGCCTTGAACTATTCCCTTAGAAGTATCCTCAAAAAGAATTTCTTTTTCATTCCCCTGTAGTACATACTTCCCAGGATACAAACAGGCCAACCATGTTGATATTGCAGCTGTAACTGAACCCAGATGGTCATTTCCTGCCTCTTCTTTGCCTTGAAAATTAAATCCTTTCCTTATTTATGTTGTTTTTGCTCACCACCTGGCAATATTAATGGATAGTATTCTGCTGTATCCACACTTTTTAAACTAAGAGTTTGGATAGAATATTTGACTGGCTACACAGTAGAGGAAAGATCTGGTCTGGAAGTCAGTGTGCAAAGTGGTTTTAAGGGAGGGAGAGTTCCCATTTTAAGGAAGCGTACTCTTAGTCCCCAGACCGACACTAAAATATGGCAATTTCTTATGTTTTGTGGATTCTTGTAAAGTGAAAAAAGGATTTTTATTTTTTTTTGCGAGTACATTTTGACTGAGGTCACATTTGGTGGTCTTTCCTGAAGCTGAGGTATTTTACATACTTACTTAAAAGTTAAAAGTCACTGTTTCATACCAATAAGGAAAAATGTGGGAAAAATAAAAAATGCAAAAATTGAAGGTTTCCCCAAATGGCAAATATTTTTGAGTATTTCTTTTATTTTTCAAGTCACAGAGTACTTGAATGCTGGTATTTTATTTTGCAGAGTAGGGCAGGAAGACGTAAATACACGTAAATGTCTTTTATTCATACCTTTCTCAACTTTGTTTATTTGTAGTACTACTATTCAATAAAGGACATCTCTGTTGGTGGCATGTGTATTTGTTACGGCCATGCTCGAAGCTGCCCTCTGGATGAAATCACAAAGGTATTCTTCATCTCATTATTTGATAATGATAATTATTTGATAATTATTTGATAATTTGATAATTATTAATAGGAAAACAACTTTTCCTATTCAAATAAAAAAAATCCCTAAGGAGAGTGAGAAAGAGGAAGCTAAAAGAGATCTTATGATGTGTACAAATTTTTTACTATTTTTTTTTTCAGAGCAAGCATATCTGGATTTTGTAGTGCAACTTTCTTGAAGTAAACTCTTCTTCTTTGGCATTGAATTTAAACAATTCAAGGGGTACAAGACATAGTTGGTCTTGCAGCACAGGAGATTTGCCCCTCCTCTTCTGGAAAGGCTATTCCCCAGTAGCTGACGTACCATGGTGGAGCAGTCCATTGTAATTGTAGGGTATTTGTGAGTCATGCCATTTTTTGGAGTAAGGCTGATACTGGGCAGACTTTTGGCAAAATTGATTAAACTATCCATTAAAAAATATTTCAAGAAAGTGAATCTTTTATTCTCAGAAATTGCAATGCCAGTGTGAACACAACACGTGTGGAGAGAGCTGTAACAAGTGCTGTCCAGGCTACCACCAGAAACCATGGAGACCAGGAACCCTTTCTGCTGGGAACAAATGTGAGAGTAAGTATGCACAGGCATTTAAATAGTTTCATGACGTCTTACTATTTTCTTGTTTGAGGTTGCTTTCATAAAGATCTGTACTAATTGCCCTGAAATTCCACAAACTATTAACTGTCTTCATGGGATTGTTCAAAGGTGGAGAACCTACTTCAAATCATAACTGTTAAGATGGTTTTAAATAATCTGTTCAGTGTGACTTTGTGGCTAGTGGAGTCGTAGTACAGCTTCCAGAGTCTCTTTTTCAAAGGGACTTGGGATTTACTGTACTTCTGTAGAAACTAGCAGATTGGCATCAATCATTTGGTTCGCTACTTGAAATGCAAATTTCACAGATTGATCATAAATTTTGTCAGATGAAGAACTTTGTTCTGATAACAAATGTTTTGAAAGAAGCTCCTTATTGGCCAATTACACTTCAGATTGTCTGATAGATTGACTTAGGCTGTGCCACTATGGCTGACTGTGCTTCTAGGGCTAGTTGGTGCATTTTCTCACTTCACATTACTAATGGACAGCACAAGCTGCAGACAATTAAGAACTTTTAGATAAAATTTAAAGTTCTGGATGGAAAAGTAGTTTAATTGAAGTCTTTGCACAAGTCATAATGTGACTCTTTGGAAGGTAGTTGTTTATGACAGTTTGGACTGAAGTATCCTCTAAACTAAATAAAATTTATACTTAAGTGCTTCTGTGTTGGCTTCTCCGATTTTGTCTATAATACAAATAAGAGAAGAATTAGGCAACTTTTCTTCTGTAATGCAGGGGACAGAAAAAGAAGGAAGAGTTATTGCTAATTGCACACATTACTGTCGACAACAGTCCTGACAAGGTTGTCTTAGTAGGTTATACAGAATACCGATAAAAATGATGCTGTTAAAGTGATAACAGTGGTTTTGAAATTTGTTTGCTTGCTAAGATATATAGTGTATTAAATCCAATGAAACACATGGCATGGTTAAAGGGAAAAAGCACACTTTTGAGGTCAATTGATAGTCTCTTGTACTTACATTTTCAACTTTGAAAAATGTCAGAGTTATAGGAAATGTTACACAGTGTAAATAAGAAAAAAATTGATGTCTTTTCCGTTCCTTCTCAGAATGCAACTGTCATAACAAAGCAGAAGATTGTTATTACAACCAGAGTATTGCAGATCAGAAAAGGAGCATGGATATTCACGGCCAGTATATAGGAGGTGGTGTGTGTTTAAACTGTACTCAACATACTACTGGGATCAACTGTGAAATGTGTGCTGATGGATATTTTAGACCACACAAAGTAAGATTTAGTAAATATCATTCTAATGTTTTGGTGAATTAAAACATTATATCACGTCTATTTCAGCTGATTGTGATTAATATATTGGTTTATTATCAGCTGCAGAATATCTAAGAATACAGAGGGGTTTTTTGTAAATGGCATGACACCAAAACTTTCAGAAAAAAACAAAATGCTTGTTCAGCTGTGTGGGAGGGCAGGTCAAGTTGTTGGAGAAGAAAATTATAAGTAAAGATGAAACTTAATATCCTAGTGTGGAAATGTACATGTTCTGATATGAAACCCATTTCTCCTGTGGGTAAAGCTCTAAAAAGTGCCAATAGTAAAGTTTCACTGTATTCAAAGTGCCAAAATTGTGTACCATCCTGTATCAGCCCATTTCAACCAGTGTTAAGGGACCTGGCTCAAAGATCAGAATCTTTGGCTGATGAGATGTTGCAACAAATGCTCTTCTTGGTATGACCGTTGTAGAACTTGTCCTCTCTGAGTGTACTTTCTAGTGTCACTCTTTGGAAAAAAGCCATAAACTCTACAAGACATTTGTTAAAATATGGCTGACAGAGTTAAACCTATGAACTTATATAACTTAACATTGCATATAACTGCAGTGTTAGAGGTCTCTGAATAATGAGATTTTCTGAACTAAATTTCTACTCCACATGGTCTTACTTTGGTAGGCTCATGCATATTTTAAAAAACCCATGCTTTAAAAATCTGTCATGAATTGGTGCAGAGACCAAGAGTGAGTCCATAGGAGTATGGCTAGACAGCAGGTACAGCTCATCCAAAGAAGTAAATTGGAGTCAGAGACTGTCTTACAGTTGCTGTAAGAAGCATTGAAGAAAGGTCTTCGATCAACTCATAGCCATTAAATGTGTATCTAGAGGTCATTACTGACCATTGCTTTACAGCTCAAGCACCTTAAAGGACAATTTTCCCTGCAAAAAAATAAAAGTCTTGCCATATGATTTGCATTGCCTTATATTTCAAAGATTTGTAGATCATGAAGTCAGAATGAGTCTTATTAATAGATAAGCTGTCCTTCCACTGAACACAGAGCCAAGGATTTCTTAAATTTCCTTCCTCTTTGAACCAGAATATCTTCGCCAAAAAGCATCCACTCTTGTCTTAAACATTTCCATATCTTTTGGCAAACCTTCACAGTGGTTAATTGCTGTTACTTTAAAAAAATGTCTATTTATGCTGCATGTGTCAGACTTCAGCTTCCAGCCATTAGCAGTTACTGCATCTTTGTGCTATTGAAGATCAACTTTTGTTCCCACATTTAAGTTTTCACAAGGCTGTAATCCCCTGATCCTTCTGCTTGCTAAAGCTAGACTAGTCCCTTTATCTATTGCCCCGTATTACATTTTTCCAGTGTTTATTTGTTTTAGTTTTGGTGACTGAAGACAGGAGACATATGTAACTTTACTTTTCCCAGGTAATAACTTGAGAATTTGACAGAGAACTTTTATCTTATAGGTTTCTCCCTATGAGGATCACCCATGCTATCCCTGTGGCTGTGACCCATTTGGCTCTCTGAGTTCTGTTTGTGTTAAAGATGAGCATCATTCTGACTTGCAGCGCGGTAAGGGAGCAGGAAGTGCCTTTTCCCTAAACTTCAACTGTGGCTGGATTTGTGGTTGGTGAAGTTTGAGGCAATGCTGTCTACCTGTGAATGGCTGCCTTTTAGGTACTGCTTCAAAACACTGGTAAATCTTTGGGAAGGTGAGGCTGAAGTGTTACATAGTTCTATGGTTTTAAGGTATGTCAGGTCCCTGAATGTGTTCTCCTGTGGGGATTGTGGGCTCTTACTGTGTAAAACGATGTGAGGTGTTGAGATCTAGCACTGTTGTTTGTGAATGCTGTTACAGCTGTCACAAAATCCATTTTGCTGCAGTTTCTGTGCATCTGGTACTTCAAACATGAAAAATAGGTGGTGAGACTGACCTTATGCCAAGTATCTGTGTGGAATATAACATGGAGTGTAATAAAAAAGGAATGCTAAATT
The DNA here is from genome assembly GCF_000691975.1 of Corvus brachyrhynchos. Lineage (NCBI taxonomy): Eukaryota > Metazoa > Chordata > Aves > Passeriformes > Corvidae > Corvus > Corvus brachyrhynchos. The sequence continues at coordinate 5,697,342 of NW_008238834.1, read as the reverse complement.
ATTTGGACATCCTGAATCCAGCCTATTGCCTGCTCTGATTTTTCTTTTTTTTCTCTACTTTTGCTCTTCAAGTGACTCGGCCAGGCCAGTGTCAGTGCAGAGAAGGTTATGCAGGAGAAAAATGTGATCGTTGTGCATTTGGGTATCGGGGCTACCCAAACTGCCTGCGCTGTAACTGCAGCCTGATTGGTAGCATTAATGAAGATCCATGCACAGAACCTTGTCTTTGCAAAGTGAGTACTAAACTGCCATTTTTGTTCAAAATTGAGTCTATGCATTGGTTTATAAACACCTTTTTAATAGTGAAATTACTTCATTAACTGGGGAAATCCCTTCCTTTATAAGAATTAACAGTGTACACCTGACAACCTAGAACTTAAAACTACTAATTATTCTCTGTACTGAAAAATACAGTAATTTATGCTGAGTACTTCCGTATGTTACTGATACGACATTTTCTGTAATAGTGGGCCTGACTGACGTTAAAATGAAATTAAACCTGAACATGTGTGAGCCAGTCACAGAGAGTGAGTATGCCTAGCTGGATTTGGTTTTAGGAATGAGCTGATATTTCTCTTCAAAGCCACTGATTTGCTTTTAAACAAATGTTGTGTTTAATACAGCTGTTTTGTGTGGAGAAACAGCAGGCATTTGGAAAGAACTATTGGAACACTTGCACTAGACATATGTATGAAATACGATTTAATTATTCAATTACAAAATATAAACCATAAAAATGTTTTAAAAGAGAGCAGTTTTGCAGCATTTTATTTTTTGGTAAATATCCAAACCTCTTAAAATGCCTTGCAGCTGTAGATTCCACTGAATTTTATTACTAAACTGTGTTAATATTTAAAGAAGTTACTTAATTTTCTGAACCAAATGTTAGCTAGTAGTTTATGTATTTGTTGCCAAATATGATAGTGAACAGGAGCCAAAGATAACATGGTTTGTTTGACAATTCTTCTGAAAATTTAGTCCTTTTGCATAATTTATCTGATCCAAAATATCAAACCTACATAAATAACAGGTCTGGGAAGATGAAATTTCTCCAGTCGCCAGTTTAAATACGAAAAAGGAGATACATGCCTGATTCTGAGCTAGGGTAACACTGCATCAGCCAGTGCAGCTAACTAGTGAAAATTTTGGTATAAACTGGACTAGAAACTGCCTTTTTTCAGTGCTGCTGTGGGCATGAGCCTGGCATACAGAATTTTTAGGCCAGATCACAAAGAGTATTACCAGTCAGCAGACCACCTATGAAGATGAAAGGAGAAAAGCCGTGTGCTCCAGATATCAAATGAAGGGGACAGGATTTCTAAGCCTTTGCAGACTCTGTGACCACAGTAGAAAAAGCTATTCTTTTTTATATGGTACATTTTGTGATATTTGATCCTTCCTGAAACACAGCTCTTGTGGTCTAGTCATTGGGTAAGATTTTTTTTTCATTAAGAAATAAATAATTTCTGTCTATATAATGTTACAGACAGTGAAATGTGTGATCCAAATGCATCCCGAAGACTGAGAAATAAAAAAGCTGAAAAGAGCGTACAAATACTATTTCTGTAAAAATCCAAGATTTTAAGATCTCATTATCTCAGGGGGCACTTTGCCTGATATTTTCCTCAGGTTTGCATATGAACAAAGAGAAGCAACCATCCTCAATCTTTGAATCAGAGCTGGAGATCATAAGTTTTTATTATGCTTTGCAAACACAGAGTGTACTTTGCTTACAAAAACACATAACTTGTCTGTCTAGAGAGGTCTTATGTAAACTTGACATGCCAAACACTGTTTCAGAAGAAAAGACAGTTGGAAGTCTCAGATTTCTCTCTGGTAAGCCTGAAATTTGCTCCATGGGACCAAATCTGATGTAAGTTTGCAGTCTGGAGGGATTCTTGTGGCTGAAGTGAAGGCACCCTGGTAACTGCTTCTGAAAGCAGAATTTGGTCCACAGGCTTTGCATTTCACATGGCAATGCAGAAATCGTATAGGCCTCAGGAAGGCAGGTGTATGTATGCCTTGCAGTCTTAGTGTCCTAACCATATATATCAGGGAACTTTGTGAGGTGTTCTGTAAAGTCCTCTTTGCCTTTGTAGTGGAGTTTTCCCATAGTGGAAACCAAAGGTTGAGATTGGAGAGTGGTGTCTGTCCAGGTCTTGTTCTAACATGAAGCTAGGACATTATGAGAATCTTGACCCTGGCAATAGGAAGTGTTCTACATCTTACTGTGTGGAAATACCCATGGAGATCAGCTATTACAGCTTTGTGGGCATTTATCAAATATTTTCTCTGCTGGTTTGTTTGTCAGCAGCAGTTGTCTAAACTTTTTGAAGAAATAGCCACATATTTGCTGCACAAATTTTACAAGAAAAAAATACTGGGTGTACTATTTTGGATTTTTTTTTCCCTGTAAATTCTGCATTGAAAGAGGTTTGTAGCTGTACACTCTACTACCCAATTTGCATGGCAGAAGACCATTGAAAGGAGCTAAAGGAGTGGAGTATCTCTACCTACTCCTGGAGTAGGAGTTTCTGGACCTTAGCCAGAGAATATTTGGAGGAGGAGTTGTGAGCTATCATAAGTATGTGTGGTGTTCTTCCAGGAAGAGGTGGCAGCAGTAGTGTGTGTCACGGTGTAAATATTGAGAGATGGTTGAGAAACTGTTATCTTGAAGCTGGCTGTGGTAGCTCCAAGAGACTGGGGCGAACTTCCTGGATTCTATCTGGTGAGCTATCTGAAAGGTAATCCATCTGGATTCAGAAAATGTGAGATTTTTTCTTCAGAGCAATCTACAAAGTCAAGCTACAAGAGAAGTAGACTGGCAAGCTGACAGGAGCTTTTCAAACCCTGTCTGTGTATATTGCCCAGAAATTTTACTGTGACAGAACCTTTGCCAGGGCTTGTTTAGATTTTGATGAACTGGCAAACTCTGACGAATTTTTCCAATCAGTTTCAGTTTTAAGCTCTGAGTCTTATTCAATAATCCTGCTGTGCTGAAATATGCTTTCTTTTATAACCTTCTGAATGCTGTTATGCCTAAATCCCACCTAATCCATGATATTTGTTACCATAATAATACTGATGTGAACCAAATGTTATATGCCTTTGACAGGAAAATGTAGAAGGTGAAAACTGTGATCTTTGTAAACCAGGATTCTACAATTTGCAAGAAAGAAATCCTCAGGGCTGCACAGAGTGTTTCTGCTTTGGAGTTTCTGATGTCTGTGACAGTCTTACATGGCCCATCAGTCAGGTATTTATATGTTATGTCCCTGACCTAGTATTCTTTCCTCAGACAGCTGCAAAATGTACTGTGTTTCTCTTTGACATGTGCCCAAGTTAACTGCAAATTCTGGTATGTGTCTTCTTACAGAGGAATGGATTTTCAGTGTCATTGGACAGCTCTGAGGTAGTCAGCAAGTCATCCCAGTGCAGGCTTTGGCCCCGCTGGCTTGCAGTAATATCAAAAGCATTGGGTAGTGGAGGCTGCAATAATGCACTGGAAAAACAAATTTTTTTTCTCAGTTAAAGTTTTTTTTTGTGCTGAAGAAATGAACCCAAACCTGTTTCCTTGCTCTCATACCTATTGGACAAGGCTATTGGATCTCTGACAATATGGTCACTACTCTTTCTTAGCAAACAATGTTTATAAATATCACCGTCTTCTGAATAGGCGGTTCTTGAGTTATGGGTTTTGGGGGGGCCACACTTTTCCCACCAAATTCCTTACGTATCTTTGCAGAGCTAGCCACACTTTGGTCTCCTCTTTAGTGTGCCAATAAAAAGGGAGGAAAACACATAAAATTGACTGAAATTCTAAGATGATTGAGTAAAACTCTGTAAGAAGAACAAAGTTCTCTCATCTTGCTCCCTATTCTGGGACTGTAGTTTTTGCTTTCCTCCAGCTCAAACCTGTCTATAAATGGGGACAATAGGCCTTGAAGCCTTTGAAGTTCTGTGTTTCTGTCTCAGGGAACTCATAAGTATAATGTTAATTTTGTTGGAAGGATGAAAATCACGCTCATTATATTTTTGCTCCTATCTAATAGAGAGGTGGAGACTATCCTAGTCAGAAGTGGCATATTTGCATATATTGGGTGTCAGACTTGGCTAAAGAAAGTGTTCTAGATCCATCACTTTGAATGAATATCTAGGAAGAGGTGGATGTTTTCTCAGTGACACAGCTGCCTGACTTCCAATAAAATTATTACTCTTCCTTGTAGATTTCAGACATGACTGGATGGCTTGTTACTGATCTGTACAAAGCAAGGAGTGTGCAGCCTCAGCGAAGCCAATTTGATGGACCCCATCAAATAAGTATTAACAACACTGAGGCTGTGAAAGTACTGAAACACACTTATTACTGGTCAGCACCTGAGGCATATCTAGGAAATAAAGTAAGTACTCAGCTAAGAAGTCAAATCTCCTTCGTAGTTTCTCTGTCTTAACTGTAACCTATTGCTCTGAATATATAGTTTCTGTAATTAAAGATTACACATAAACCCCGTATTACCAACTTCTCACTGTATCTCTGCTTTTTAAATCAGAATGTTCCTGTGCAGACATTCCCAGTACCCTCTTTTTGCTCTTTGAGTTCATCCATCTCCCCACTTCCTTCTCTGCTTTTCTTCGACACAGTATAATCTCTCTTGACTGTTAACTGACTTCTATGCTCACATTTCCCATAGACGTGGTTCCTGTCCTGAAACTTACACCCTTCATGCCTTGTCCAATAACAGTAGATTGGACCATTAAAATCTCTTACCTGCTTCTTGGCCATCTTCTGTTTCCAACCAACTAGTCTGTAATTTTTGCCCTGTTTACTAGCTAAAGCTCTGGGTGTCCTCCTTTTTGCAGCAGACTCACAGAATAGTTGAGGTTGGAAGGCACCTCTGGGGGTCATCTTGCCCAGTTTCCCTGCTCAAGTAGGGACACCTAGAGCAGGTTACCCAGTACCATGTCCAGGGAGATACTTCTGAGTATCTGCAAGGATGGAGCCTCCACAGCCTCTCTGAGCAGCAACCTGTGCCACTTCTTGGGCACCCTCACAATAAGTGTTTCCTGATAGTCTCCAGTATTTCAGGTTGTGGTCATTGCCTCTTTTCCTGGCACTGGGCACCACTGAAAAGAGCCCAGCTCCATCCTCTTTGCACCCTCTCTTAAGGTGCTTGTATATATTGATAAGATCTCCCTGAGCCTTTTGTAGGCTGGACAGTCCTGCTACTCTTGGTCTTTCCTCATATGAAAGATGCTTCAGGCTCTTAACCATTTTAGTGGCCCTTTATCCACCTCTCTCTTGTACTGGGAGGCCCAGAACTGGAGTCAGAACTCCAGCTGCAACCTCACCAGTGGTGAGCAGAGGGGAACCTTGCAGCCTTAGCTGTAATTATTTTCAGTCCACTCTCTCTGCCCACGCAGCCTTGTTTATTATTAGTATAGTGACACAGTAAATGAAAACAAGTGCAAGAAGTGTAACATTAAGCAGCAGCTTTTGCAGAGGGCTGACTAATTCTAATTTCTTACTCATTTAATATAGGTCTAACTGTTGGTTAACTTACTTTGAAGTAGTCAGCAGCTGCTGTGGGGCTAAGGACCCTGAAAGGTGGAATACAGAATGTGAAGAAGTCCAACATGCTGTGCCCCTTGGCTAGGATGATAGTGTACACCTCTGCTATCTGTTCAGAGTCCTGTTAGTGTTTCACTGAATGAGGGCACTTACCTGAATCACCTGTAGAGCCTTGAGCTAGCTCTCACCACCTGCACAGCAGCAAGCTACATCTTGTCCCTGTGCTGACACTCATGGCATGTTAAACTTTTCCTGTAAAGTGGTATTTGTAAGCCTACAACTGTCTTATAATTTGGACATTGTACTGATCCATGTAATTTCTTTGTATTGGCTGGAGGTTATCATGTTGTTAAAACTTTGTTTTTTGTCATTTCAGCTCACAGCTTTTGGTGGAGACTTGAAGTATACGGTATCTTATGACATTCCAATGGAGAGTGTGGACAGTGACATAGTGTCTACTGTGGATGTCATCATTCAGGTGGATTTTTTTTCAGCTTGTTACTGTTCAGACATTATTAGGAATCTATAAAGGGGTTAGAAAATAAAATAATATTTCTGTAGTAGTAGTTTTGTCAGTTTTAAGTCCCTTAAGAGTCACTACCAAGATTTTGTCACTACTAATTTCTCTGGTTTTCTGATCCATTTGTCTCAAATTGTAGGTGTACAATACTAGTTTTAAATGCTAAATACCTAGAATTTAATCTCTGTCTATATGGGTGAGTTGCTTATTACCAAATGTACAAAGCTGTGTTTACAAACTCGCTGCAATAAACTGGAAAGACTTATGCTTAAGAAACAGGTGAGTGTTCTTGCTGATTGCTTACTTTTCTAGATTTATGTTGCAGTTAAAAAGTAAGGCTCTATATTGAATCCAGGCCCATTATTTCTTAATATGTACTTAGCAATAGAACAAAGCAGAGAGGAGATTCTGTTTGGTAGAGGTGTTTGATTTTTGCAATTCAGTTCATTCTTTTACAAAAGAATTCTGAAATCTCTGAACTGAGAGAGAGTTAGATTATGGTCTTCCTTGAAGCCATAGAAAATGTTGACCTTTTACTTACTTTTTCTTAATGCAAGGAATTTAATTTGATTGCCTCTTCCTCTGTGTTACGTGGATGTGTATTTGACACTAAATGTTATTGCTTAATAAAATTTACATACAAATATGGAAAATGTTTTCTCTTGTCCTTCAATTTCAGGGTAATGGGCAGATTCTGAGTACAAGAGCAGCGGGCTTGTCATTACAGCCATATGAGGAGTATTCTAATTCAGTGAGATTTGTATCAGAGAATTTCATCGAGTTCAATACAAAAAAAGCAATAGACCGGGAAATGTTGATGACTGTTCTGGCAAATGTGACCCATCTTCTAATCAGGGCCAACTACAACATTGCCAAAAAGGCTGTGTACAGGTAAGTAAGATAAAATATTCAAGTTAATCTAGATACTTCTATTATTTTTCTGCATATGAATCATGATTCTTAGGGGCAGTATTCCTGACGTTTAATGTTAATAGCTTATAGAAAAAATGTTGTTTATTGAATTTTCTTAAGACCAGTCTTTGTCCCCAAAACACAGTCATATGAAGTGTGGGGTAAGGGACATTTGATTTTTAAGATATCTGATAGCAGAAATGTTGTCTTCTGCTTTAAAGTAATAACTGCATAAAAGCCTTATTACAATGGCTGCTTTTTTTGGAGAGAAATGTCTCCAGAACTTTCTACAGTATGCTTATTTGGGTATGTGGCAAGTTAATCCATCACTGACTGTTGAAAACCTGTCAATAAAGACATTGATTGTAATTTCTTTTGATGTTTGTTTGTAGATGTTATTGATATTCATCTCTAAGGGAGTACTTAATAGGAAAATTAAACTGGAATGGATTAGCTGATCATTCCATAGTCTCAATCCAGCATTGGCCCTATCTGTGTCAGACCTTATAGATCTTTGTTTTACCTGTTCTCCAAGACACAGGAATAAAGTTGTATTGCTCTCAAGGGAATCAGTTTCATCATTTACCTACTTAATTTCCTTAAGACTCACTGACAGCCTTTCTTCCTCATTTCCTAGTTAGAGCATGGTGCTATTAACACCAAGGTTATGGATTCAAATCCTTATATGGGCCATTTACTTAAGAGTTGGACTTGATTATCCCTTCCAACTCAAAATATTCTGTGAATATTCTGTCATTTGTTAGCATTTCATGTCAATAAAATAGGAACTGATACCAGACTTGCTTTGTGCACCCACACCACTCTGGTGAAATTTATGTTCATTTAGGGATAGTGTGTTCATCTTTATGGAATGTTTGTAAAGATTTCTTACAAAAATGTTACCTGTGGCTGAGAAGATTGTCTCTTCTAGTAACAGTAATAGCAGGAGGATATGTCTGCTCCCAGGACTGCAAATGCTGTGATTAGTGTATGATCACAGACTTTTTATAGAAGAGATTTGTGCCTGTTCCTCAGTTTTTCCTGCCAGGGAGCAGTACTCAGTGGCATTACCTCCCCAAAAGTAAACTGTCCTGTTGAAAATAAAGTTTGGGGAAACAAGTGATGTGTTGTTTTCCTGTTTGACCCTAGGCTGGACTCTGTGACCCTGGATACTGCAAGTGCAAATGTTATAGATCTTTCTTCAGCACCAGACGTGGAATTCTGTGAATGTCCTCAGGGTTACACAGGAATATCCTGTGAGGTAATCTCTTACAGCGTTTTATGTATGCAAAATTATCTCCTGTTGAAAAGGATCTAGGTATTAAAGGCAGGCTGCCTTTAATTACACTGCCATAAAAATACATGTTCTGTGGTGAATTGCTGCCTACTGTACTTGGCACAATCCTGTAGATATTTTCTTTCAGATACTCTAAGTGAGATTTAGAACTTATTTCTTGAATTCTTTTTCATGGCACTAAAAAATGATGATGCATTTCAGAATATCAGTGTTGCAGAGGGAGCATCTGTGAAAGCTCTGTGAAGCTGTTTTGAGCTTACCTTACTCATTAATAGCACTTTTTCTGGATCTGGATCATGTTCAGTTTATTTCTGTTATGTACCATTAAGTTTATGGAGGCAATAAGGAACCTTAGCAGGGAGGAATGCTAGCTTTTGGAAGAACCCACAAGGGTGAAATGCATTGTGCAAGGTGGTGTCTTGTGTATCTGTGAATAGCAGATTTAGAGAGGCATAGTCCCCCTGCAGAATAGCAGGAATTATTTTTACAAATAATTTCAGTGTGAAACCTTGTGCTCCAGCATTGTTAATGATTCTGCAGAGGTGGTAGAACATCTCTTTTTCTATTGTCCCATAATGAGGAATTTCACATATTAAACCACACAAAAGTTAACTTTCGTGCCTCCAGGGAACAAAGGGATGAATCAAAGTTTTATGGAGTTAATTCTTATCCCTTTTATCCAGTGCAAGTAAAAAACAACCACCAGAAAAGAGCTACAGTGACATCAATAGGGTTGAAAGAGCATTCAGTTACCGCAATGTGAATGGGTTGGATAGTGGGTGGTCGGAAGTGCACTCTTTGAAAATGTTTTGATGTGTACTTTAAACACACATAATGCTACTGCTCTTTCTCCCTTCATTTCTTTTCAGTCCTGTCTCCCTGGGTACTACCGTGTGGATGGAATACTCTTTGGAGGTATTTGTCAACCCTGCAAGTGCAATGGGCATGCAACTGAGTGTGACATTCATGGTGTTTGCTTTGTAAGTCATCCTTCAAAGTGTTCTGTGTTTTAAGCATCTATTTAGAAATTAGGAGAGCATTTTGACTGTGGGAGACAAGTTTATGGTATGCATAAATTTCAAGCTATGGGTACCAAGTGTTTATTTTTGTTGGTTTTCATTGTTTAGTTCAGAGTATGTTTCAGGGCTCCATTAATGTGTTTTCCAATAAAGAATTTGTTTCAGTTTATCATTTCAGGTGGGGAAGAGGCAGAACTAATATAAAAATGCCATTATATACAGGCTGATAAAAATCTTGACTTTGCTTGCTGCAGGTTCCTGAAAAGAACAAATTTAAGCAGTGAATAGCTGTTTTTCAGATACATGTGAATCTTCCATGACTAACACCAGTGGAAATTGCACATTACCTTCTAAAGAGAAAATTTAGCTCTCAGATCTCTTCTGAAAATTGAAGTTCACGGGAATAAAATAGCTAAACACCAGTAAAAACTAGATAAGCTTGTTACTGTAAATATGTGCAATATGCAGCATATATCTAAGTATGTGTATAAGTAATGTGGCTGGTTTAATAAAAGTATATTCTAAAATGTAGGAAAAAACAATCAGGATTGTTACAACTCAAAAAAAGTTATTTTCAAAGTTCTAGGCTTTTCTTCATGGCTTGAAGAATGGCTTCCTTGGATGTCATACTGCATGCAGATTGCTGTAGGAATCCCTCAGGGGTTGAAAAACCATCAAGAGAAAATACAAAGATTTTTTCCATGTCTCACAGGCTTGTCAACACAACACGACAGGACCTTTCTGTGATCAGTGCGTGCCTGGCTTCTATGGAAATCCATCCCAAGGAACATCTGAGGACTGCCAGCCCTGTGCCTGTCCTCTGAGTTCTGCTGCAAACAAGTAAGCTTCTTATGCAAGACTGTCTTTTGCATCTTCAGCAAAACCAGGAACTGGGATTAAAATAAAAGTCTTGACATCTGAAGGAGAGAGAAAAGGACTCTTTTTCATCTTCATTTGAGTATATCTCATAGAAACATTGCTTTTCCAGGTAGACAAATACATAGACTAGGTTAAGAGAGGCTGAGTTAACTGGTACAATTCTGCATGGTGGTTGAAAGTAATAATTCAACCTGTCCTTGAACTTTGCACCAAAATATTGGTTATCTTCCATGCTTTTTCAGAAAACAGCATGAGGACAGAAGTGTTGTACCTGAAAAAAAGGAACTCAGTATAGCTATTGTACGGCTTTGCTAGAATGAAAGCTAAGTTTTTATGAAGTTTTAAAATCTTCCTTTTAGAGAGGAAAAAAAACCCCAAGAGTTTTTAAAAATTATACGTTAATTTTGACACACTGGAATATTACAAGCATTGATAAATTAGAAAAAAAATCACTTGTGTGGTTATATAGATAGGTGTAAGAAAGGGTGGATATTGAATGTTTGTAGAAGACTTGTGGTTCTTGCATTGATACCAACTGCCATAAATATTGTTGATAGTTTCAGTCCTACTTGTCATCTGAGTGAAGAAGGTGGAATTGTCTGTGACAAATGTCTTCCAGGCTATACTGGTTCTCAGTGTGAAAGGTATGTACACTAGTTTTGGGTAAAATATCTACATCATTGCCATCATTAGCTGTTCGTCATCCTATCTTCCTTGTATTGTTCATACCTCATGTACAGAACATTCCTAATAAAATTTTCCTTTTCATTTTTTCTTTCATTGTAATACAGAGAGACTTTAGATTAAAATTTAATATGAAAAATTCCCTTCAGTGGGGACAGTGTATGACATTAGCACATTCCAGCTAATAAAGTTTTTAAACTCTGATGCAGGTGTGCTAATGGGTACTATGGGAATCCTCTTATGCCTGGACAATCGTGTGCTCCTTGTGAATGCCATGGCAATGTAAACCCTCAAGAAGAGGGCCACTGTGATCCTTTCACTGGACAGTGCCTGAAATGTCTGGGGAACACAGCAGGTCACCACTGTGAAAAGTGTGCTGATGGGTATTATGGGGATGCAGTGATTGACAAAAGCTGTCGTGGTAAGTTGTTATTATTATTACTCTCAACATTTAAAGAACACAAAACTGCGGTGTTCATGTGCAAAATGGATGGGGACGTGCACCTTTGCTGAAAGAGTTAATCTTCAAGTTGTGAGTTGGCAAGTGTGGGTTGAAGACTCTGGGGTTGGGTTAGGCTGAGGGAAGGGAATGTATTATGTTAGGGTTCAGCACTTGGTATCCCTGGAACTTACTGTCTTGCTTAACACTGTCCCTCCAGTGATGTTCCGTACACATTTTTTACTTCTGAGTGTCACATACAGGGCTGGTAAAAACAAACTTCTCAAATATAGCTATTCAGAGGTGGGGTTTTTTTTTTATTTTAGTCCAAATGCACAGGCGTTACTGTAGGATATTAGCATCTGTGGGATATAAACGGGTGAAACACACTGTATACCAGATTTTGAATTCTGTATAGTAATGAAGGCATATGGATGCGCATGAATAATTTTTTTATTTGGTTTCTTTTTGTCTGAATACAAGCCTGTGCCTGCCATGTGAATGGTTCCCTTTCAAGTACTTGTCAACATGAGACAGGCATCTGTTCCTGCAAATCAAATGTGGTTGGAGAAAGATGTGATAAATGCTTGGTAAGCAAATATATTACCTGTTGCTAATATATACATTTTTTTGTCTTCCTCTTTATCTATAGATACTGATTTGCCCAAATACAAGCTATAGCAGTAAATATGTTTGGGGAGAGGGATCTGTCACTGGAGGGGAGACCAAAGTGTGTCTGAGGAGGCTTTTGTGGTTGAGAATTGCTCTGCATATGCTCCTTGCAGATGTGAAGCTGTGTAACTGAATTAGCACCCTCCTGCATAGGGCTGTTCAGTGTGCTGGCAGTGTGCAGTCAAAAAACCAAACTAAACACTGCTAACAAACCTAAAGGGATCTTAGAGCCGTGCTTCTGTAAAATGAAGTCTGAGTAGGGAATATCTGAAGAAATGTGGTTGGTGATAATAAATACAACATGGCTGAATGCCAACGAGGGATTCAGCTGAAAGGCAGGCCTGTTACAAGAACAAGCAGATATTAACTGGTGATACAAACCAGCAGTTTCCAGTCTGTGCTAAGTGTAAAATTGCATCAGAGACCACAGCAGGAAATCTGTGCCCGGTTTGTGCCAGCCCAGCTGAATGACTTTGAATACACACGTACAGGAGGTCACTGACCTGCTCCGTTCTGGGCTTTCATTCATAGTCACAGGTATCTGTGCATGACCAGCACAGCCCACCCTCACCTCATGCAAGTCTTTAAATTAGAATAACATCAGACTTCAAAACATAGTGTCTTACTCGTGAGATTGGAGGACCATGAGAGCATTTCAGGGTTGAGGGTTTCACCTGAGTGCATATTGCTTATAGCTGGCACAGTGAAGAGATAAGGCCAGGGAGTCTTTCCACAGCAGTCACACACTGCTGGTCACGATTCGTGCAGGTCAGACATCATGGGGAGTAAACAAGAGAAAACAAGAGTGTATATTGTAGTGTTTTCAGAAATTTATGAAACATAACTCAAATCTATTTATTTCTTACCAACAGAATGGGTATTATGGCCTGGTATTGTAGTGTTTTCAGAAATTTATGAAACATAAATCTATTTATTTCTTATCCAACAGAATGGGTATTATGGCCTGCTTACTGGGCTTGGCTGCGTTCCCTGCAACTGCAGTCAGTTTGGCTCAGTCTCTGAGGACTGCAATCATCAGGGGCAGTGTCACTGTGTACCAGGAGTGGCTGGAGAGAAGTGTGATCGTTGTGCTCATGGCTTTTATGCATTCCAGGATGGTGGCTGCACACGTAAGCTCTAATCCATGATCCTTGCAGAGTTTGTCTAGAATTTCTTTCAGCAATATATTGTACATTGAACTCTGGCAAAGGTCAGTTGTTTTGATGATGATACGGAAGAATCTGTCGGAAGGTCTACTAGTACTTTGAATAAGCTGGGGAACAAAACATTTCTTTGCTTATTGTGTGGTTCCTTGTAAAAGGTGGTGACTCTGAAATAACTCATAACGGGTGCATGAGAGAAATATCACATCCTCAATAGCTCCTTTGTCTCTTTATTACAAAACCCTTCAGTACTTCAAAGAGAACGAAACATTTTTTTTTCTGCAGTTGGGAAAGTGAAGAGCTTCTACTACTAAAGATTTTGACCTTATTTTTTTCATTTAACTCTTAAATATATGTTTCATACATCCCATCATCACCTGGATATGTACAAGTTTTAGTCATGATAGGGAAGAAATTGTTCATCTAAAAGGAGAACATGCCATCAAAACCTAATTTGTCATGTTTATAAGATGACCTTTTCAATACAGAATAGCTAAAGGAACGCCTACCTTTTCTCCAGCCAGACAGAAACACTTCTTTCATGCCTCAAACAGTACATTAAAATGAAATACGCAGCGAGATTATGTGATAGGATAATGTTTTAAAATGAATATACTTTGTCTTTACTAAGAATCAAAGGTCCCTTGGGTACCTTTAACCATTTCAATATTGGAAATTTCCTAAATGTTACTAAAACAATTAATAAAACCAGTTCCCTGAAATTCTGCTTTTTGTCTGGAATAGTATTTTGTTTCTTAAATAACCAAGTGCATCCTGCAGTAGTTAGTTATTATAAAAATAGTTATCCATCCCTATTATTCAATAAGCAATTCCTGAGATTAATCCTTTCACCTGCTTGAGAGCATTGGAGTACCTCCTGATGCGTTTTGTGTCCTCTATAAAAGAAATGTTTTCCTACAAATGTACTCTACTCCAAAGTAATTTTGCTTGGTTTTGTTGACCCCCTGTGGAAGTGCAGCACTGCTTTTTAAAACATCAAATAGGCTAAGTCAAGAAACAATATTGGGGCTTCCAATAAGAAGATGAAATGCCACTCTGGTCATGATTTGTTTCTCAGTGATTAGGGATGGCAGGGAGTTCCTAGTAGAATGGACATATGCAGAAGAAAAGTAAGATTATCAGTGGTCTTGTAGTTTCTTCTCTGTAGCTAAAATGTGGGTAAAGTTACTCATTTGGTCCTATTTCTCTTGCAGCCTGTGACTGTGCCCATACTCAGAACAACTGTGATGCTGATTCTGGCCAATGCATTTGTCCCCCTCACACTCAGGGGCAAAAATGTGAACTCTGTGAAGAAAATTACTGGGGACTCTCTCCTAAATTTGGTTGCAAGGTATGATAGGCTGGATAAAAGGCCATGGCTGTTAAAAGCAATTAGTCTTCTACAAATGTCAGAACTGGACTCTTGTTTTGAGAACCATGATCTTCATTGTGTGTGTCAAATTGTTAATGCAACATGATCACATTAAAACAAACACCAGCAAAACAACAGACTGTGCAGTGTTTACTGAGAAACCTTGTTAAGAGGGCTGTCTTTGAAAAGACACTACTACTAGAGTGCTTATTCTGGGTGGGTGCATAGTTCACATTAAAATTGTGAGGTGTGTATTCTAACATTTAGGTGTTTGAGTAATGGTACTAAACCAGGTTTATAGCAGCAATGGGCAGCTGGCAACATGGTTTCTGTGCAAATCAATAAGTGATAATATTACAGATTTAAGAACATTGAAATCTAGCTTGTCTTAAAACTTACTGCGGGCATTCCTTCTGAAAATTTGTGATTAAAATGGTATCATGTAGTTAATATTTCATGGATGGAGCAATGGTATCTCCCATTATCTCAGCTTAATGCTTATGATTAAGCAGTAAAATGCCAGGTCAGTGCAGATCCAAGGAATAGGAACCATTTATGCCTTTAGGTTCATGCAGTAAACTCCTGTCAGATATGGCATTGGTCCAAGCTATTTTATAAATGTTGAGATTTTAAAAAATCCTCATAATTACATGAATGCAATGGGTAATTTCAGTGGAGAAACCACAAATACAATTAACTTGACAAGGTCTGTCATTACATCCAGTAGGTCTTTAAGTGTCAGCCAAATTGGTTGACAGGGATGGGAAAAAAATCTTTTTTCTCTCTTTAATTTTTTGGAGTAATGATGATAAAGTATTCCTAATAAGTCTTCAGAGTTAACCACCTTAGTGATTTATAGTAACATAGTTGGCAACTGGTCTTTAAACCACGACTTCGTTAGCTGTCAGCTTACTGTCATTCTTACCTAACATACTGCAAATACAATGTGCTGGTGGTCCTTGCGCATTTCCTTTGAGGTGCTCCTTTCCCAGGGTGATTCCCCAGCACATGCCAATGAGCAGGTGTAATTAAATATGCAGCTGCTCACTTTTGCTATGTTTTATATCATTCCTTTTGGTTGCAGCATCACACAAATGAACGTGAATTACTCTAAGGTATTTTAGATACTTTCTTGATGCTACGAGCAATACTGTGATCTCCAGGTAATAGTCCCAATAGAGGGATATTCCCTATGCTGAATAGTTAGATATGATAGGTTAAGATCAGGAACAGTGTCTTCTGGCAAACCCAGGAGAGACTCTTTGCATGCTCTCTACATGGATGAAATGGGGGAGATACTCAGAAGCCCAGACTGTCTGGTTTTGCAACACAGAATTCATAAGTGGTTACTTCATCTGGCTCTGTTTCTAGTGGACTTCTTGATATTTAGCATCCATTTCTGGGTGCAGTAGTGAAGCAGAGCTGGAGTCTTTTTTAGATTAGAGTCCTTTTTTCATGTGTGCTGCAGCACAGTGCATTGTACCTTAGAGTCTTTATTTATCTTTATCACAAGTATATAGAGATTGCATACATGCAAATTATTACTATTATTATGATTCTTAGAATTTGATGTTCAGAGCTGTGGACCTTGACTGATATCTGAGAGCCAAAGTTGTCAACCTGTGTGGTCACAAAGTGTATTAAACTAGGCATTGTAGTACATGGTGCTGGAGTAAAAACTGCTTAATACAAAGGGTGCTGTGGGTAACCAGCAAAATTGTGAAGAATGCTAAAGGATAGATAGTAATGCTGCTAGAGCTTGTGGGTCTTGGTGTGCAGGACTTTGTAAGGTAAAGGCTTTTCATCTCAAAGAGAGCTGATTGGGAAAAAGACTCAGGGAAAATGCCACAGTAGATGATGATAGATGGAATGTACTTGGTGCCTGTTCAGTTAGAAATAACCACAGCAAAATTGGGCTTGTTAAGTAACCACAGATAAGAAATTAAGAGTGAAGGCTAATCCAGACTGCTTCAAAAGAGAATGACAAATAAAGTACACCCACTTTGCATGTTTGTAATAAAGGTTCATGTTACTGATTGCATAATGAAGGATGCACTCTGCCAGGAAACAGTTTCCTTTGGTACTGAGCTGCACTGCATGCTGAGCTTCCCACCTTTGGATGCAATGAGAGTCTTGGTTCCTCATCAAATAGTAAAAGAAGCTTGAGCAAGACACAGAAGCTATTAATGCTTCTTGAAATCTTAAACGAATGTTAGTTTTAAGATTTTCCTTTCTGTCATACTTATAAAATGGCAATACTTACGGATTTCTTTCATTCACCATTTATTTAATTGACTTGCTGCACTCAGTGCATAGTGCTGCAAATTAAGTATTTTGGATATATTTTTGTTTTCTGGAACAGATTCGTTCAACTCCTTTGATTCCCAACCCTACAAATCTTCTATCTTTTTGCACTATCTTTATCCACTGTTTACTGGAAATGCAGTTCTTTGCTGAAATACAAACCAAACAACCTCATTTCTGTGTGGAATTAATTCCCTTTTATTATTGTACAGTAATTGTTGACAAATATTGAGTTTTAAGGGTCACTCTTAAATTTACTGTGCTGTTTCTGTTGTAAAAAAATTTTTTTGAAAGATCAGCTATTTATGAATTTTCTTCTCTTCATCTAAGGCTTGCAACTGTAGCAACACTGGTTCAGCCAATCTCCAGTGCGATGTATTGACAGGTCAATGCCAGTGCAAAATTGAATTTGGAGGACAAGACTGTTCCAGGTGTGCCTTAGGCTACAGGGACTACCCAGACTGTGTTGCCTGTGACTGTGATTTGAGTGGAACCAAAGCAGAGACGTGTAATGGCACTGAAGGAGTTTGTGGTTGTGAAGAAGAAACTGGCATCTGTACCTGCAAGGTACTGAGCTATTTAGCTCCTTCTTGGGAAGCATTAGTGTTTTCTAGACATTGATTGCATTAAAGTCATGGAAGTTATATTGGTGAAAGGACTTCAGAAGGCAATCTGCATCATTTATGAGTACACCTAAATCACTGTTAAAGGATTTTCTGTGACAGTGCTAAACTGGTCTTATTATTAGTCAGGAAAAAATGAAAAACAGTGAAGTTTTTCTGCTCGTACACATTTGGTTTTATTAGGTTTGGGAACAACACATTAGTTCAGATGATGTAGCTTTTTTGAAAATTCAAATTGTAATGATAGGTAGAGACCAGTAAATACTAAATGGAGAATCTTTTTTGTGCTTTTTGAAATATGTTTATGTTGCAAGTTCAAATTCATTTCCTATGCTAGAACCAAAAGCAGTGCTTAAGAATAACTCACATATATTGCTAATAGTAAAGTCTGACATTCTTGTATAAAAAAAGGAAACCTAAAATGCACAGATAGTATAGATTTTTCTGAAAAGGTGGGAATCTGTTCTTGAAAGACTGAGTGGAAAACTTACTTCAAAACAACAAATGCATGTCTTCAATGGCATTTCTCCAATCTCTCCTTAAAGGTACCAGTGGGCACTGACTGTAGTTTCAGGTGTTTCTTGAAGTTCAGCTTACCAGTTGGGAATTGAGTGCAAAAAGAGACACTTGGGAATAGGGCCCCTGATTCCTATTCATAGTGAGCAGTTTATTTACCTTTTGGAGCTCATTTTCCAGATGCAGGTTTGGGAAGAAATTCCATCTTGAATTGAAATCATAGCTGCTAATTTTTTGATAGTCATTCAAATACATAAATTTAACTTGAATGTTCTGTGATTGTTTGTGGTATTTTTGTGTGTGGTTTTTT
The DNA here is from genome assembly GCF_000691975.1 of Corvus brachyrhynchos. Classification (NCBI taxonomy): domain Eukaryota; kingdom Metazoa; phylum Chordata; class Aves; order Passeriformes; family Corvidae; genus Corvus; species Corvus brachyrhynchos. Next base: position 5,679,063 of record NW_008238834.1, on the reverse strand, counting down.
TTTTTAAGAAAGAAAAACAGCATTTGAAAATAAGGAAAAAAGTAATGTACTGCACAGTTAAACATAATACATACAATAATTGATATTCTGCTGTGTAATTTACATAGCAACTAGTTTTTCTTCCAAAAAGAATCATCTTTCATTTAGATAGTGAAGTATTATGAGTGTGCTGTTACTATTTTTTTTTTTAATTTCCTCCAGGAAAATGTATTTGGTCTACAATGCAGTGAGTGTAAACCTGGAACTTTTGGTCTGTCTGCTAACAATGCACTAGGATGTACTCCATGCTTCTGTTTTGGGATGTCCACATCTTGTTCAGAACTAGAAGACCATGTGAGAATTCCTGTAAGTAAAACAGTATGACTACACAGACGCAGTTTATTGTTATCCTCATGTTAGGTACCACACTGGTGTGTACAATTAATGAATCAGGCTGAGTGTACTGACTGGCTGACAGGGGCAGTGGCATAGGTCAGAGCAGAAAAGAAAGCAAATGGCAAAAGGTCATACTCTGTATTTCTGAAATGTTGTGTTTCACTCTTCACTTCTTAAAAAAGTAAGTATCAAATGTGTTTTCTGGTTTTTTGAGTTGGGCATTTATTATTCTAAGATGGACTATTGACTGTTTCAGAGCAACTGAAACTGTAAACAGGATACTTTGTTGTATGAATCTTTTGCTCTTTGTGTTGCAGATAACATTAACTCCAGATCAGGCCGTTCTGCATGTAGTAGCTCAAAGTAACCTGACTGGAACAGTGGAAGGAGTATTTTCACAATTTCCTGATGTTTTATTGGATGCTGCCATAGTCAGAAAATACTTAAATACGGAAACATTCTACTGGAAGTTGCCAGAGCAGTTTCAGGGAGACCAGGTATAACCGTTAAATAATTGGAATGCTTTGTATATAACTTTGTTGTCTAATAGACACTCCTTTACTGTAGAATAGTTACTTTATATTCATAACATTTTTCTGCATTAATTCTGTTCTTGTAGGTCATAATATTATAACTATTCAGTGATAGAACTTATTTATAGCAGACACAAACAATATATTTACATTACCCTTTCCTAAGAAGATTTTTCTTGATCCTGTTAACTGGTAACACCCATATTTAATTACTTCACAGGTTCTGTGGGGAGGAACAGTGATATATTTGGTTTCATTTCAGAACCTGAAAGAATCCTTAACATTGATATATAGATCATGGAATCTCTGTTGTTTAGGAATTGAATGAAAATTGAGTGCACACCTTGAAAGGGTCTAGGTAAAGAAACTAAAACTGCTTTTTAGAAATATGTATTTAATCTTGGTGCAAAAGCCACTGAGTTTAAGTCAATTTTCATGTTTTATTGCAAATCATTCAAAGAACTGGCAGTTTTCCTGTCTACAGATGATGTTAAAATATTTTCAACTAGTAGCTTGAACCTTAGAATAAATAATAGTAGTCAATTTTAATCCAAACAGCTCATGGCCTATGGAGGGAAGCTGAGATATACTGTTGCTTTTTATGCTTTGGATGGCTTTGGAACCTCAAATTTTGAGCCACAGATTCTAATGAAAGGAGGTCACACCAGCAAGTTGGTCATCTATGTAGACATCCCTTCTCCAGAAAATGGAGTAAGAACTGACAAGGAAGTGGAAATGAAGGAGGTAAGCCAAAACACTGGAGGAACACAGCATTACCCTGAAGTAAACTTGAATGTTCATGGTTTTAATAATAAACATTAATAATAAATAAATAAATAATAACAATAATAAATGTGTTATGTTTCCCTAGGATTCTTGGAAGTATTTTAACTCTGTGTCTGATGAGCCTGTCTTACATTCTGACTTCATGTCTGTGCTAAGCAACGTTGAATATATCCTTATCAAGGCAGCTTATGGCCAGGGATTACAGCAAAGCAGGTAAAGCAACCTCTGATTGCATTTATTTATGGCATTGCATTTACTGTAATTTAACCTACAAATAATCCCATCTGAGCTATTCAGTAAAGACTTACCTCAGAGAAATTTAGAATTTCCTATTTATGACTTTTGCTCTTCCTTTGACAAGAAAACATTTATGACTTTTAATTGCAGCAGAATCCCTCTAATTCTTTCTGTGAAACACTAAATGACTCTGTTGCTTATTTTGATAGCAAAACACACGAAGTAGCACAGGCTGATGCAGTGTTCTGCAGGACTGATGATATAGTTAAATATTTCATATTTTCTAAATTATTTCTTTCCTGTCTTATTTTTATGGAAACTGAATTTTTTGTTTCTTTTTTCAATTGAAGCACATGGTCCCCTGAGTTCTTTGGTTTATATCAATCTAGGTGTCTCCTGTAGCTTGAAACACTCTGGGCAGTGGTACTAAGATAGTCCCACTTCAGAATAGTAGACTTTATTGCCATTTTGAGCAGAACTAAGTTACTAATGAGAGGGAGGGGATGGGATATGGTAGTTGCATCTGTCAGTCTGGAAATGAACAAGACAAGTAAAGATGCATCCAGTGAAAACCCAGCATCTGTACATCTTCACAGTTCCAAAGAATTCTGATTCCACCTCCAGATTTTGTATTATTTTTGATCCACATGCCCTCAACTATCTTCTTGTTAGCTCTGTCCAAAATTGTGGCACGAGACAAATGTTGTCTAATGTTTCTCAGGAAGAATTACATATTCTTGCATGGTGGGTTGGGCAAGTTTTCCAGACCAAGAGGGATCAACCTTTTAATAGTTTCTGATCTCTTTGGTTGTAGGTTCTTAAATCCCATAAATAAGTAAAAATTCTTCAGTGTTTGAGATACTTGCTTGGGGAATTAAAGAAGATTATATATTTTAGCCCTGACTTTGAAGCATGAAAATGTTTTTGGATCTTTTTTTGGCGTTAGTGCATCTTTAGATATTCACACTCTCTTCTGCATATATTTTGTAGAATTGCAAATATCTCAATGGAAATTGCAGTCAAGTTTGAAGAAATGCATCTAGGCAGGCCTATAGCTCATCTTGTAGAGCAATGTAGATGTCCTGCTGGTTACACTGGATTGTCCTGTCAGGTACAGAACACTTGAACCTTTTTGCATGTCTAATAGTGTGAAAGTAAAAAAATAGAAAATTACTTAAATAGCTTTTAAAATTGTTTGTAGCTGTTGATAGCTGTGATAATTTTTTTAAATTTAATTTTGCTCCCCTTACAACTAGAGCTGTGCTCCAGGGTACTACAGGAGAAAGCATACAGAACTCAGTGTAAGAGAGCCTCACACTGTGATAGCACCTTGTGTGCCATGTCAGTGCAACAACCACAGTGAAACCTGTGATCCTGACACTGGAAAGTGCTTGGTATGTACATCTTATGCATTCTTCTATTGATTTCACCTGAACATACAGAGGCAGTAACCTATCAAAGGAGTTATTGAGAGAAGTATTACTCCCTGTATCGCTTGGATAAAATGTGGGGGTTTTTTTCCCCCCACAACTCTGAAAGATGGAAAATCTGAATAGTTTCCCTTATGGTCCATTCAGTAAAATTAGCAAGGTTTTGGGGCACTAACATACTCAAAATCATTTATTATTTTAGTTTTAATTTTACTTTTAATATTACTTGTGTATCAGTTGAGTTTGTCTGTTTTTCTGTGAGACTTTTTGGGCTTCTGGACTGCTGGTCTGCTTATGCACGCAAAATAGAATTAAAGAAAGCACTAAGCCATGGACTTAAATCAAGGGCATTTCAAATCAAAATCTTTCTCTCTCAGGAAGAGAATCCTCTGGGCAGCTTTAAATGAGGCTTTTTAACGCCCAGGGACTAAAGTATTACTGGGGTATGCCTCAGCTAAGTTGGTTTGCTCACTTTTCTCATTATATTCCAAAGGTTGCAAAGAGGGGTCACATATGACTAACACATTTCCTCTCTCTTGTGGTCTGACAGCCTGTGGACAGCAAATTCTCAGCTAACCAAATAAGGCACATTAAGTCTGTTCCCTGATATTGCTCAATACTTTTTCCTAATTTTCTTTCAGTTGCTTTGTTTTTCCATTAGTGAATTGGTTAGTTTAAAATCAACTTCTTAATTCTTGAAGTCAGTTTTTAAGTGAGTTTCCTTAGTCCTTCAGGCTTTTGTAAGCCATTCTTTTGCTTTCAGGTTTGTCCAGAAATATGTATCTCATGAGTAAGAATTAAAGTTCTCACTTTTGCAAGGCCAAAATGCATAGGTCTTTCACACAGGTGAATATTCGTCATTCTTCCTCTTAGTTTCTTGTTAAGGATTAGCAAGTCATCTGTGTCTTGAGATTACTACATAAACATTTCCAGCTGAGGGATGAGTTGGTTTTCACCTCTGACTTCTGCTCCCATACAATAGGAGGTTGCGTTGCTACTGTTTACTCTCATCAACTAACCTAAAATACAGACTAGCAAGTATATGAAATAAAGAAAAAGAAAAAAGAAAGGTAAAAAGAAAAAAGGGGGGGGGGAAGCAGAAGGTTATTTTTGTTAACTTGGGGGACTAGTCAGTTAAATTGTGTTTATAATATCAATTTAGTCTTTTAATATTAATAGCACTGGTTATTGATCAGTACTCTTGACAAATTAAATGTAGTATCTGGAATTCTAACTGTGGATAGTCCTCAATGTTTGCTGAAATGCTGGAACTGAAACAGAAAACCCCAGGTATTCTGTTTAATTTTTCCATCAGATTTTGTTTGGGTGGTTGGTTTTTGCTTGGAATTTTTGGTTGATTGTTTTGTTTTTTTTAGGATTTTTTGTTTTGTATTGTGATGTCATGGCCTGAATTGGATTAATAGCAGCAGAAATACATAAATTTTAATGGGAATTTAGAGAAGAAATTAGGTCAGCCTGCCTGAAGGGGCATTCATGTAAGAGAAAATACGCTGCTATTCTGTTTGTTTTTGCATAAAAGGTTTTTTTCACTCAGAGAATGCTGACCAATGGGTAGTGACATGTAGAGATGATTGTTGGAAACTGTACACAGGTATTGATTGGGGGGTAGATAAAGTTACTCCTGTTGTTTGTTGTTGTTTTAAACTGTCTGAATGACTTTTTTGTGTCTCAGAACTGCAGAGATAACACAGTTGGTGATTACTGCAGTGCTTGTGCCCCAGGCTACTATGGAAAAGTAATTGGATCTGCCAATGACTGCTCTCTTTGTGCCTGTCCCAGAGCCAACCCTGTTAGGTAATCAGAATTTACTAAACCCAGTGTGCATTTTACCATCCCTTGTTTCTTGTGTTGTATGTCTAACCTCCTACTCCTTCTGCTCCTCCTACTATGACAGTAGGAGTTGGTTATTGTTACATGTTACTTATTTTTAGACATTTGAATGCTGCCTATTTTTATTTAGTAAATGGAACTTGCATTCTGAGATGTTCACAGGTACTGGTAACTGTGAAATTTTAAAAGGATCAGGTGATAGATGAGACAGTTTTTTCTCTAAGACTAGAACAGGCACATTGACTGTTTTATAGATAGTTAACTAAGTTGCTGTGATATTGTTTAGTTTGAAATGTGGGTCCCTTCTTCATTCAGAGAACAGTACTTTTGTATTTACAAAAATTCAGGCCATACCCACTCAATGCAGGAACTTTCCATAAGATCAGTCCAAGGGGAAGAACAAGGACTCTTTTGTCTGAAATTTATACATTTAACTTTGTATTTTGAAAAACAAAATGCCGTGCAAGCTGGGTTTTTTTTCAGAAGCTTAAAAAGCATATTTGTTGTTTGCTTTTGTATAATTGAGTCAGAATGAGAGTCTAGAAATTCATGCAAGTCTCAGTTAAATACGTACTATAGCCATATCATACAGCATCCATTTTACATTGTCTTACCTTCTAAAAGGAAGGCCATAATGTGCTCCAGCATGTTATGCAGTAATGGAGCCACATTGGAAAAGCAAACTTAACACAACTAATTTAAAGTACAAATACCAGAGCAATGCATCAGATTAAACAGAAGATTCTGTTGCTTACAGTGTTTAACCTGTGGCTGAAGGTGTTGTCTGTCTTTGTATGGTCTTTTATTTATATGATAGCAGCTATTTGTTTATCCTTCCTCCAGTTTTAGTCCCACTTGTGTCCTGAAAGGTGTTCAGGATTACCACTGTGATGCTTGTCTCCCAGGATATGAAGGACAGTACTGTGAAAGGTGAGTTACGCGTGGTGTCCCCGTTTATTCCCAGCTCCCAAGGACAGTTTGGTTAATATGAGCCGTATGTGTACTCAGATTATTCAGTGCTCATAAATAAATGTATAAATGAATGCTCAAGGACTTAGAGTGATTTGCTAGTTACTGTTGAACTATTAATAAAAAACCCAACCTATCAGTAAATGTGACATCTGATGTCATGATGAATATCCCCTGATGTTCGGCGTGCCATTCCTCTCCGTGTAGGTGCTCCCCTGGCTATTACGGTGACCCTCAGCTCCCCGGTGGCAGCTGCCGTCCGTGCCAGTGCAATCCGGGCGGTTCTGTTCACGGGAATTGCGATGGTGGCACTGGGCAGTGCCTCTGTAAGCCGGGGGTGACGGGACAGCTCTGTGAGGAGTGTGAGCCGAGGCACCTTCTGCTGGAGGACGAGTGTGTGTGTAGGTGGTTTTTAATTTGTTTACTTTCCCAATGGGCTGTGGTCCACTCAAGTGATATTTATGTGGATGGGTTTATGATGTCAGGCCCTGTTGTTTCTGTGAAGGAAAGAAATGTTAACAACTCATTTCTGTAGATGGAGAGGTTTGGAGGAGGTATTCTCTGGAGGTCCCGTCCAACCTCAGCCATTCTGTGAACACAGAGCAAGCTGTGCAAGAGATCATAAAATCAGACAGGCAGTTAATCCTTAAATTGCTTATTTAGTGTTACAAACAAGTTTAGGAAAAGTAATTTTAAGGCTTTTTCTGACTGTATAATACCTTTATTCATTTGAATATTTTGAATTCCTATGTCATTGACGCTTTGGATGTGAGGTTGCCGTGATAATACTTTTGGAATTATCCCAGGTTTATAGGCATTCTACACCAATAATAAGTCATATTCCCCCAATAATTAGTCTTGTAATTCTTTATGAGAGTGTAGGTAGCAGAAAGACACATCTAGTACAATAATCTGCTTCTATAATGACTCAGGATTTAGAATTCAGGTTTTATTTTGTATAAGTAATAAAAAAACAATCTGGAAAGTAAATAGAATTACAGGACTGTAGGCTTGAATTTCCTGTCCGCCAAACCTGTTTGACTGAGTGGCTTCAACATGAATTTATTGCAAAATAGCTAAATAGGCTCAAAAATCTTGTAATAGAGCAGGCAGCTCAGTAGTTAGCAGGACCAATAAGACTCTAGTGTGTGCTAACCTAAGGAGAATGTGTTTGGAATAAATTGACTCTTGGGCAGGAAGGGAAAGGCAAGACTACAAATCTGTGTATTTAGAGTTACTACACTTTATCACTCTTAACTTAAATGATGAGGGCACATACTGTCAATATTGAAATTGCAGGTTTTTTTGTCTTCATTTTAATACTAATATTGCTTCCTTAAAATTGTTTATCTAGCTTGTGATGACAACTGCACAGGAGTTCTGTTAAACAGTTTGGATAATCTCAACGAGGCCATACTTTCAGTGAACCTCACTGGTATTGACCGTGTGCCCTATGGGATATTGTTGGAGTTGGAGAATGTGACACAACATCTGAAGGTAAAATGAACACATAAATAGTAGAAATACTCAGTCACACCTTTAAAGCAAAACTTGCAGCTGCTCACAGGTGCTGGTAATTTGACAGAAGGCCTCCTGAAGTTCGTGGCTTGATTATGTGTGATACCAGATTAAGACCGTTATGTTTGCTATGGAAGTGTACCTTAAGTGATTTAGCTGCCTGTATTAGTTTATTTTCATTTGTTGCACTGGCATTTAAATAAGTAGATTAAAATATTTTTCAATCAGCAATAGGATTTTTGCATGTGCTGTATATATGTACTTCACCTGGATTATGTGCATTCTTAAGGCTGGCCAGCAAGGGGATTAATTTTCAGTAGGGAAATAGAAACAGCAGGCCAGGTCTTCTCCCTTTTTGGTCCCTTTGCTAAAGAGCTGCCAAGGCATAGATCTAGAGGCTGTTTCCCCAGAGTCCCTGGAGTCCTTCTCTGGAGTGGTAGGCTGCTTCTCCATTAGCCAGGGTGCTTGGGATGCAGCAATTTGCTTTCTTTTTGGCTGTGTGGCAGTCCCAAGTGCCTTACTCTATCCTCCATCTCAGGACACTAAAGTCAGGTGGAATGTTTCTGTCTTGGACACTTTCAGGCTGCTTGGGGCCAACTTCCCTTCAGCTCCTCCCCCCCATAAACAAAGCATGAAATACCACTTTTTGTGATTCTAGAAGGTCATTTATTGTTGCTGAGGAGTAAGTTCATGTGGCCTCTGCACAAAACCAGAGATAAACAGGATCCTCCCTGCTTCATGACTACTAAAAATAGAAACATTTATTGATAAGAGTCTTCTCAGCAATAGTCAAGCAGGCAAGCTCTGAGTCAGAAACAATGCTATCTTCTTTGTATTTCACCATATCACAAGAAAATCAAAGTAATGTGAGCCTTTTTGTGCTGCCAAATTCAGCAAACTAAAATTTTGAATTACAATTTCTTCTATTTAAGATATAAGGCAGAATGAATTCCAATCAGTGAACTTCAAAATGTTAATAAGTACAATATTTGATGGCAAACTTGTTTAAGTTACATGTTTATGCTTCAGCAGAGATACTCTTATTCTCTACTTTTAGTTACTAACCTTTCAGTTTGAAAGCTTTAGTTGTGCTTCCCTTCCTTCATGTCCTAAGGCATACGTGTACTGAATTATTGTAATACTTCAAGGATACAATTTAATTGCTTTCTATAATTATTTTGTGTTTGTATAGAAGCATCATCAACTTTTACTTGGAAATATTGTTCATCTGTAGTTTTTATTTAGCACTTTAATTGCAAAGAAAAGTCAAATCTTACGTAAAAATAAAGGTAGTTTAAGTTTCTACTTACTTGTTGCATAAATTTAACTTTCTTAACTATAGTAAGTTTATAGTAAGTTTACCTTAACTACTTAAGTAAGCTTTTACTTACTTCTTACTTTTTAAGTTTTAGTACATACATTTTTTCAATATTAAAATTAAATCAAAGCCAGCTGGCCCTTTCTTGGAAGTGGGATGCTTAAAGTGGTATAAAACTTTTTGTGACTCATGTAATTTTGTTTATGCCAGTATTTTTAAACAACTGAATCTAGGGGGTAAGTTGATAGTCTTATAATTTTTATCTGTTTGGAAGCAGGTATTCCCCTTTTTCTGGATGCTTCAAGGTTACCTTGCCTTTTGCCTTGTACCAAAGTAACTGTGGCTGGAGGCCAGAAAATCCCCAAGGTTATTTCTGTGAATTGTGAATCTTCCCTGAAGGGCTGTCCCTTGCACTGGGTTGCATCTGCCTCATGCTGGTAGCTTGGGAATCCAAGTAGTTCCTCTTTTCTGTACCTTTCTGTGGGTCCTTTGGTAATGAAAGATTATCAAATCAGGTTGTCCACTCCTTATTGCTTCTGCACCTCCAGGCCACTGGAAGACTTCAGTTGTTCTGTTTTTCTAGTTAAAGCCTTCTGCTTTACTCCTCCTGACATACCTAAACTTGGTTGCTGTCCAGTTCTGCTTTTTTGAACTAGGCTTTTAAAGAAACTTGCTGGGCTTTATTCCAGGAGGCTCAAGAGCTTTAGCTCTCTTTCACTTGTTTTTCATGCTGAGGAAAAGACTGTGAAATTTCCATTTCACAAGGCTGTTGGATACTCTTATGTATTAGTTTTTAAAATCTTGGACTTTACTTATATGCGTGTATGTATGCGTATATATATACACATACACACACTGTATTTACCATGGTATTCACAATGATTGGCTCTGAAACATCTGAAATCTAAAAATAACCTTTCCTAGACTTTCTCTCTCTGTAAGAGATATGCCCTAGGTTTCTTTGCATCTTTAGAGAAGTGGTATTCTGTTGCAGGCCTTGACTGTATCAAATATTATAGACTTGGGCACAATGACCTACTAGTTGCCTTATAGAGCAGATTTGAGGTGACCTTGAAGGCAAATGCAGCATATTATTCTTTCTCATTGACAAAGGGACTCACAGGACTACTTATCTCCAGGGTCATCCTCATGGATACACCCTAGTGCAGCTGTTCTGACAGAACCAGCTGCTGAAATGGAGCAGCTATGGGATTGGATGAAACATTTAATTTGAAGGGCCTTGGAACTTCTCAAAGTAGTTTACTTGAGCACTCAGACTGTGGTGAAGTTGAGACTCAGGAATGCAGAAATGCTGTTTCCTTCCTTTTTACGCAATTAAAAATACAACATGGCTGGATTCTTGCTTATTTAAAGAAATGGTACAGTGTGTTAATGAATTGTATGTGTGTAATTACTTTATATCATCTTGTGTGCTTTGAAAATCAGTCCTTTCAACAGCATATAAATAGTCTAAACAGTGTGCATAGTTATTTTCTTCCCAATACTTTCCTGGAGCCACAAAGAAGTCTTCAAATTACAGTGAGCTGTTACTTCTCCTTTCTTATAGAGGTCTGTAGTTCCTAGAGAAGATCCAATTTACTCATTAGATACAGCACAAGAAGGTCTTCTGAATTTATCAGGAGGAATTGATTACTTGCATGAAGAGGTAGGTGCTGGCTTCTTTATTCTTAGATTATCTGGAGAAATCATTTGAGATTTCATAGCATAGTAGCTTAATGCCAGAGAGTTATTCAGAAATTATTTAAAATCTGTAGAGTTCAATAAAAGAATGCAGTCAATTCTGTAAGCTTCCTGAAAAGGGGAGTTAATTGCTCTGTGGACTTCTGCAAACTGCAGTAGTTTATGATATTGTACAGAAGATTTACATGGTATCTGTTAAAGTTATTTTGTACTGTGAACATTTAATATCCTAAAACTGGAGAGAGTGACTTACTTTCTTCTCCTTGGTTTTAACATGTGGAGCTTATTAAAAATTATGTCGTACCTGTAGTATTGTGTTTAAAATGATCTCAGGAGAATTAAATCTGTTGAAATCTCACAGGAAAAGTAGACAACATTTTTATTCTTTATCCAGCTTTAACAGAAGAATAATTGTAGGTAGGAAATAGAAAACAGTACTTCAGCCATTGGATCCCATTTGCTGACCATATGTTCTTACAATATTCTGACCACGTATGCAGAATCTAACCAGGTGCTTCCACTGAGTGTTGTTATTGCTAATACTGATGTATCCAGAACGGTGATTTTCCTAACAAACATTAGTTGTACCTAAAAAATTAAATAATATTAACTTAGTTAAAGAAATGGCTTTGATAATTATAAGCTCACTGATTATGGAAATAATTGATAACGCTGATCTGAGAGCCTGGAACTTAAATCACAGTTAAGGCATCTGCAAGCATGGAAGCATCAGAGATTTGTGAATCAGTTAGATCTACCTTATCAAAAAACATTGTTTCCTTACACTAAAATATTCTCAATATTAAGAAAATAAGCATAAAAACCATAGACAAGTGTCAGGAATTAATCAGTGTTTTAGGAGAACTGTCGGATATTCTCTCTGATTTTATTCTAGACAACTAGATTTTTGAAAAAAGCTCAGCAACTTGACACAATGACTCAGAAAACCAGGAATAAAAGTCAAGAACTGACTGCCTTTATTGACACAGTACATACAACCATCAAAGGTATCCTGTTTTTAAGATATTTCCATTTCTTCACAAAATTTAGTAAGGGTATGTCCTTTGCAACTCTTAAGTCGTGTTTACATGGAAAATTCTGCAGTTTGCACAGGGGATTAAAATATGCTTTCTTTTTTTTAAATGGTATGACTAAATTATTTACTCCTACTCAGTACTTGCTGAAGTTGCTGTGTCACTGAATGAAACACTGGGGCTGGATCTGCCGCTGTCAAATGCTACATCTCAGCACCTACAGGATGATATTTCTGCCCTTTTGGATTCATTGCGCAAGAAGGATTTTGTTCAACAGCACCATAATGCTACCACAGTCCTAAAGTAAGCCTGTTCTACCGAAAACTCTATTTCACTTATGTCTCTGCATTGCAACACTGCTTTTTTGACGAGATATCTGGAGAAACATTTTGCCATAATGAGTGGCAGTGTGACAGATAGTTAGCCCAGGTGGACCTATATGAGCTTTGTTTTGGAGTTACTTGATTTGATGATACTTGGTCATCCCAGGTGATACAAATCAAGAATAAAGTCTTTTAGAAGTCCGTTAAAAGCAATAGTAAAGCCTGTTAACTTAGATGTGATACAAAATTCCCTTGCAATAAGTGAAAAGACTCACTGATTTCAGATTCTTTCAGATCTGACCCTAACACACGTCTCTGTGTTGATTTTGGCTGGGAGATAGCATAAAACTGTCTCAGTTGATTGCAAGCACAGGACATCTCAGGCCTGCTGAAGGACATGACAATTGATTGTCACTGGAATATGTATAACAAAAATTTGCAAATGAAACCAAAGCATTTTTTAAAGCATTCTGAGCCATTGTTTATGGTTGTATTCTGTTGTCTTGATTTGTCCCCAGTTAAAGGCTGTTTTGAAATGGCTTTTATAGTTATTATTAGTGCTTATTGCCAGACTTGGCAAGACAAAAAAATTGCTGTTCCAAAAGTCAGCTAATGTTTTGTTCCAGTTTCAGAAATACTGACTAATGCCATAGCACTCCAAAAACTGTAAGAATGTTAATATTGGCTTCAAGGGACGAGGATTTAGACCAGAGTAGAATATTTCTGAAAATTTGATTTTTTTTTTTTTTTATTAAAAGCTTTGGATTAAGCAGGATAGAGTGTTTGTGTTGGTAGTATGTCTCATTTTGTTCAGCAGACTCTTCTGCTGAATGTAGAACTGCATAGAAGCTATATAGACATGAAAGTGGACCAGAAATGTACCATTCATTCTTCTTCCTATTAGGAACTTCAAATAGATTTTTTTCCACTTACAAATATGTCTCAAAATGTTTTGTTCCATAGTAAGAGTGTTCTGACTTCAACATCAACAGTTTTTGAGCTGTTATAGAAGGTGTTTGAAAATTAACTTTTTCAATTATAGTCTCTGTTGAAATTTCTGAAAACTCTCTGATAAGGGTCTTTTGACAGAGAGTTAATCAAGGAAGAGAGTTAATATGTTCTATAAGGTTGTTTGCTCTGTAGAATTTCTTATGCAATGCAACTGTAAATTCAAAAATTATTTAAATAAGCAGCTTGCTAGTCTGTATTTTGGGCAGTAGGTGTTGCTACATGACTCACAGTGGACTGAGTTTGTGATAATGTATTTTAGGCAACATTTGTAACTGAGGTCTCCACACATTTGCCGTGAAAGGCAAAGTCCCCAGACAATTAGGAATATAATCTTTTTACTCTATGCTGAAGCAGAAGCCATTATTGACTTGTAAAATACTTTAGATCTTGTAGTGTTTTAAGGCTATGGCTTCTGACTGTAAGGACTCTGAATTATTAGTGTTAGGAAATATATGCAAATGTGCATCTGCTGTTCAGTAAGAAAGATGGAATGTGTTTTGCTGTGTATATCTGTGAAATAAACTAGGTCTCTTTCACTTTGGCTAAAGATCTATGTGATATGCAGTCAGATTAACAAGGACAAACATTTATATAAAAATACCATTACAGGAGTTGCAATTTTCAGCGTATGTACTGAAATGAAGAGAAACAAAGGAATAGACTTTCAGGATAATTTTCAGTTCTATTCCTTCAATTCTGGGAAGTGTTCAAATGGAGATGCAAATATTCCCAAATAGAACAGCTGAAGCAATTAACAACTGACAGATTTGGGAGGATTTACTATTTGCCAGATAATCTCTGTTGCTGATTAAAAATATAAGTGCAGAGATTAAATTATTTCAGATTGTAATGCTGAAATTGTTAATTTCAGTGCTCATTTTAATGAGGCTATTTATTTTTATTTGATATTTAAACTTTTCTGGACTCTTGGGTATATGTCTTTCAGTTCTGTTTACTTGCTTCTTTCCAGTGCCAATCCTCATAAATGATGTTTTGATCCTACATTCAAAATATGAATCACTACAATTAGGATATAGAGTAATCCCAGAGGAAAGTTTCTCAGAGATTTTGATTTGGGGGGATGTCCCAAATTAAGTCCAAACAAATATGATTCGTACTAACCCCTTCCCCCTCTAGTCATTAAATACAAATTTTATAAACTGCATTACTGTTGTCTCCCCAGGCAGTCATCATTTTGTGTGGTAAAATGAATAACTAAACTACCATGTGTATGTATGCTACTTTAGAAAAAAATGGCAGACTTTTGTAAAAAGATGCATATAAATTAATTTCACATGACCCCATTTTCTCCTTAAGAAATCCATGCCTAAGCGGCTCCTTCACTGTTTCTTTAATTTCTGATTCCTCTTCTTTTTCAGAGCTGCAGAAAAGTTATTGACCCAGGTTCAGAAAGAATATTTCAAACCCCAGCAGGAACTTGCTGAACTAAAAATGGATGCAAGCCAGTTCTTATCAAAGCACAACAGCAGACTGCAGGATGCTCAGGACCTGGTGAACGAGGCTCTCGCTAACATCAATGAGACCCATCACTTGTTTCCTCTTATCTCCAGCAACCTGGCAGAGCTGAATGTAAGAGTGGACAGTCAGTGTTGCATAAGAAATATCGAATATATGATTGTTTTTAAAAGTTGATTTTTAAATTTTTTAAACATATTTAACCATTTTAATGTTTAAATATGATACCTGAAAAATTTAAAGGAAACCAGACCCCTGTTTGAAAACCATAATACTATGTGTTATGTGAACTCATCAGTATAGCTGACTTTTCAGACTACTATAAAACACTTGATTTATGCTACAGGACAAAAAACTAAATATAAAGGAAGGTGAAGAAATCTCGAGCATTCTCATTAAAGAAGGGAAGGTCCTAGTTAATGCTGCTGCTGCTCTTGCCCAAGATGTAAAGAACTCTACATCTGTAAGTCCTCAGGTTTTAACATCCTCTTTGAGACTCTCAAGTGTATTTTGCTAGTGAAAAAAAAAGGGAAACATTTTGTTTTGCAGAACGTGGAAGTTCACCAGGATGGGTTAGTCCTGTGGAGCACCAAACTGAGGCATCACGTGGATGAGCTGGTGATGCAGATGTCTGTGAGAGGAGTGCTTGACCTGGTGTACAGAGCTGAGGAACATGCCACCCAGTTCCAACGACTTGCAGATACACTAGAGAGGTGATAAACTCAAGAATAATGAAATCATGAGATTTACATTAGTGTCAGATTTAATATAAATAGGGAGAGGCTTGATTCACTAGCTGAATTCCCTGTCCATGGCAGGGAAGTTTTAGTAGATGATCTTTAAAGGTTCCTTCCAACCCTAAGGATTTCATGATCAATTTTTATTCCCCATTTAGTTTGAAGTGCTTTTTACTTTTAATGCCGTGTAACTTTATGAAATGATGTGGAGGAGGGTTGGTTAGTCTTGCATTTCATGTGGCTGACTTACACAGTGAATTGTGAATTATTAAATGCCCAATGAGTATATCATGGCATAGCTTGAAAAGCATCTGGTCTACATATGAAAAATTCTTGGCAATATATCTTGGAATGTGATCAAGAAGCTATTCTTATTATGCCTCTATTATTGTTACTTTCAAAGTGTTCTGCAGAAATGAGTGGGTTGCAACTTCAAACCCACTCAGATGCACTCTTAGAATTTGAAAGTTGCTAAGTCATTCCTGTTAATTCAATGGAAATTAATCTTCTATCCGAGGAATCCTTCTAGGATGCATCTTGTTTTGTCTTTTAAAGTCTGCAGATATGTGTTAAAGTTAAACCATATCAGATTGGAACATTGACATCTATTTTAAGTTTAAAACCAGAAAATTTTGCTCAGAGTAACATTAAGCAATTCTTGACTTCACCACAGCCAGATAAATTCAGTAAAGCAAAATTTACTATGGATTAAATTTCAGATACTTATAATCTCTACCTAGTTTCTGTATCTGTACTTAGTTTTTGAGCTTCAGATAGGGGCTTGTTCCTGTTCTGTTTAGGCAATATAATTTGTTTGTTCTAAGGGTCTTTATAAATTGAAAAAATTAACATAAATAAAAGGGAACAAAATAGAAGAAAAAAAAAAGAGATGGAAAGGAACAAAACAGAACAACAGCTAACAAAATAGAAAAAACTCTGCAAGAAGAAAACCTTTTAACTGATTTTTTTCAGTTCAAAAGAATGAATTTAAAGCCCCTTATGCAACATTGGGCAAGGTGTGCTTGTTTTTTTTCAGAGTGCATCATGTATTCTGGAAAGATGTGCATGTTGTAATTGAAGACATGGAACTCAGTGCTTGATTGAAAACAGATTTGCTTGTTAATTGTCTATTTAGTGGCCTCTCTAGAGTAAGAAATGTGACTCTGAACACAACTGCTGCTATCTACACTCACTCCAGTGTTAAAAGTGTGATTGAAAGAACAGAGAGTTTGGCAGATGATGCATCTAGAGTTGTGAATGGCCCCTTGGATTTTGTAAGTATCAATGCTAGTGTTTTAATTTATGTCTTCACCTTTCTCATTTTAGAATATTTGTTCTAATTGTTTCTGCACTTGCTGAAAACGTGAGTCCTCTTGATGGAGGCATGTCCTTGATGGCAGCCTGTCCTACCAAGTAGTATGTACTGTATCCTGAATCCATACTCCAAGACAGTAGCGATAACACATTTCAAGTTCTGTTTGCCTTCCTTTTCTCTCTACCACAGTACCATTTTCCCTTTGTTTTGTTTGCTTTTTAATGTCTAATGCACATTTAGCTGGACTGGACTTGATTCTGTGAGGGTTTATATCAGTCATCTGACATGTATTCTTGTAGAACTTAAATTCCCAGGCCTCTAATGCTCCCTTCCACCTCTGGAATTATTCAACGATCTCCTTATTTGACCTATCCCTCTTCCATTTCTATCTAGATATTCCCAACCACAGCTACTTTGCTTAGTAGAGGACATTTCATAACCAAATATATGTCTATGTCTCATCTACCATCCCGTTGCCTTCCAAGATTATCAGATTGCTACTGAAACAGTAGATTAAAAAGACCCGACCAGTTCCCAGTCTGATCTTAACAGTTTCCTATTATTTTATTTCCCCCCTCACATTTCTTCATCATGCACATTTTACCTGCAGAAGCAAATGTGTGATAATGCATTTACATGACAGCGATCAAAACAGCTGACATTCTTTTGTGAGCTTGTATGTTATTATATTGCACTCTGTCTTACTAAAGCTTTCTACAGCATGAATCCCTCAAGGTGTTTTTCGAGATCTTTTCAGTTGGAGAAATGTAAAAGAATGCTTCTAAGACTGTGATTTTGAAATATCTCACCTTAAATTGCTCAGCGCTGGAAATTTTGAATTGGGCCTGGAAGTAGAATTCCCAAAAGACAACACTGAATCACTACCAGTATTGAAACTAGAATTTTGCAGGTTTTGTTTCATAGCCATCTCTTTTTTTTATTAAATCACAAAGAGATTCAATGTCACATTCTTGGATAAATGATAGCAACTTGTATTATTTTTAATTGATACTTAGTAGGGTAATGAATAGAATAGCTCATAAATAACTAGAATGGTCAATAACTTTAAGTAGGTGTCTGCAGATACTTAAACGTTTTCAGTTGAATTTCTGTTTTTCATATGTGGCAACTTGATGTCTGTGTCTTTTAGCCAGAGGAGTCTTTCAGTCTTCTGGGAAAAGAAGCTCTACTGCTTAGCTCCAAATTTCAGAATGAAGCCAAAAATCTGAAGAAAAAAAGTGATGGTCAGTTCTACAGAATTCAGGCTTCTGCCTCTATTTCTTTTTTCTATTTTCTGTTTTGTGCTGGAGTTTTTTTATCTTTTTTTTATTTGTCTTTTTTGTGTAGGTTTTTTTTTTTTTAATGAGCATAAGTTAAGGTAAATATATATGTGACTGTGCATATTTTCATGCAATTAAGATTAATGTTTGCAAAGTATTCTCATTTTTTTGGGTAAGAATATAATTTTTCTCTGTAAACATTTAAAAATTTGCCCTTCACTCTACCACATTTACCTATAAGCAATACTTTCAATGGCTGTTTTTTCCAAACTTTATGAATTAAATCAGTAGAGATTGTTCAGTAGAGAAAGAAAAAGCCAAATTCTTGAAAATTCCATTAATTTGTTTTTATTTAATGAATCATGGATGACACAGGTATGTAAGATGACATGTTTAAATCCTAATCCTTTTTACGTGTTCCTGCTGGACAGCTGAAATACAAAAACAAGCTGAATTTCTTTGTCTCCATAAATTCAAAAATACTTTTGATTTTTTTATTACTCCAAAGATACCAGGAAGGCATTGAAATCTACACAATGAAAACTCAAAAGCATTTTGAGCGAAGGCTTTATGTAGGAGCAGAAGCAGGCCCTTAGTGAAATTTTTTGACAAAGTTGGACAGAAAGGGAATGTTTCACAGAGATAAACTATATCTGTAAAATGGTCTTGTCTTGCAATACCAATGGCTTACAAATATGTATAAATTTTATGTAATTTAGATGGACAGAATTACATACCTTTTTTGTTCCTTCTATTCTACATATTTTAATTTCTAATGAGAGGATTCTGCAAACAGATCACAAATAAGTAGAAAAAACCCACTTCTTTGGCTCCTGTTACATAGTATAAAATGTGAAGAACACAGTAAAAATTATTAGGGTTCAAAATCATGGAATAATTTTATCTTACAGCCTTTTCCTCACAATGTTTGTAGCTCAGTCTCATGGAATTGGCCAAAAAGGGTAGCTTTGAGCAGAATGGTGCCCACAGGAGCTTATTTATTAATACTGCATTCATTTTGCATTCCTGTTTGTAAAATGCTCTTTCTGTTGGAAAAAAAAGTTCCATTGATGAGATAAATGAATGATTCTTATCCCTATATTTTGGTTTTGTGTGGGTTGTATGGTATTTGTTTATGCATATGTTATTTCTTTCAACAGGACTTCTATTTGGATTGAATGGGTTGAACAAAAAGGTAGAAAAGATTCAGGAAAGTACTAATAAAATTGGCAACCAACTAAATGGTTCTCTGTTGACACTCAGAGTATTGCCTAACAGTAAGTGAAATTTATATTGGCATTCTCCTTATTACAGAACTCTCTAGTACAATTGTAATGAAACCCTGTTCATTATCTGATTGCAGAAACCTAGCAATAAACTATACTGGAGACTTCATTTAGCCTCCTAAATATTTTACATTCTTTTTAGTAAATCCATTAAACATAATTGGGTCTGTAGTCTGATTCACATTTCACATTGCTGTAAATCAGGAGGGGCTCTGGTAGAAATAGAATTACACTGATATGAAAGGAGAGTGAAGTTATAGAATATTTAATCCCACATGCGGAGAAACTTATGTATGGAACTGTGAGATTTCACTTTCTTTTCTGGCTTGTTTCAAAATTGTTTATACTAATCTGTGGATTTTACAGTCTGCATGTAAATGTTTTCTTGTTGTAAATGCTGACTTCACTTAACTGATTAAAATCAGTTCTTTTCTGTGCTTTTCCAAGATGAAAAAATTCCTTTTTTCAGTCATTATTTTGAATAAAGGCAAGACCTAGAGTTCATGGAAACTAGTAGAGAAAATTGCTTTGAATTTGTGAATAAGAGGGTCTGAAATACTTTGCCAATCTTAATAATGTGTTTTAAGTTAGAAAAACACTGTTTAAGATCTATTGTTAGGGTTGTTTGAGTCTACTGTGAATCTGGATTAGAATGCTAAGTTCAAACCTTAAAATAACCATTTTGCAATTCAGAGACTTAATTCATGCTGAAGGGTAATAGTAGTGATGAAATTACACTGGATATGAATTGCAGGATGCTATCTAACGTAAAGCTACACATTGACAATTAAGTCATTAAAATCACAGGAGTGTACTCCTCAGCTCACATTTTTGAATCAAACATTGTTTGATTTCAGCTTTGTTGTTACATTTCTTGAAGTTGTCTCTTTTTTTTCCCCTCTGGTCAGAGATCCATGGTGGCATTGCTCTCTGTGTAGAGGGCGGTGAAGAAGGATCCTTGAAGGTCTAACTGAGGCCTTTTTTGCCAGCCACAGCATCTTCCCACCAGTGTGGGCAGAAGGTGTAAGGGGCAGGCTGAGATTTGGAGTGGTGCACTCAGTAAACTGGTGCTTGTAGCCCAAAACAGAGGGTGTAATAGACCTTCTTTCTCACCAGCTTTGTATAGGATTCAAAACTTCAGTCTCAGATGAGTGTCTCTGGGTGCCAACACTCATTTAGGGGACTTAAACACTGTGAGCCTGATGTATTCATACAAACCTCCTGTTGAGATAGGCAGAATCAAGTTCCCCAAACAAACAAAAATACAATTCTTACTGAGAGGAATGTAACTGACAGCATTTCTAGTATTTTGACTATGTTTGTAGCTGCTGTTAGGAACCCAGGCATTTGCTAGTCACAAGTATGCATGCAAGTTTTGAATATTTTTTTGACCTGGGAACTGTGTTTCAGATACCAGGAAATACATGCTTGAAGTGAAAGAGCTGGCTGTGTCTGCAAACATCAGTTCTGTGGTGGATTTAAGTCAGTTTGGGGATTTCAGTCAAAAGCTAATGAATACATCCTCTACATTGTCCCAAGTTAATGACACTTTGAGGAAAACAAGTGAACTCATAACTGATTCATCAAAAGCTGGTAAGTTTGCTCTGTAGAAATGTCACTCCTTGCAGAAGCAGTACCAATACTCAATTTTAACAGGCATTAAATATGAGTCTGATGGGCTGAGAGTTTCTTCCTAATTCAGTAAAAATATGCTTGCTTTTTTAAAGAGACCTATAGAGGATTCACATGGGATATATATCCCTTACTGATGTTTAAAATTGCTGAAACCAAAATGGTCGGAAACTGGCTACCTTGACTAGGTATTTTAGCCATGAACAGTACATTTTGCTTTCACCCTGCGTCAACATCTCTTTTATGTTTTCACAGCATTCACAGCTGAAAAACAAGTTAAAGAAGTTGAAGCACAAGCAAGTCTTTTATTGGATAGACTCAAACCTTTGAAAATGCTAGAGGAGAACCTGAACAGAAACCTGTCTGAAATTAAAGAACTTATCAGCCAGGCCCGGAAGCAGGCAGCATCTGTAAGTTCCATCATCCCAGACTTAAATGACTTTTCACTTTTAGCAGGGAGGTTCTTTGAGATAAGGAGCCTAAAATTTACTTTCAAAGTACCTGGCTGTTGTTGTGGAGTCTCAGTGAAGTCCAAAGAGCACTGACTGATGCTAAAAAGCATACTGGCAGGGCTGTTGGTACATTTTAAGGTTTTAGCATCAAGTTTCTTACTGCATTTGTGAGTTTGTCAGAACAGCTACCTAATAATTTATCTGCTATTTCCTCCTGTTTCCTATAAAAATGATGAAACACAGTATGTCAGAAAGCAGTCATGAGAGATTTTGATGAGAAAGAGACAAGCTGGGGGATGGCACTGCTGTTCTCTTTAGTACAAGATGTTAATTTTTGAGGTTATTTAGAGATTGATGTGGGGTGCCCGCATATAACATCAAGTACCACTACAATTTTTTATCAAGAGTGTTGATTCTATCAATAAATTTGCATTTATGGCCTGTCATGTTCATATGTTCTTTGCAAGAAGCAGCTGATCATCCAGAGTGCTTTAAGACAGTGTACTTGTTTTCAAATCTCTGCTTCTCCCTTAAAGACAGCAAAAGTGAACCAACTGTACTATGGATGTCATTAGACTGTGAGAGAAACATGAAAATGGCTTTGCAATGAGTAGTTTTTGGTATGCTGTTGACTTAAGTGTGGGTATGTTATTGTAAGGTTTAGGGAGGTTTTGTTTAACAAAACAGAAGGCACTCAGTTCTTTCTGCAAATCTTCTTAATTATATGGTTATTGCTCCTCTGTCACAGTCCACTGAAACTTAATGAATCCACTGCATAAAAAAAGGGAATGGTATTTTCTGAGGTGTCATAAGCCACAGAGGTTCCTGGCAAGGCGAAAAGAAGTACTAGCAAAATCCCTTTTTCCAATTTGTAGGAGTTTGTTCTTTTTGGGGGGTGTGTGGGGGTTAGGCACTTTGTTTGTTTGTTTTGGTTTGGGGTTTTTGTTTGTTTGTATTTTTCCTTGGGGTTTTTTTGTTTGGTTGGTTTTTTGTTTGTTTGTTGGGGTTTTTTTGTAATTTTTTACTGTACAAGAGAAACTTGATGTATCTGTGTCCAGATGCATGCATACACACACATGTGCTATATGCACTTAGTAGTTACAGGTATATCCCATGAAGTTAATGGAATTAAGGCTTTTCTCTTGCTAAAAGGGATTTTCTGTCATTATACCACCAAGCTGCTGGATGCTTGGTTGCATTTAGCTTGGATCAATATTTTATCAGTATACTAAAAAGTGGTCAATGGAGTTAGGGAATATGATTTATTTAATTTTTAAGAAGTTGAACTTGCAGTATATTCACAAATTAATTTTTTAATGTTGTGTAAACTGCTACAATTTTGAAATAATCAGAATTATTGCAGACAGTCTTCCTTCTCAATTTAAAAAAAAAATTCTCTCAGCAGAGACTAGAAATGATTTCCTTTATTTTTAAAACATTTTGAATTTCTGTATCTCTATTTTCTGATATTATAACGTGGCTTTTTACTGATATATGGCCTTCTGACCCAAGATTTATTGTTATTGTCTGATGTATTTGAATAGTTTAATTACTAATTCAAACCTCCTAATTAAGTGAGTGTATTAAGACAGATTTCATTCTTTTCTATTGTGAATCTCTTTATCAAGTGATACCTACAAGATTGCAAAAATCTAACCCAGGTGGCAATACTTAGATTGCATGAAAGTATCTCAGCAAAAGGCTTGTGTTTGTTGGTCAGAAGCTAACTACGTACTCAGAAATGTGTGCTGTGTACACTGAGACTTGTTTGGATTCCATTTGCTTCTTTTCCCCCCAGATTAAAGTTGCAGTATCAGCAGACAGAGATTGCATTCGTGCCTACCAACCCCAGATTTCATCTACAAATTACAACACCTTAACACTCAATGTGAAAACTGCTGAAC
>NW_008238834.1:5650553-5655882 GCF_000691975.1 Corvus brachyrhynchos | reverse complement strand
GCTGAACCAAATAACCTCCTTTTCTACTTGGGTAGCAATGGAAAGGTAAGTTTCTGGTGTACGTTTACTGAAAATGATGGCAGTCAAAAATTTTAGATAGGTTTTTCCTTACTTGGTTTCAAACTAAGTAACCAAGTGAGGCCCCTTGCAGACAGATGTGTTCACTAGGGATGTAAGTATTTTTGTGCCTTAGATGATTCCAGAGATTCTCAAAGGTAGAGAATAAAAGCACCAGATTCCTTAGCCATTGCCTCTTGGCCCTGTGATGAAACTGCCCCTTCCTTTTCCTGTGTTGTGCGTTAACCACATCAGTGTAACACTCTCTGTGATCCTTTCATATGGCATTCTGGAGTGTATCAGATGATTTGCTTGGTAACACAGCTAAACTTCTTGAAGCTGGCCCTCATGAGCACAGTGCATCCACCCACTTGAAAGGGAGCATGATGGGTTACTGTCACACTGCTCTCCTCTTCATTCCTTCTGTAATCCCAATAAATGCACAGCTGTTAGCTCCTTGTGGCATGCTGTCATGTGATAGTACTTTTTGACTGACTGGTAAGTCATCTCACATATACTCAGAAGTGTATATTTCTATACATCTATGTATCTGTGCATCTCATGTTTATATATATATATAACGAAAATATTCACCTACTTGCATATAACTTGAGGGAGTTTTGTTTCATTAGAAGTGAGTGAAAAGCCTGATTTTGCTAAAAGTCAGCTCCTGTAATATGGGATGTAGGGACATGAATCTGGGAAGACGTTCTCCATGTTGCTGGTGAAAATACACATTTGATGCCATGAATTAGAATAGGCTCTGCTGTTTCTCAGACAGACTTCCTGGCAGTGGAGATGCGACGTGGTAAGGTAGCTCTTCTTTGGGATTTGGGCTCTGGCTCAACAAGAGTGGAATACCCTGATTTTCAAATCAACAACAACAAATGGCACAGAATACATGCCACCAGGTAATTAAAACAAGGATGTCATAAGTGTTGTACACAAACCATCCACTGAGTTTTTCAGTGATGAGATTTTTCGTGTCCTTAAAAAAAGAAGCCAATAGTATTTGTTGATTAAGCCTGATGATTTCTAAGACTATTTATTAGTGTTTGTATTTGGCAGGTTTGGAAAAACAGGTACACTCAGCATAGAGGAAGTGAACTCGGATCAGAAGCCTTCACCTAAATCTGGAACGTCTCCGGGGACAGCGAGCGTATTGGATGTTAACAAGTCCACCCTAATGTTTGTTGGAGGACTTGGAGGGCAAATCAAGGTTAAATTCTGAGATCAGCCTTCTGTTAATTGTTTTGAACATGTTTGAGAAATACTTCTGTGTTAGAAATAATTCATGATTTCGTTACTTCATCAAGAAATGCCAGGTACTCTGAGAATAAAGCAGAGATGCTGTAAGGGTTTTCTAGTATCCTGAAGTTAATTTTCCCTGGAAATTTTTGCATAAAGTTTTAACCAGGACAGGCTGTCTGTGCATGCACCAGGTATAGACATTATAAAATGAATTTGGGTTTTGTTTGCTTCTTCCAAGGCTTCTTTTAGTTTGCAATTGTTATTCATGCCATGAGATGTGTAAGTAGGTCAAGGACATAGTTATTTTACTTTTTTTATGTATTAATCTATTATTATTTGAATGATAATTGTTCATAGTTATGCTAAAACATGTTGTTCTCTTATTATGATTTATATCTAACAAAGTTAAAGCTCAAGGAAAACAACCAAGCAAAAATTGTGCTGCATAATTTTCAGAGTACTTAACATTAATTATATTCATGAAGTATTTCTTGTCTTATAGAAATCACCTGCTGTTAAGGTGACCCATTTTAAAGGGTGCTTAGGAGAGGCATCCCTGAATGGCAAATCTGTTGGGCTCTGGAACTACATAGAAAGAGAGGGCAAGTGCAATGGCTGTTTTGGAAGGTATTTTGTCTCACTCTCTCTTTTTTTTTTTTACAGGTTTAGAATAATTTACATTTGTAATACTAAATTTTTGTGTTAGCTAAAAATAACAAGCTCAGACTTTGCAGTGTTTCACTGATCATTACCTTACAGTTCTGAGCACATTAATCTGAATGTGCCAGTGGTGTCAAATAACTTCATTGTATGGAATTCTAATTTTTTAATCACTTTCTCAGAGGAGTTTTATTGTTACCCTCTATTTTGTGCATTGGAAGTAGGGACTACCAGTAAACCAAAATGCTTTGGAATCTTTGCTTTGCAGTAGTTTTCCCTAGGACAAATTTATTCTTTCCTAGGGTAAGAAGCAGTGTAAAGCAGTCTCATAAAAAGAAACCATAGCAAAAGTGTTGCAACTGAGCTTGGTAACTTTTGCAGACTGCACTGTTTTTATGTTTAAGGAATTGAAAAGAAATATGCTTGTCCATGTTCCCTTTGCAGAATATTTCATGTAGAAACAGCAGAGGGTGCTGCTTGATTGTATGAAATATTTTTTACAAGTCTTGTACTGCAGGGAAAGGGGCTAATAGAACATGTATTGTAAGTGCAATTATGTAGAGCATTTCGATAAATGGATGACATGTTTTAATTTAGAGAGTGTATGCTGTAACAATTATTTTTTCCGTTAGGAAATCATTTAATTTGGCTTTTATTTTCTTATATAAGGGAAGAACACTTACCTTGTGTGCATCCCTTCCCATGGCTAAATCATGTGTTGTGAAGTTCTAAAATGAAAGCAGCCTTTGGCTGGAATCCTTCAGTTATTCATTGCATCAAGATTCAAGTATTTTCTCACACTTTCTAAGTTACTGCCTGGGGGCTGCACTGACTGAGCAGTACCTGAGGGGGGCTGATCAGAAAGTTGGAGAGAGACCTTTTACAGGGGCATGGAGTGACAGGACAAAGGGGAATGGATTCAAACTGAAAGAGAGTTGGTTTAGATTAGATATTAGGAGGAAACTCTTTACTGTGAGGGTGGTGAGACACTGGCACATACTGCCCAGAGAAGTTGTGGATGCCCCATTCCTGGAGGTGTTGAAGGCCAGGTTGGATGGAGCTCTGAGCAACCTAGTCTAGTGGAAGGTGTCCCTGCCCATGGCAGGAGGCTTAGAACTAGATGGCCTTTAAGGTCCCTCCCAACCCAAACCATTCTATGATTCTATGATCTAACTTTTCTTACATTGTATATAAAAATTACTGGGAAAACACAAGTGTTCAGTTAACATTTTTATATTGTTTTTCTACTTCTGTAGCCCACAGGATGAGGACACTTCGTTCCATTTTGATGGCAGTGGATACTCAGTTGTGCAGAAGGCACTCCGCTCAACAGTGACTCAAATAATAATATTTTTCAGCACCTTTTCGCCAAATGGGCTTCTTCTGTATCTTGCTTCAAATGGCACTGTAAGAAAATGGATCAGATTCCTAAACTGTCGTAAAATGTGTTTAGATCATTTGGTGGTTTCTTGCTTGCTTTATTTTTCAGCTTACTTATATTAGGCCATATTACTGCTTTTGTGTAGTTCTTCACCTATGATTGGCATCATAAGCCAAAGGAGTAAAGACAAGAACTCTAGAGACAACTGATTAGAGCAAATACTCACCTAAACTGAGGGCAAAATTAAACAATGAAAAGAATTCTTCACAATTTATTTTCATTTTAGAATAAAATTTAATTATTTTAGACTAAAATTAATGATTACTTAACTAAAGGATAGAAAAGGAAACAGTAAGGCTGACAAACTAGTTGTTTCAGTTGAAGGAACATTTTCAGAATGTAAAATTGTTTTGGAACTGAGCTTGCAGAAGGACAACATAATAATGAAAAACCATATTGAATTAAATCTGTAAGATGAGAATTCAGTAAACTGAAACAAATTAAACTCCTGCAAAAGCAACATAATGCAGACCCATCACCAGACCTTCATTGTCATGTCATACAGTTTACTGCATACTTAGATGATGGTTTTCTGCTCCTGATGGAAGGAAAAGCTTTGTTTGGATACAGATTCTTTCAGAGTCACTGCATTATTCATTTGTTTTATGTACTCACTGCCTGAATACACTGCACAATAATATCTGATTTAAGCTTTACAGTTCAGAGGGGGTACCTTTAATGCAATTCAGAAAGTCTTTTTTACTGTGTGAGGAAGGCCTTTGCTTCTTGCAGAAAGAACATCATAGTGTTTGATCATTATGCTAAGTGTCAAATCAAATTACTTTCAACTTCATCCAAAACCAGGGAAATGTGACTTGGTTATTTAACCCTTCTTCTGCTGAGTAATCAAACTTTACAATGCATTTAAGTAAGAATAATAAGAAAAGAAACCAAAAATACATCCTTGTGAGATACTTGTAACTTAATTTTCCTAAATATAGTGAAGATGAGCATCTTGGGCCTAACAAATAGTCCAGGTACAAGAGTTACAAAATCTTTTCCACACATAGCCCAAACCTGCCAGGGATGCATTCTGTAGGAAGATTTTATTTCCAGGAATGTAATCTGTTGTTTGTTTTGGGTCTTTTTTTTCTTCCTCTCAGAGAGATTTCTTGGCCCTTGAGCTTGTTGATGGCAAAGTGAGGCTGACTGTTGATCTTGGTTCAGGACCTCTTGCTCTTACAACTGACAATCATTACAACAATGGAACATGGTATAAAATCTCCTTCAATCGGAATAAGAAGCAAGGTAGGCTACAGATTGAAAAATCCAGGTGTCAGCCCATTTACAAATACAAATATCTAAGATAGCTGCAGGGAACATCACTGCAACCAAATCTGATCACTTCCAATGGAGTCTCTTTAGCAGCCCCACCTATGGTACTTTGCTTTTAGAAGGACTAAAGTGTAAATCTTGGGCTTGGTTTAGCACATCTCATAAAGAGCAGGTAGTGTAGAAACTGCTGGATGAAAACATACCAACAGGCTTTAAAGACTGCAAGGTTTTTGTCCAAGTCTCTAGCTGAGGGATCACATTTTCTCTTCTGCATTTTAATATTACAACTGTTTTGTGGGGGCCTGTCTTTCGGCAAGAATGCATACATGCTAATAGTTATAACATATTCTCATATGTATCTATTTTCCTGTAGACCACTCCAGATTTGGTTTTGGCAGAGAGGAATGAATGAGATTAACAGAACAGCTGGAAGTACAATAAATTTCTCATTCTAAAAATAAGAAGATTGTCCACACATGTCTGAGTCAATGACTACATTTTCCTTTATTACGGACAAGATTGCCAAAAGGGCAGAATGGGTCCTTCTCCAGATCTTTACTCTCTTTTCTTTGCAGGAATTTTGGCAGTCATGGATGCATATAACCTTAATTATAAAGAAACGAAGCAAGGAGAATCTCCTGGAGT
>NW_008238834.1:5632459-5650528 GCF_000691975.1 Corvus brachyrhynchos | reverse complement strand
ATAAGGACCCAATCTTCATTGGTGGGCTGCCAAGATCGAGGCCTCTGAGGTAAAGTGTCTGACTTTTGCACCTTTGCTAAGACTCTTGTAAGGTGAGGGGAAAACCTTTACACACTCTATCTCCACTAAAATGAGAGAAAATCAGTGAATTCTGAAGTCTAGTTTATGACCATGTATACCACAGAATTATCTGACCTTAGACTTCAAACTCTGATATTTTGCTTTCCACTGTCTGACACTGCAGTTCAGATCAGAAATATTTTTTCCCCCCTTCAAGGGTGATTTCCACCACAGCAGCTGCCACAGCAGCTCTTTGGGGCAAGC
Organism: Corvus brachyrhynchos; assembly: GCF_000691975.1. Lineage (NCBI taxonomy): Eukaryota > Metazoa > Chordata > Aves > Passeriformes > Corvidae > Corvus > Corvus brachyrhynchos. The sequence continues at coordinate 5,650,204 of NW_008238834.1, read as the reverse complement.
ATTCACCACTGCTGTCTGCAATGATGCTCCTTTGATCTCTATCTGTGAGAGCCTTGCGTTTTCCAGATGGCATTTATGGGCAAAACTATCCTTAAGGATAAAAGTTCTACTTCAGAATTCCTGTAATCCAATAACTTGGAACAGAGGAGAAACAACTGTGAACAGATAACAGAAAACATTGCAAATACATATTTTATAGCGTGTCTCTAGTTTATGGGTTTTTTTGCATTGCACATCCGTACTGAACTTGCAAAGTCACATTTCTTCCGCTGGCTTCACAGTGAAAAGGTAAATATGGCAAGAGAAAATCTAATTAAACTTTCTGCACGCTCTTGACAATAAGGTAAATTCTAGTACATTATTGGTCTCTGCACAGTTATTACAGAGTGCAGACTTGTTAATCTTAGCTGGCATACCAGCCTGTAAGGGATTATGGCAGGACAGCCTTAGATTTCTCAGCCTTAAACCGGGAACCAAATTAGGCATCCTCCAGACTTGAAAAATGAAAAATAAATACTGCGTAGTAGACAGCTACAGTTACCCTTTCACACAATCTATTTTATTTCAGCTGAAGATTCACCTAAAAGTTTTGGGAAAAGACCTGACCTGTCAACACAGCATTACACACTTGTGTGTTTTCATTTGGGCAACACATTTTCTTGACTATTTTTAAGACCAGATTTAGTATGTGAGAGTAAAACTTAAACCACGTCTCTTTTCACTTACACCAGACAGACTGCATTCTTTAAAACAGATCTCTCTTTCTTTTCTTATTGAAGAGAAATTAATTTTTTCTCCCAAGAGATTTCAAATACTACTCCTTGGAAAGAAAGCCTTGTTTTATGTTTCAGGAAAGGTCTTAATAGTAGAATGTATGTGGGATGCATCAAGAACCTGGAAATATCTCGTTCCACCTTTGACTTGCATAGAAATTCATATGGAGTAAGAAAAGGCTGTGTATTGGAGGTAGGAAACTTTAAAGTTTTGTGACCTGATCTTTCCTTTTATGAACTAGTGAATAGTGGTGTTTACAGTGAGTTGAAATGGATTTATCTCTAAAAATTCTAAGGTAATCTAATCCATATTTGCTTTTTTTTCTTACTGTACACTATGTAGGGTTAAATACAGTAATTATTTCTGTTCTTCATAAAATAGCCTATTCACAGTGTCAGCATCATGAACAATGGATATATTGAGTTGGTACCTAAGTCCCTAAGCCCAGAGTCAGAACTGATGGCAACTTTTGCTACAAAGAACAGCAGTGGCATCATCCTTGCTGGACTCAGCAGGGGACTGGAAAAGCGACGACGAAGACAAGCACACTTGGCAAGTACTGAAAAAAAAGATTTCTGGGGGGTTGTTTTTGCCATTTTTATTTTGTAAAATCAAGTCAGGTTGCTATTGTGTATCCGGTAGACAGTTGGAACTTCTAGAATCCAAAGACAAAATGTTACTGTTTCCTGCTCTTAAATAAGGAGTGTTAGTGAGTGTGTGTGTGTGTGTGTGTAAAAAAACCCTGCACTTCAACTGGAGTTATTTTGACCAGAGAAATGTCCAGCTTTTGTGTTTGCTGTTACAAGGCTTTGCACTCTAAGAGGTACCAATACAATTCCTACTAGTCTTTGAGTTTCATTTAAAAGTTTACAGCAAGGTTGGAGGTAAATTTTTCCCATGTGTGCTCTTTTTAAACACTAAATGAGTGTCTGAGAATTGAGCTATAGTTAAAAATTAATCCTCTAATTAAATCTACAGCCCTTCTTTTCCATCATGCTGATTGATGGTCATCTTGCAGTGCATGTTAATGCTGGAGATAGAGCAAGTACTAGGAAAGTAGTTCTTCAGTCTGCTAATGGAACATACAGTGATGGACAAGAACACTCTGTCATCCTAATTCGGAATAAGAGGTACATGTGACTGCAAAGAGTACTACCTGTTTAATTACTGTATGTTGTTGTCAGTTCACTGCACTCTCTGAGGAATTGCCTCTGCTAGCTTATTAGGTGGGATAATCAGGGCTGTGTTTTTCTGCTGTCAATGCAGATTTTCTGATTTACATGGTAATTGTATAGAGCATACAGCCACTGATAGAGGTGTAGCTAAAAGCACTCAAAATCTCTAGACAGTTTGGGGCACTTGAGTACAAGCATACTAAGTAGTATTAGCAAAAAGATACACAGCTATCAAAATAATTTAGAAAGATATTTCACAACACTTTGCATGTTAAAAATCATCTAAAGAGGAACTTCCAGTTTTAAAACATTGAAAGGATTATCAAAGTGATGGAATCTTTATTTATTAGAAGAGGACATTTTGAGGCTGATAGGAATGCTTTTCATCTGAAAATGACTCTCTAAGACCTTGTTGAATGTTTTCCCTACTTTATCTTTTTCAGGATCATAAGTGTACAGGTGGATGAAAGTAAACCTGCAGAACTGAGGCTTTTCAGCAGCAGAAATGAGCAACATTAATATTTCCAACTTCTATGCTGGTGGCATTCCAGCAGGAGAGGGCATCTTAGGGCTAAAAATGGCTGGCTCCTTTCATGGCTGTATCAGCAACCTTATTTTTAACAAGGAGTAAGTCAGAGGGGTAACTGCCTTGTTTGGGAAAACTGTGTGTAGTAATCGTTACATGTAGTTTGTGATCTCTTGCATGACACTTCCATTTGCCTGATTTTTAACATAAGATATGCATGATACTCATGATCTGGATATTATAACAGCCAGAAAATTGATATTACCAGCTATATTTCTAAATAGCATTAAAAATGTCTTTAATGTTTATAGAGATGCTGCACAAAACACAGCTTTCTCTACTATAATTTCATCTGTAGTAACAGACAGAATGGCCTTCCAAAAATATTGTAGATTCATATTGTTCTGTGGACAGATTATTTGCCACTTCTCAATCTGTTTGTCACAGATGCCTCTTCTTTCCTTTTCTGCTGTTACTACTGAAAGACCTTGAAAAATACTCTCCTTCTGCTTGGGAAATAAGTAGAAATGCACCTCTTAAAATGTATTTTCTAAAAAAAATACAGGCTTTTATATTTCACCACTTCCATGAAGTATGAACACGTGGATATGGACAGCTGCTTCCTGTCAGAGAAGCATAAACCAGCTGTACAGCCATCAGGCACTGCAATTCAACCTGAACTTCAGGCTTTACCAGTTCCCCTGAGACCTCTCACAGATACAAAAAAAGTATGTATTGCAGCAAGGTTTTATTGCTGCCTCTTTTGTCCTTTCTTTGTGGAGAATTATCAAATTAGGGACTGTGTATATTTGCTTCCTCTGTGGTATGGAATGGCTCAATAGATGTATATTTGAAATTATTATTTCCTACAGAAAAACAGATACTAACCTTTGTAGCAGACTGTTGGCCATTTGCAATGGAAATGTAGTTAGGTTTATCACTGTTCAGGCAGCAGCAACAGAAAAAAAGAAAAGAAAAAGTGGAATGATAATCTCCCAACAGAAGGACTTGACAGTAACTATTATCTTTAGTGTATTCCTGCTAAAGGGACTGTGCTGAGATTTGCATTAGCTGTGCAGCTCTGCATTCACATTTTCCTGGTCACACACATGCAGCCTCTGCTCTGTGTCAAAGAGGAGGCACAAACCACTCGAGAGACACACGGTGTCTGAATGCAGCTTGCACGGCACCTGTTTCCTCTCACGCAGTGCCTGTTACCAAGAGAGAAGGCAGCATTACTTCTCTCCTCCTGCAGCTGCATATCTTTATAATGAAGGGTTTCCAAAGCATCCTGAAACCATTTTCCTGTGGCAACAGAAAGAAAGATTTTATACATTTGATTCTATAAAAAAGCAAGGTTTCATACATACAACTGTGACTATAAAAAGAAATAAGTTGTCCTTTTTAGAGCTAAAGTATAGCTTTGACTCATACTCTGTTACTCAGCTTTCCATACTCCAAATCGTAACAAAAATGTGTGTCCTCACAAAATGGGAAAATATTCCTACCAAAGCTATAAGATTTTCATACTGAAATTGTACTTCCAGCATTAGTTATCAAAAGAGCTATCAATTAAGAAAAATAGTGAATATATCTCAAACTACAAACGTTTCTCAGTAGAAAAGGCTGGTGCTGTCGACAAGACATAGCTTAATCATTAGAACTTGTTCTTTTTGAGCCTGAATATAGGTTGGAATGCTTGTGAGTTTGTTTTGCTGTATACTTCGTGGTTATCTTGCGGCTCAGTTTTGCTTTCTGCAAAGCTCTATGCAGGCACACTGTCATTCAACAGTTGCTGGGCAGCACCTGATACTGTTCTTGTTGGTAAAGTCATTTCATTAACAGGTAGTTTGTGCAAAAGATGAACTGCCTGATCATGTCCAAGGTGCTCATCAGTTTGGACTTGCCAAAGGCAGCCACTTGACCCTGCTCTTCGATCAGTCTGCTGTCAGGAAGAAGTGAGTATATCCTGAATTACACATGCACACACTGTTATTTTGTATTGAGCTACAAGAAGGGCAGTGATGGTTTTCATGATTGATCACTGCATTGCCAGATTTGAACATGGCCCTCACTTCAGGTTTCTGTGGGCTCCTCATGGAAGAAAGTATCATATCCCAGGTTAGTGATCACAAGTTCAGTAACTCATTATCAGAGTTCGGCAATTTTTTTCTCTCAGATTTAAGAGTCTCACTGTATCTTCTGTAAGTACTTTGATTTCTTTTTACCACATACTGAGCTCACATCTGGTCCCTATTCCTTTGTCTGATGCAGATAACATCTCACCCTCTCCTCTCTATTTTCTGCAAGTGCATCTTCCATATTTGAAGGTGTACTTGAAGGAGACAAGACTACTGAGAAAAATCATTTTGTTGAGACTTAATGTGTGATAGCCTCTCTGCCTCTTTTACTTGTTTGAGAGGCTCCCAACAAGGTTGCCAGCACACAGCCTGCAAGTCACTTGTAATTGCTTCTTGCAACTCAGAAAGTCTCCGCAGGCATAGAGAAAAGAGTGGTTTTTCCTTTTAGCCATTCTCTTTTACAGCTACTGAGCAAAGGACATTGCAGAGGATTGATGCCATGTAGTCTGAACCTGTTGGCTTCATAATAAATGGCTCATTCATCTCCTCTACCTTTTAAGCCTCCGTCTGTTCTCATTGTGGCCATTATTTCCTAGCAAGCCTGGCTAATAGTAATGGATGCCATAAAGTTATCCGGGAATGGGGTCCTTTCTTAGGGCAACAGGCAAGCCTGCAGTCACAAACAGCTGAGCTTGTCCCTCTTAAAGTTCATCTCGCTCTTTGACAAGCACCTTTTCTATTTCTGACAGGTACAACACTGATTTCCATTATTAAATACATTATAAGTCATGCTTTCTTAGAATCAACCCAAATTCTACTTTTCTGGCCTTTGTAATAATAAATCTCCTTTCATTATAATAAATTGGTTCAGGCTGTTCTCTGTGTCCAGAAAAGCTTTTCATCACTGCAGAAGAAATACCTTTCAGTAACACTGAATTTTTATTGTCTAGACTTTCCATCCAGCTGAATCTCAGAACCTTTGCCTCCAGTGGCCTGATTTACTACATGGCTCACCAAAACCAGGTTGATTATGCAGCCCTACAGCTTTATGGGGGACAGCTCCATTTCTCATTTGATTTAGGCAAAGGAAAAGCGGTAGCTCTTCACCCTGCTGTTGTCAGTGATGGAAAATGGCATACGGTAGGTGGTCGCCAATCTTGTGCTCCATTTTTTTTCCCTGGAGGTACTGGTATGGGTTTTGCCTGCCTTATCTGTATGCTTTCTGTGTTGCAAAAGCAAACTGGTTCTAACCCAATCATGAAGTCATTCAGAAAACTTTTATTTGATAATAATTTCCTTTTAAAATTGTCATTAATTGTACATCAAATCCATCTTCCAACTACTGTAAGTATCTCAAACTATTTAGGAATTAAATAGTTCACCAATTGTGTAGTAATGGTCATCTTCAACAGAGAAGGACCTAACAGAGAGGTGTAAAAAATCTGACGTTTTCCACAGAGAGCTTTCAATGCATTACGTCACCAAAGACCTGCACTTCAGTGTGTGACAGGATGACAGAGATTTGTGGGTGCAGTTTTTCTTTTCTCCCACTTATTACCTGACCATGTCACAGCAGCTAGTGACAACAGGGAAGCACTGTCTTTCCTTTCCTTGGTTGAGGCAAGATGAGAAAGGGGAACATTTTAAATGAATGGAGCCAGGGGCAGGACTTGAGTAGAGTTTGAGAAGAAACTATGTCTACTGCTTGGAGGTGTCACGTAGCATTCACGGCCTTCTGCACAAAGATTGCATCAGTTTCTATTGGCCTGGTTCCTCTGAGCAGCCCAGCTGCTACTGGCTCTGGCTTTCTTTGTGAGAAGTGACTGGGATGTTCAGAGGAGTTTTAGAAGTAACTAAGTTTTAGAGGGACAACACTTTTCCTAAAGGCAGGTGAGGATGACAATATTCATCCCGCTATGCTTCCCCTCCCTTATCCATATGTGAAACCTTAACTCTGTGGGACAAGGTGATTGATGACACAAAGCTGCCAGCTTTCCTAGGTGCCTTGGGAATCAGCAGAGTTCTTTTGTTTTTTTATAAATAATCAGCAGAAGAAAAAACAGCAAAAACTAACATGAAGAAAGCAAATGTGAACGTCTGTCAAATATCCCAGTCAAGCTCTGCTGCCTACCCTGAAAGGAAGAATGCTCCAGGACTTACAGCTGCATGTTTAAAATTACATTTACTCACATAAAACTCACACTGACACTATCCACATTTTAAGAGATGAGCACATTCTGTACAAGAGCTGACCTATGACTACCCTGGACATAAAAGCAGGAGCTTCAGCCTTCTTCAGAGGTTGAGGCTGAGTCACACCACTTCCCAGCTGAGGGTGATCACTGCAGTCCCTCTGCAATCAATGTAAACTAATACACATTGCTACTGAAAGAAGCACTACTTCTTTCATTGTCTGCCCTCTGCTCATACCATCCTGTTTCACTCCTTTATCCCCTTACCAGCCCAATGTTCGTGAAACTTCATGTTGAACCTCGTCATGATTCTGAGTGGGGCTAAAAGTAAATAGAGATGGATAAATGGCTAGCTGAGTTCCCTCAGCCACATGTGAGTAATTGTTTTAGGGCAAGAAGAGCATAGGGACATGAGTGAACAAGGTGGGCAGAACTGGGCAGCTTTTTGGTTATAGCAAATATAGCACTGCCCATCATAAAATGACAGCATAAGAATGTGCACTTCAGAGAGCTGAGATGGCTCAGCTGTTGGGCAGCACAATAATTGCAGGAGACCAGCACAGAACACCCTTCTCCAAATTCGGTGATGTACTCATATCCTAAGGCAATAAACTGGTGATTTAAAGAAATGATAAAACACTGAAAGCCTTAGGCAGGACGATATGAAATCACTGTGAGCCCTTGGGAAGGCAAGGAAGCTGTTTAACTGCTTAGTTGCATTCAGAAATGGTGTCAGCCTCAGGAAGAATTTCAAGAGGGTGCCTGAGAACAGAATACCATAGCAGTTCAACCACTAAACAATTGTCTTGCTTATTTCTGTGGCAAATGATGACTAGGTAACCAATTTAGCTTACTCATTTATGTTCACATGCTTTCCTTTTTTCCAGGTAAAGACAGAATATGTTAAAAGAAAAGGCACAATCATTGTGGATGGACAGGAATTGGTAGCAGTCAATGCTCTGGGAGATGGTAGCACCTTGGATGTGGAAGGAAAGCTCTATGTGGGAGGACTCCCCTTAGACTACGTGCCAAAGAATCTTGGGAATGTAAGAAGGTTTGGGGTGGGGGGATGTCTCTGGCATTTTGCAAGACTAAAATGAGCTTAGTGCAGCAAATCCAGGGAAAGAAGCAACAAGGAAAGTAATGACCCTTTACCAGATAAATCTTTCTAGCTTTCTATGGCTTAATGACTCTAGCAACAGCTTGTATCCTTGTATGTTAGTAATAGCCCTTAACAGAACTTTTTTTCATTCTGTTTCTCTGTTAAAAATGGATAAAGAATATAAATTCCTGTCTTTCACAGTATAAGGTAAAAACATGACCTACAATCTCAGATATGTAGTACTTATATATGTGTAATACTTACATATTAATTTTGGTATACGAGTCCTATTGCATTCAAACAGAAATTAGGTGCCTTAAATATCTCTGAAAGACTGGGTTTCCCTGTCTTTAGATTAAAGCATATTTTAATACAGGCTTTTAGAGGGCAAGTTTTTGTCACCTTCCTCCTTGTGCAGCCCATTATATCAACAAGGATTCCAGTGATGATGATGATGTTTCTCATGGAATTGTAGAATATCCTGAGTTGGAAGGGATCCTCAAGGATCATCGGAGTCCAACTCCTGGCCCTGCACAGGACACCCCAAGAATCACACCATGTGCCTGAGAGCACTGTCCAAATGCTTCTTGAAGTCTGTCAGGCTGGTGCACTTCCCTGGGGAACCTGTTCCAGTGTCCAATCACCCTCTGAAGTGATTCAGATGAATCTTTTTGATGAAGAGCACTTGCAAAATGTCATACAAAACCTTGATTTACTCATTAATTTGCTGAAGCATGTTTGGAATGCTTTTACTGTTGGGCATATCCCTGCTCACAGTCAGGCAAATACAGTTCTTTCTGTATATTACAGACTGTGTATACTCTGCTGCTAAACTATTTGCTTTTGACTCTTAAGACATTATGTACCTTACAGAATTATATGTAATAATATAAATTTAATTGTGTAAATATTTTAGATTCTGCTGTGTTTTGTTCAGATAATATTTCATCTACAATAACATCAGGTCATCATCACTAAGAGAGGATTGCAGCAGTTTATACTAAACATTATCTCTTGTATTTCCATGTGTTCAGGTTACTCACAGTATTCCTGCCTGCATTGGTAGCATGACAATTAATAGCAAACAAGTGGACAAGGAGAGTCCTGTCTCCATCTTTGCTGTGAATAAATGCTATGAAACAGTGCAGGATGGTACTTTCTTTGATGGAAGTGGCTTTGCTGCCCTTGGTAAGTGTCGTTAGATGAACACAGTACGTTACTGAATTAACGTTAATGGAAACACACTCCTTTTGGGCTTTACCGGAACTGTGTGTAATTAATAGACTCCTCACACAGTGAGGGCATGCCCTACATATGGATATCTAACTGAGTCCCTTTACTCCATCCATCCAAAAGTGGTCATTTCTGCAAAGGGCTATCTTGCACAAATAAAAGAGCTAATGATTTTAGCACTGGGAAAGAAACGAACCACATCTTTCTTCAGCTAAGAATATGCATGTTCATGATGCTAAGGTCTGTTGAAGAATATGAAAACAAAATACTTGAAGTAACATGAAGGATGACATTTGTGTTCTGTACTGTTTCTTACAAATGAGATAGAATGGATTAAATCTGAATTAATGAAGAAAAACTTATTTGGGAATTTATCTTTTCCAGTACAAAATAGGAATTATGACTTTGGAAAACTTGTTTTCCAGAGGTTCTGCAAAGTCATATTCCAGCAGCATAATTAACAAGATTTTTAGACCTTTTAATGATGTATATATTTTACTTTGTACTTGTGGGTTCCATGTCTTCTGCTAGAGACTTTTAACTTCTTTTCAGTCAGAGAAGGCTACAAAGTGAGGTCTGACGTGAACATCACCCTGGAGTTCCGTACGACAGCAGTGCATGGGGTTCTTCTCGGGGTCAGCAGTGCCAAGGTTGATGCCATTGGACTGGAGATTGTACATGGCAAGGTAGGCTGCCCTGTGCAGGCACACTCATTTCACAAGGCTTGTTTGAAACTGGGAGGCTAAAACTCTTGGAGTGCATGAAATATACACCAGTGAAGTGTGATGGAGGCAACTTCCCACAGAATGAATATGGGACAGACTTTCAGTCTCAAGGTTTCTCATTGCCGTCATATGATAGAGTGCGATTAGCAGAAGTAACTGGAACTCTTAGGGTTTTTAATTAGTGTAATTTATGTTAGTGTGCAGCTCCTCTGACCTCCTGTACTACATACCTTGTATGTTAGACCAAATATATATCTTTTTTATGGCTTAATACTTTTTCTGCCATAAAGCTATCCTTGTCCTTGAAAAAAATAGTACATATACAATGCACACTGTTTTGTAGCCTCTTCTTCAATATTCATGAGCAATTAACTCATTCTCTACTTCTACTGGCCATTATGTTCCATAAACCTTTTAACAATCAATACACATACTTCTCCAGTCACCTCTTGCATAAAAAATATACACTTGATTGCTCTTAAGTGTTTGTTTTTGCAGAAATAGCTCATTTTTTATTCAAAGCTTCCTAGCTAGAGACAGTGTTAAATATCAGTGTTTCTGTGGGACATGCTTTCCCAGTTAATACTTACATATTAATCCTCACCACAGAGTTGAGGAAATGTCAGCTGCTTTGAAAAATAAATGCATGAAAAAAATCAATACATTTATTGGCAATGACAAGTGCTTTCACTCCATTCTACTTTCTATTCAGTTAGACACAGTAAATCTTCTTTCAGATTTCTGAAGTCTCAGGTTCTGTGAAAACGTCTTGATTTGTATTTGTAAGAAACATTGAAATCCCTAGTGAAGCGTATCAATGGACCATTGCACAGGTAGATCTAAGTCTTTTAGATTTTAAAAACCACTTTCACAGGGATCTACTCTATCCATCAAAGTAAACATCAACCTTGCATATTGCCAAACATTTAAAACAGAAACCTCTGCACCAGCGTGATTGTGCTTTTATCTAGGCAGATTAGTTCATGTATTCTTACTTAGATCTTCACTGGCATCTGGCTGTTTGTACAGGTTTTATTCCACGTCAACAATGGAGCTGGCAGAATAACAGCTACATATGTACCAAGAGGCACAAATAGCTTGTGTGATGGGAAATGGCACAAGCTTCAAGCAAACAAAAGCAAACATCACATTTCACTGGTAATTGATGGGAATTTGGTTCACACTGATAATCCCTACATCCAGTCAACATCTGCAGATACGAACAATCCCATTTATGTTGGAGGTTATCCTGGTAGGTACAATAATATTTCCCTTCCCTTATGTCCTTCCTGCGCTCACTCTCACAAGAGTGACGCTTAACACGTGCTTGCTTTTGTTTGCCATGGGAATTGTGACTGCAATTCCCAAGAAATGGGAATCAGCTGTTGCTTCATATTCTGTTAAAAAATAGTTTCTATTTTAACTTCAAAAACACCCGTGCAGAGTGGCTTTCTCCTCTGTTTTCCCCTCTCATCTTCCATTGTCCCCTGGGAAGAACTATTTCTGCAAACTCTGCCAAGTTATTGCTGTGCAGGGCTTATGCTTGAATGGAGCACTGACTGACCATGTTGGGATGTCACAGTTCATCCAAACATGAGTGGAACTTGATGCTCCTCAGGTATTGGTTTTATCTCTCATTTCAGAGGGGGGAGAAGTTTAATAACCTGGATCTTTGTATTTTTTTCAGTTTGGTGGAAATAGATTTTTACATATTTCGTGTTTGTTTTTCAGCTGATGTGAAGCAAAACTGCCTCACAAGCAAGAGCTCATTCCATGGCTGTTTGAGGAACCTTGTTTTGACTAAGGGCCAACATACAGAATTGTTTGACTTTAGCAGAGCTTTTGACCTGCGTGGAGTGTTTCCTCATTCCTGCCCTGGGGCTGAGCACTGAACTGTAGCAAAGCCTGTCTGGACTGAGAGAGGGCTTTTTTTTGTTGTTGTTGATCTGTTATTTTGCATTCTAATTTCATAATGAAAAAAGGAACTGGTAAGAACCTGCATCTGTTTGATTTTTCTGGTTGTTTTCCAACTCAGGTCACTTATTTTTTTTAATCAGAAGTTCTATTGCCTGCATTTTAACTAAATGGTTTTAAACAACAAATACCTCTACAACAATTTTAATGGCATTTATTGGGTACTTTTCTTTTGGGAATTTTTATTAATCAGTGTTTACGGTATGTTTTCTTTTGATTACTTGACAGTATTTCATTTTATTGTGTGTTGACTGTTTTATAAGAACATAATAATTTTGGACCACATAATAAAACTACAATAAACTGCATTATTTCATGTAGTTCAGTTGTCAATGTATTTTAGTTAGAAGAAAAAGAGCCTGAAGGTAAGAAGTTACAAGTATGCACACTTCAGGGAGGTTGGAACTACATAATCTTTAAGGCTTCTTCCAATCCAGGCCATTATATGACTCTGATTCTATGAAATATAAGTGGACACAGTCCAGCAGAGGGAGCAGGAGACTGACTAAATTTTTTGAACACATAATTTTGAAAGTCTCAGATTCAGAGTTTAATGAATAGAAATTTCTTGGTTACACTTCATAGGGTAGCTCCAGTTCCTTTTCCTTCTGGCTTAATATCCAGTGCTTCTGACTCTCATTACAGATGCATTGGCTAGAAGGATTATGTTCCTGTTTATACTTTCATGGAATCTATGGCACAGAGATGCCTATGAAGGCATAATATGTTGCTGAAGGAACAATTTGGGTCTTATTTGGGAAAAACTATCTATTTTGGCAGTGAAAACGAATGCATCATTCATTCTTTGTAAAATAGTATTTCTTACAGGACACAGGGAGGCACTTTTGAGGCCAGTCTGCAGTTTTATCTTTTTCTTTTTTACTGTGCCTGCTCTGTTTCTAAAATGAGTCTTCCAGTAGTTCTCTTAAGCCAGGTTTGGGGGAAGTGTGCTCAATCTGAATCAAGTAAGGACATCCATTCATCAGCTGGCCAGATCATTGAGCAGTGACAAATGTGTCCCATACTTTAAAGACAGTTCTTTGCAACTCAATTCCACCTCCTCTTTTTTTTTCTCTTTGAACTAGCGGTATTTTTGTTTGCTCCTTCCAATTTTATTTGGCTTTTACTATGCATTTGTACAATTTGTTCTAAAGTTAGTTTCTCCTCTATATATTTTGCACTACTTCAAAAAGTACTGGCTGAAATGAAACTCCAAAGCAGTTTGCCATTGCTTTCAATGAAGCAGGATTCCAAGCAGTGTGTTTTGTACATTGCATCGAGGTAGTCCAAGAGAAGAGCTCCCAGAGCAGAGAGCTCCTCCACTTCAGCAAGGGTGGCAGAACATGGTCCTCTGTATAGCTGTTCAAGGGCCGTAACAGCACAGTTGCTTTTGAAACAGATACACCACTGCTCTTTGTAATCTCTGCCCCCTGTTTCTATCCAAAATACGTGTTTAGATCTGAAGAGCTGGCTTTGTTACATTGTTTTTATTTTTGACACAGATACAATACAATGGACACACTCTGCTGTACAAATACACTTACATGTTGGCGTACTTCAACAAAACACGTAACATAATGAGGATTGTAAGGGAAACGTACATACAAACACTTTGCTTTGATTAGTGGCATTGTATTATTTTCCAGAGAAGACACACACTAATAGAAACCCATTGAAAAATAAAAATGAAACACCGTGTGTTTGTATTCATTGTCTATTAACCCCAACATCTGATCTCACAGGGTTCACATTACAAGCATAATTTAGAAAACATAGTTTGGACTAAGTTTCATCCATATCCCTAAATATGTATTTTACTAGGGTTTTTTTTGTAATTTCAAATCTTGCCTCATACAAAAAGAAATACTTTGTCAGTGTTAATGTCAGTGTTAATGTGAAATTGATAATAGTAAGTAAGTAGTAAACGTCTAAGCCAAAATATTTTTCCTGGAAAATGCAGAGTGAGGTAGTTAATATTATACATGGACACAGACACATTTGCACACACACACACTTTCTAATGACGTTAGCTGCGTTTACAGGTTAAAGCATTCCAGTCTGTTTTGCAACACCTGCTTTTTACAATACTCTTTGTGTTGATATGCAAAATGCTGTCCTTGTAGAACCATAGAGTATATAAATGCTTGAGGCATCTTTGGAATTTCAGTAAATTTCTCCCTGCTTGCTACCAATTTCTTATTAATAGCTTTCCACATATGTTACTTTTTGTTAGGTGACAATCCTCTTGTAACTTAGTTTTGACTTCTGTTAGGAGGAATGAAATTCCTCATGCTTCCACCACCATCTTGAAATACAAGACCTGAAGTTGAGACCTCATATCTCAAAATACTATTGAGCTTGTTCCATTTGTCTGCTGCATATTAAATCAAGTTAGTGTACCAAAACAACACAAAACAACTTAATGTGGAACAGTATTAACCACAGTACACATGGGTCATTAGGGGCATTTGTATCAAAAGAGAATTATAACATTCTGTTTCAGACACAGGAGGTATTTGGCCATGCTGTAATAGTCTGGGCACTCTATGTAGAATCTGGTTCATCTGCTAATATAGTTAGCTAATATAGTTGTAGGCAGTTTTAGCAAAGAGCTCACAGGGTGGGTTTTATTACATCATATTTGACTTTCTTAAGTTGTGAAGTGGTAAAAGTCTTCCAAAGCCGCTTGTATTCTATATGGAACACAGGGAGATCTATTTCAGAAATAACATTGATGAGGTCGAGAACATGCTGAGCAAGTTGCAGTGTGAACACAGTGTGTCCTTCTCCTTGCACAGCCATTGAGAACACAGAGTGAAGAGAGTGGGCAAGATGGAGGAGGTCAATGTATTTCTCTGGAAGTACTGTTGGAAGTTAGCTCATTTGCTATGACATTTCAAATTATTCTCTTAATGTTTAGGCTTTCTGTATAGTCACAGAACTCCTTTTAGTTGGCTATAGATACAATGATGCTAGTATTTATATGATTCTCTTTGTATTCAAAGCACTTTCCACATAAAAAGCCTTTGCTGAGTTTGTTCTTCCCAGATGGATGTTTATAACTCCTGATCTGCTCTGGGAATTGTTTGGCTGCATCTGAGAGTAGAATTTAACTCAACTAATTCTCATGTTTCCTTTATATGGAAAGTACTAGTCCTGCTTTACAGCTGACAGACAAGGGCAGCATAAGCAGAAAGAGCTGTCCATTGCCACAGAGGGAACTGAAGGGTATCGGGAGCAAAGCACATGACAAAACGTTTATGCTTAGTCCTATAAACAAGTCACAGATCAACTATATCTTGTATACTTAAAATAAATAGTTGTCAAAATAAGGAGTGTATTTTATAATACAACTGTCCTGTTTTTCTCCTGGCTGCAACTATGTTTCCTTTAGTGTTAAGAAGAAAAAGGAGAAACAAAACCAAAAAAACCTGAAAAAAACCCAAACCAACCAAACCAACCAGAAAGTTAAAAAATGTCACTGTTTTAAAGAAAATGAAGGGATAATGTTGCTAAATTTTGATCATTTTTTATCAAGAAGGTAAGAAAGAAGACAGGATCTGCCCTCTGTAGACATTATTGTTGCTGGTAAAGTTACTGATTTAATGTTGATTTCTTTCACTGACCACTAACAATGAAAGTTAACTACTGGAGAACATGGTTAACTTGATACATTTTAGAGCTCTGCTTCTGTTTCAGATCCTCATTGCACAGCTTCAGCAGAGCATCACAGGTTACAGGCTTTCTCTGCAGGACAGCAGAATTTATGTTCGCCTGGATGACTTGGTTGAGAGTGCTTTTATATCGTTATGTGATAAACAGAGCTTCTGCCTCATCCCTGTGTCCAGATCAGGAACAGAAATCATTGCTGGGGATGGTTTCATAGTCCAGCATCATCTAATGATGGGGACATTGCAGTGCAGTTGAAGGCATTGGTTCCACTTACTGCATATGACACAGATGAAAAAATACTTGGCTCTTTTCCAGAGATTTGTGATTTCCCTCTCAACAAACCTCTAGTTCACCATAGCCCAAAGTGAGATGACCAAGTGAAGAACATTGCTTGCTCTTGTGACTAGCTCCAAACCAGACATCCTATCTGACATTCCCAATGCAGGTGCAGCCCACTATTCTCTTGTCAGCCTGTGTGTTTCTTAGACTGCATGTGAGCTGCAATTTGCTATGTATTTGTAAAGCCCTCAGCACAACTGGGCCTAGTTTGGCTACGGTTTTAAAGACCTAATGTGTAAATTATTAAATCCCTTTTCTCATTGGAAACCCTTTTTCTTCTCCATGCTGTATTATACAAGACCTGAACAAAGATCTCTCTTGTCGATGCAGCTGAAGAATATAAAAACTGCTTACATATTAAAAGCTAAAATAAACAAAATAAAAAGAATTAGGTTACAAATTAGAAACTATAATGTTTAACGAAAAAGATGATGACTGTAAGTGGCACCATTAACACATCTCATAGTCTGGCACTACACAGATTTAATTCTGAGTGTATCAAGTAAAAGGCAGAGCTAGGGGCATATGGCCTTTCTCACCCAGCCTTTGTCTCCTGAAACTTGTGTGACAGGGGAAGGAAAAAGAGCGTGGTTCGTGGCATTACAATTGCACACAGCTAAGGGATCCAGACAGCCTATTTTGGAAGACGGTAGTGAGATACACAGTGGTACATACATTGAGCAGTACAGCTGTGTACAGTTCCTCCTCCTGCCTCCCTCCCCCAGAATCAGGTACTCATGAGGAGTGACTGAGAGACAGGTATTGCAGTAACACACACTGTATGTGTTTACTTTCAGCAGAAAGCTTTGGTTTTTTCACAGCTGTCTTGGCACTGCTGCATGTTGAGCTCCTGCCTTCCATGCCTGACAGACGCCTTCTTTTCTCCAATGTCTCTGTCGTGCTTCTATGTTATGCTGTGGTCAGTAGTGTTTCATTCATCTGATGCCACTGCATTATTTCCAAAAATCTGTGTTCTGACACCAGGTCAGGAAGCGAACAACTCATGCGACAGGTTGTTTTCTGTGCACCGTACCTTGGTCTGCCCTCCTCACCTCCTGGGCCAACTGGCACAAGTGTAATCCATATGAAAACATAACAAATGTGGTATTTCTCTGATGGTTCAGAAGCTGGAATACCAAAAGTACTGTGTGCTGACCATCAGTTGGACAGTACAGTAGGAAGGAGCTACCATTTTGTTTCGTCTCTGCAAGAGCTGCTTAAAATGACAGGCATCACTCTTGTCCGTTTGGCTTTAGTCCAGTATACTGCTGCCTTCTGCTTCAGCTGGCTTTTGGTTTTATCACCCATTCTGCCTGAGGATTTGCACGGTAGACATCTAACATGAATGCATCTGGATCCAAACAGTGCTGACCTGAAAAGGAAATTGTCAGCCATGAATCACAGCAAGTTCTGAGTACATAGGGACAGAGCTGTGTTAAAATGTCCTTGAACGTTTCTCTGACTTGCACACAGCAAGCCTAGTTTGGTGTGTCCATCCAGCTAACATCTTGCCTGGATACACAGAGTGCCTTTGGTAAATTTGCCAGTGATTTTACTCTTTGAGAGTCATGAATTCACTTTCACTTCCAGGCAGGATGTTCTGCATTACACTGAGTTATGGACAAGACCTTTAGTCAAATGGTGAATACGGTTTCTTTAGAAGCATCAACAACACTGTTTAAATGCTACAGTATGGGGGGTTTTATTTCTTTGGGTTTACTGAGCTGAAATTAGAAGTCCCTGACTTCTCCTCTATACTATTTATAAATGCTGAAAAAGTAGTTCTGTAAACAATGTGTTCCCATCCAGCAGGATCTTGTAAAGAAATTCATGGACGGCATCAATGTTTTTGGCAATTGCCAATTTGTTGGTTAAAAAAAAAAAAATCCTCTGAACTCTGCTGTTTCATTAGCTGGTGATTGGGAAGTTGTGGCTGCCTTTGCCAGAACGAG
>NW_008238834.1:5627306-5632311 GCF_000691975.1 Corvus brachyrhynchos | reverse complement strand
CCATTTCGTGCCTCTTAGTTGAGTAATAAGGCAATAAATTCTAGAGTTAAGTTGATTTGTTGGACTATATTGCGTTTACATGGGGTAATGTAGTAATTTAGCTGGAGAGGTTACTTTGCTGTGACACAGGATTATGGTAAAATTTTTGTACAGTTACTTATAAGGTCACTGGGGTCCTAATGATTGTGAAAGCAATATAAATGAATTAATGGATAATCAGTGGACTAAGGTACCCCGAAGGATCTAGGACTATAAAAATAATTTTAAATGAAGATGCAAATTAAATGTCCCAATTTTTTGAAAGCCCATGGTGGGAATATTTGGGATTGTTTCACAAGGCCTTTAGGATCTTTCTTCTGTTTTAGCATCAATTGGTCATCCTGTTTAGACAGGCAAAACAAACCACTAATCCAATTTAGCTTTTTGTATCATCAGTAATAAAGACTGATTCCCAATTGCTGCTGAAGTAAGTCTGTGATGTTTTGTAATAACTTTACAGAAACTCTTTAGAGCTGAATCTAAAAGAAATAAGAAATAATCTAATCAGGTAATTCACAACTGACTCCAACAGAGCATCCAGAATTTTGGTATGAACAGGGAAAGGAGAGAGCCAGGATTGTGCAATATCAAATTAAAATCTGGTTTTTGACGTTTAGGCCAGAAACTTGTGGGGCAAGCCATTGTTGTTTTTACGAGAAGTGTCACTGCATGAAACAGAAGAAGACAAAAGCCTTATTGCAAGGAATTTGCAGTCTAAATAAAGCACACAGGTTAGTGTGAGTATAGAACACCCACACATGCAGGGGCTGAATTCTCTGTTCTGTGGGTTTTTATTTGAGGGCGGTTAACACTAAGGTACAGTAAGAAAGAAGAGGTCTTGGAAAAAGGCTTGACAGCAATGTGGAATGTGCTTGCAACAGGAAGACTGAGGATATCTTAACCATGGAAAAATGCTCAGTTATGAGAGTGAGAGAGGTAAGCAAAAGGTCAGATGCATTTGGCAAGACTGTGAGAAGTGCTGCTGAGATCCAGCCGCTGGGTTCATTCTCTCCTGTGGGGTGCCCCTCCAGTTACACTGAAGTTGGAATAAATAATGACATTGATTTTAACAGCTTTTGGGTCAGGCTCCTTTCCTCCAAATGGACTGGAGGGTAGGAGAGACCCAGCTGTGTCAAAGTAGTGCTGCCCTGAGGTGCTTTAGGAGGTTAAGGACAGTCAGAATTAATTTTCAAAATTGAGACCTACCTATATTTCCTCCAATTTCATGTAAACTTTGGATCTGGCCTCTCATGCTCTGTGATGATCCATGGCTAGGATGGAAAAAAACCTTTCAGTTTGTCTTTCTGTTATAACCACTGCCTTATCACCCACCATCTATGGTAAGCTTAAGTTTAATATTTTTTCCCCTGTGAACTGCCTTATCAAAAGCAACAACTACCAAATGGACCACTGCAGAATAATGAATCTGCTACAGAGATAGATTACTGCATCACAGTCAACTAAACCTATATTATTTATTCAAAGAACAGAGTTATGTGGTAACATGGGAAGACTTCGCAGAAAAGACTTTCAGATACAATTTACCATTTCCCATAACTGTTAATAATTATTACCTTACAGAAATAAAAACATTTTAGACTTATGGACAGATGTAAACCAATCCCTTTGGGTTCTCTATGTGGCAGGTCTATAAAATATATGTTTAATGTACATTTTTAGTAGTGGTGTAAGGGAGGGCAGATTGATTCTGCATAGGAGCCAATTATTAAGTAAAATAAAAAGAGTAAGATCAGTGGTTAAAATTTCTTTGACCAACATAACCATAAATTAGCAATTTCAGATTAGAAGAAGAGTTCTTGTAACACAATGAATCTTTGAGGAGGGAACAATCTATTCATTTATAATTCTGACGTTGTTCAGGAAAAACAAAATGTTCTGCTTTACCCACCTGTTTTCACAGTGGAATCGAGCCAGGATGTCTTTGGCTTTTGTTTGGCTGTTGAGTTGAATTGCCATAGAGACTTTTGAATGCAGTGGAGCATAAACTCTTATCACCCCCTCAGGTATGTCAGACTGCAAGTATGGAGGAAAAGTGACAGCTCCCTAAAATCAATATTCAATAGAGTAAGTCTAAGGCAAATATTGCTCTAGCTCCATTCAGAAGCAGTTCTGCACCCTCATTTCAGGTTACTTGCAAAAATCACTGTCCTGCATTCACTTGGTTATTCAAAAGACATTTACAGTCATACAAATGCAAATTTGTAGACACAAATCAGATACAACACAAAGACACAAACTCTTTGGTAAGTATCACATAAATACACACAGGGTAAAGCCCTTGAATTTAAACTTATTTCTGTTAACACTGGTCAGTGAACCAACTGCTTATTTAAAAACATAAAAATTATTAAAAATATCTGTTCTTCCTTCTAAAGATGAAATTCTCCCAAGGCATAAAAATCCAGTTCTCTGTTTCTGCTTCCTATAGCTTCAAATAGATTGAACTGTGTGTACAGTAAAACATCAAGGTACCATATGGTTTCTGTTAATTTGAAATTTGACCTTGTGTAGGGTTCAAATGATCATCTATGAAGTTTATGCACTCTTCCATGATTAGTGGTGGATAAATCAATTAGCAATGTTTGCATTCCAGTTCTAATCCAGTTAATACCATGCTGACCAGAACACAATAGTCTCTCCAGTCTCTTGTCTCTGTGTAATTTAGAACATCTGAGACCTGGGGATTGCGTTAAGTGCTCTCAACATTAAACTAAGTTTCCAAACAGAGTTTGCCTCCAATTTACCCTTCATATTTCAGCTCCTTGCCATGGCTACCCTCACTTTTATTGGATGTAAAGCCAATTACTCCAATCAATGGACTTGTCTTCCTGAAGGTGCAATGACTGCAGTAATTGACTCTCTTCAGAGAAGGAGTCTATCAGTGTTCATCGCAGGCTGAATTTAACTTTGCGACACGGTAGTCTGCATTGTCATTTTAAACGAACATCTCTGTCTCCATCTGCAGCACCAATGTATGTCCTACCCCACCTAAAATATTTCAGTCAGTGCTGGCAAATTCTTGAGAAAGGTGAATCAGAATGGATTCACAATTCATATAAAACACTTATTCTTTCTACTTTTTTCCCCATACATTACCTTCTGCATTTTCTCTCTTGTCTGTACATTCTCTATTTCTTATAACCTTGTGAGATCATTCCTTCCTAACCTGTCTTTTCTTTTGTTCTTCAAGACTATTCTTCAACAACTATAGAGTCCTTTACCATTTCCTTGATTACTTCTCTTACAATTCACCAGTCTTCATTCTTCTAAACATTTATGGAAGACTCTAAATACTTTCTCTCCAGGTTATTTAAGGTAGTTACTACATGGAAATACTTGTAAGTCGCTGTAGGGACTGTGTATGTTGTGCATAGAGATACAACATGCCTTGTTGTCCAAATTGTATGTTGCACCTAATATGTAAGATAATTTTAACTGTCCATCAAAGCAGCATACCTCAAGAAAGTTCCTAATCTCTGTTTCTAGGCAGCAGAGAAAAGTTGGTGGCTTTAAGACTTTCAAAGAAAGGTTTTTCTATCAGATTTTCTTAAGTCCAAACTGCCTCTGGAGCCCCGGAAATCCTCTAAAGTATCCACCTCTCTCCTCTGACTATACAGGGAATAACAACACAATCTACTTCACTGGGGACTTAACATTTAGACCCAGTTTAAGTGTCTAAGGTAGGCAAACTGAATTTTCTGTCTGCTTAGGAAGTTAGTGCAAAGCTCTAAGACTAAAGCTTGCAAGGAGAATATCAAGTTGCCTGTACCAGGACATGGATAAATACAATTAATCCTAATATGGACCATCTTCCTACTCAGCCACAGATCCATGCATTGGTTGAGTATCTACAAATCATTGCTGTCAGGGACAGTCCACACATAACCATTTTCTTATGAAACAGGTTAAAAACCAGCATGTGTTTGTAAACAGCTTGCAGCTTTGGCTGCTGGAAATAATTCTGCCTTCCTCACCTTTTCTCAATCAATTCCCAAAGCTTTGTCTTATCAGGGTGTTGGACTGGGAAGCACACCTTTCAAGATAACTCTCAAATCAGCTTATTTTGTATGGCAAAATTTCCTGCCCCACACCCAGAATCTTTTGTGAGATAAAGGAGGGAGGCTGTTTAAAGCTGCCCTTGAAAACTGTATCTTTTTATCACACCTCTGGTCTTTCAGGCCTCTCTCGTTCCATCGTCTTTCTCCTCAGAAGTTTTCTCACTCCTTTGTCAAACATCAGCTGTCTCTTGCTGTTGTTCATTGCTGCCTCATTCATTTTTCTCACTTGGGAAATCAGGAAGGATGGGACCTAAAGGGAGGAAACCAGAGCTGAGAATATACAGTAATTTTTCCCCAGTGTGTTGGGTCTTTAGAAAGGCACCAAATTTTAGGCAGCAGAAACTCTGTTTGTTTCTAGAAGATACCTGCCATCAGTAGCTTCCTCTAACAACCTACAGTTATTCCTTTGGTGAAACTGTAGATCATCTTTCATGCCATATGAAACTTTATAGTGATATTTGCAGCTGCAGGAACTTTATTAGGGAGTAGTCTCTGCAATCCCCATTATACCCTCCCTCTGTTATGAGGAAACAAGTTGAGACTGTCAATATCTTCATGCCGACCTTCAGAAGCCCAACAACTAGTACACACTTTTGGCCATTGGCAAGCATAGTCCCGGAAGGGATGTCCTTGCTAAGGGGTGCTTACAGCTTCCTCTGGGACCTGATAGAACCTATCAGCTGGCCAGTTTGAATATGGACAATTCTTTAAGCCACTTAAAGTTGTGACCACCTCTGTGATCCACACTTAAGAATAGGCAAACTCCCCCTCCAAGCTCTCTCTCATTTCCGGCGCTGGCACAGGTGGCTGCGGGCCCCGTGTGGGGGCCAGCGGGCCCAGCCAGGCCCTGCTTGGGCCACGCCGGGCCAGGCCACGGCCATCCTGCA
>NW_008238834.1:5617592-5626849 GCF_000691975.1 Corvus brachyrhynchos | reverse complement strand
AAGCTGCAGTCGGGGGAAGGGACTCACATTGCGAGCAGAGAGACTCCTCTTCCTAAATGGACTGAACAATATTTGGAAGTGGGCGGCTGTCTCGTTGTGATAATGTTTTCATAGCACGAGCAAGAAGAGACTTCTCTTTCTAAATGGACTGAACAAGGTTATTATGGAAGTGGTAAACAGACTGAACATCTTAAGGGTTGTCTTTTTACATTGTCAGTGGGAGAAGGGAGGAAGATGGGGGGAGGAGGAGAGTTCTGAAGTTATGGTATAATTTTTTTTTCCTTCTTTTAGGTCTGTTAATAAACTTCTTTATATTCTTTCAAGTTTGGTGCCTGCTTTGCATTTCTCCTAATTCTTATCTCACAGAAGATAAACAGTAATGAGCGTTTTGGACCAAACCGCTACACTAAATTGGTGTTTCCGCCCGGTTACAAACCCAACCCGCTACAGCCATTTTACTGTGGGCTAGACTTTGAACAGACATTTAATCTCATTCAAGTTTAGAAATATCACCTACACATCCAGATTAAATCATTCTTCTATGCATTACTCTGTATAAACAATGGTGTGGGACAGGTATTTCCAGAGGGCAATTGATGCTAAAATAGATGTCTTAGATAAGTGAGGTAACTCTAAATTCAGAAATACCTGTCAGGGTGTCTCATTCTAGGAATAGAAGCCTCCATTCATTTTCCAAAGAAACTGTTTCTCCTTGGAAGGTCAGCTTACTCTGATTTCTGAAGATCTCCTGCATTTAGCAAAATACTGCACTGTAATGGAACCATAAAGGGGGAACCAGCACTACTCACTGTCCACAGGATGTCCTGGTACCGAATTAAAAGCCGCACAATGTGCGCAGTGGTGGCAGCTGCTTGCATTTCTTGCTGGTTTGCACGTTTCCCTTTGTAGATGAAGAGGTTTGGTGCAACAATCATAGACACATTCCACAAATTCATCTTGTTTTTCCCCTCATTAGCAACCACCTTCTTCAGGAACTGAAGAAAGGCCTGGAAAAAAACCAATACTTGTTTAGTCTCAGGAAATAATTTACTTCTGAAATGCACCATTTTCAAATGCACATGTCTGGCCGCTATACTTGCACTTGGAGGTGAAATGTAGTGGTTTTTTCATTGTGTTTGGATTAATCTATTATTTGTTGGTACAACAACCTGTGTCAACCACAGAGGAATAGTTAATGTTATCAAAACACACATTAAAATATTATCTATCACTCAGAGCATAATACCAAATTTATAAGGCAAATACGGTGTCTACACTAAGGCTCTGAATCCTTTAGTAGAGGTAAGATGTACACGTATTGCAAGGGAATAGTTACTTTTTTCATAGATTACCAAGTGTTCATTTTGATGTATCTGGCCAATGTCTTTTATATCACAGCCACTGAGGTGATTAGTCTGTGTTCAAATGTGCACCAGTCCCACATGTAATACAACCTGAAGAATTTCTGCCAGTAACCCCCAAACTTTAATTCTGGGATAACAAAAGCAAGAAGAGCTAAGTGGTTGTTCGTTGATGTTATTTCTGCACATGCTTGGCAGAGTCAAAGGAAATTAATTTTCCCTTTTGGGTAGTTTATTCAGAATTTTGCTTGAATTACTGAAAAGCACAGACTGCAGCTATAGTTAGAGCTGAGGTCTACCAATGAGTCTTTCTGCAACATTGTTCTTGTTTCAGCTGGGATGGAGTTAATTTTCTTTCTAATATCTGGTAAAGGGCTGTGTTTTGGATTTAGGATAAGAATAATGTTGATAACACACCGATGTTTTAGTTGTTGCTAAGCAGTGTTTACACTTAGTCAAGTGTAATCTTTAGCTTCTCATGCTGCCCTGCCAGCAAGGGGGCTGGGGCAGCACGAGGAGAGTGAGAAATGTGCCTCTTTGAAATGAGTGCTTCATTCAAGAAATGATGCCTGGGATCCAGCAGTTGGATACCCCCAGCAACTATTTCTTAGTTGCTTGTAAAAGAAATGACAGCCAGGGAATTTGAACATCTTTTCAAGAAAATCATCAAAACCACAGACGAATACTTTCCTGGTGCAGCATTTGAAAAAATTACGAGTTTCTCATTTAAAAGTCAAAAGCACTACAGATGGCAGGTGATAGCAAATGAAGAACTTACCTTGGCTGTGTCTCTGTTGGCTTCAGGCATCAGCATGATCAACAGATGCAAAGCTTGTAGTTGTAACTTGATCTTGGAGATTTCTAAGGACATGAATATTTAATATTTTTGAAATCCCAATTGCAATTGGTTTGTTCTAAAAACCTTGTGTGTCAGCAGTTCTAGAAATATCAACTAGTGCCTGGTTGAGACTAGCATGCTTAAATGCTGATTAACCATACACTTTTTCCCAAATATAAGATCACCTCAATGAGTGGGTTTTTCCTCATCATCTTGGATATTTGTCACACGGGGACACGATGCTCTATAAAATTCTGTCTATATAGTAACAATCCAGTATTTTTCAGTACTAGCTGTGTATTTGTTGTAGGGAATGAAGTCACTTTGTTCTGCACAGACACCTCCAGTTCAGTCTTCTCCAAACTGCTGACCCATTGTAACTGCATGCAGCCTGTGACTCACAAGGCGCACACTCAGGTATGTGAAGTTTATGGGAAGATGTCACCTCCTTCTGCCCTTAAAACTGCTCATGGGGACACTGAAAGCATGACTGCAACCTTAGGTAAAGATCCTCAGTTTTCTGTACCAATTTGCTAATAAATTCACCATCCTGAGACATTCAGTCTGTCCTAGATCAAGTGACTTTACAGTGAAGTCATAGGTATGGGAAGGTACAACTGCATTCTTCCTGGAAGAAAAATGAACAAAATGTACTGAGATTGAGAGGGTGTATGTACACTGAAAACAAAGCCCAGCTGCCTGAACCTTTCTGTGCTCATACATACCTCTGTACCAATGGTCTGACCTCAACATAAACCTTAACAGAAATAAAATAGGTCCAGTAGATCCAGTAGATAAAGGGCAGGGATTTGAGTTTACCTTGCAGAAGTTTTCATTTGTGAAACCTACAGTTAATGTGAATCAGAGTCTCTATATGAAAGTCATTGCTCAGTCATTGTTTACTCACAGATTTCAAATTTTACATTAAACAGTTGTGTTATTCACACAACAAGCCTATGCTATTAGCTAAATGCAGACACCTTTTCTCATTTGAAAAAAAATCTTGCAGAAAATTAAAATGTTTAGGCAAAGCACTGGGCCTGTTTTTCTCTCTACTTCACAGAGAAAAAAAAGAGAGAAAAAAAATTACAGAGAGAAAAAAAATTACATGATTTTTCTTTATACACTTCAGAGACAGAAAAAAATTGTAGCATCTACTCATGCATTTTATCATATTAGAGACTATATTAACTCCATTTCCACATACTTTCTACTAGTGTGATGAATGCAGGCAGATATTCTACTGTGAAGAGTGGGCTTGGGAGTTCTCTTATAAACATTTTCAGCAGCCCTGCTGCATCGTTATTTCGTACTTGGTCCCAGTCAAAAGTGTCGTCATAAAATTTTGCCTCAAGTTCTTGATGGAGATTCTGAAAGATAAAAGAAAGATAAAAGGCCTTTAATCATTGCTGCTGATCCAGCAGTTTGTGATCACTTCAGGAATCCATTACAAGCAGCAGGCAGGTTTGTACAGCACTTGAACTAAAGCAGCCCTAAACCAGTGATAGCCTAGGTACAGCCATGTGGAGTTCAGGGTAGGTTAACAAATGAAGTTCCTGCAGATATTTGGTAACCCAGGCTAAATTTGGTTTGCTATAGCTAGATTTCTGCCAGTGAACAATTTGAACCATCATAAAGCAAGGCAATTTTGTGCAATGTCTTAGAACTAGAAGCAGAAAACTCAGTTAACACAGCTGTTCTTTTTGCTTAAAACACTCTCCAGAGGTTTTGACCCTTAAGTCACAAAGGAGTGGTGTTTCTTCCTCACTGCCAGTGAACTTGCTAGATACTCTGAGTCCATGGGCCTCGAGCAAATGGCTTAAAATTAAGGTCTTCCCACCTTTAGAAGGAAGTTTTATGTCAGGATAATTATAGTTAGTTTTGGTCAAATTGTAGAAAAATAAAGATACAAAATCATTACTGTCAGAAAAATCTTAACGCATAAAAAACCCCCCAAACCTCTAAAACACAGGAGAGATTTAAGATAGAATTGATGATGATACCATTTGGGTTCCTGTTTAATCCCCTTGTTCTCCAAGGGCAGCATCTTGCTCCATAAGAGAGGTCTGTTTAGTTTGGAGTGTCACTAACCAGTGTTCAACACACATATGTGAATGGGAAATACTCAGCAAGGTTTCCTAGTAGGAACAGAATTTGGCTTCAAACCCAGACCACTGTTCAAAAAATGCAAGCTCCTCAAAAAATTGTTGAGTTAAAAAGATTGAAGGCCAGTATCGTAATATAAGGATATCCATAAATAATGCAGTTTTCACAATTATTACTGGCCAAACACTGTCTTATCCCTGGGAAATTTGCTGCTGCTTTTTAGGAGACCATTTATGACAACATATATCTGTAGCAAATATTCAGTCTCAGATCTTGATTTTGTCAGACATACTTTAATATTATGCAAAAGGTTCAGTCCATTCAGGCAGAAAAGCTTTTAAAAATGAATTCTGTTTGCCATGTCTCACATGAATGGAAGGAAATTACATATCAAGTACAGTCACACATAATGAGGTAGAATGGTTGCACAAACGGAAGTAGAAAGTTGTTCAGGATTTGGCACATAATGTCACAGTCTCATTTTTACTAGCACATTTTACTGGTTTTAATCTGGGCTATCTCAGCTTCCTCTGTATTCCCATCCTTTGCAAATAACTGATACGAACACCTAGACTGAATTCTCTCCTGTAACTGACTGGAAATGTGGAACAGAAATCCTCACCTCATCAAAAGCACAAGAGGACAGAATTCTACTCCACATTTTTCTGCTGAGAACTGGGAAAAAGCCATAAAAATAGAAAGCAAGATTTTGGAAACACAAACATTATATATATATATACACACACTTACACTTTTATATATATCTCCACACAGGTAAGCATATATTTTACACACTCAATTCCCTCCCTCCCCTGCCTCGCATACATGTATTTATGTATGCATCCAATACTTTTAAAATGTGTGTTGCAATTTTTTTTAACATGACTGATCCTTCACTAGACAAATCATACAGTTTTGGTTCACTGGAGTTTTGTTACAGAGGAAAACTTGTATTCATGTCTTCTATTCTTTGTTTTATAGAAGAGTAACCTTTAATCATTTCCATATGCCTTTTCTTTCTCCAAACAAGACTGAAATAAAGTTGGAATGCCCTCAAGTCCTAATGTCATAATAATGTATGAAGGCTTTTGAAGAATGAAATCTGGATCTGCTTTGAAAAAGCCTCTCTCTTGCTCATTCTTTGTTGGACAGACTTAAATGAAACCAAAACTCAGATAATTTAAAACTTTCATATGGGCAGTTTAACTTACCACCTAGTGTAGGAGAGTTGCATGTAAAGTCGTATCTCATAGCAGCTCCCAGGATACAGGTTGTGAAAAAGAAGTGAACAAGACACAGTACAGTGTATGCAAAGAATATGAAAATAATTGAATTAGAGCACACTCCTGCTGTGTAATCTCAGTGGAGACGTTGGAAAAATTTGAGATTGTGTGAAGTAAGATTTAGGCATTTGTATGAAAAAATGGGGAAGCTGAGAAGTACAGGGCAAGTTAGGAGCTCCCTTCTGCAAGATGTGACTCTTTTCAAGGCCCTGGGTACTTTTATCAATGCACAGAGTCAAAGGAGCTGGGATGCTGCTGCCTATATTTGGAGTGTTTCACGTAATGCTGCTTTTTCTTATTCAGCCATTTTTATGATTCCTGGCCCACCAATGTTTAGCAATCCCCAACATTTGTGTGGCTGCTACAATGTTGAGACTTCCTGCCTCAGAATACAGAACTAGCTTTCTTGAGGATGAGAAAGCAGGAGTAGGATGTACTGTAAGGTGTTGCTTAAACCAGATCAAAAAAAGCCTAGGCAAAAAATAACCAAAAATCTGGGAAAGAGGTAGACACTACTAAGCCCAGAAAAAACCCAACCAAACAAAAAACTGCCTTGTTTTTCCAATTTGCCTCCTCCAGCTCCTGGAATCAAGTTGGTCTGGGGAAACAATTGCAAGTATTACTGGCCCACAGTGTCAGGTTATTGGGTTCCAATTATCCTGTGTTCATAGCCCACAAATAGCCTGTGAAAATCCAGTACTTCAGGCTGCCAGCAGTGAAGAGAGGATAAATTTCTCTCACTTGGAACACAAAACTGCAAGATCACAGATGATAAATGAAAAATAAAATGACACAGAGGTTAAAATGACATAGAATAAGATGTTTATCTGATGTTCACTCAGTTTAGAAACTCTGAATTTCTGAAATAAATTAAAACAGAGATAAGATCACAACAATTTTGGATGACAGAGATAAACTGAAAAGATGTCTCAAAGTTTTGTGGGGAAAAGTTGCATTCAACATCAAGTCTGTGCTTTATATAGAACATTAACTAAAGCAATAGACCAAATGTTCTGTGATTTATTGGTTCCCAGGAACTAATCTGACCTTTCACTGGCAGGAGTAGGAATGCTGAACTACACAGATCAGTATTTATGAGCAGTCTGAATTTGTGTGAATGCTGTATTATTTTACATAGATATTGTGGTCCAGAAGATGGAAAACTTGGCTTGAGTGTATACCTTGACTCTGGAGGCAGATCCAGGAACTCGTAGAATTCCTTCAGTTTCCAAACCTGTTTCCTCAAGCTTGAGCAGCAGCTGTAAGAAGAGACAACAAAATTGAAGAAAATATTCAGAAATGCTTAAGAATACTGTTGACTTTTTTTCAATCCAGGTATCCTTGAAACTAATCTGGAAAAGATACATTTCTATGGAATCTGCTAATGGAAACAAGCCAGCTCATGTGAATAAACCTGCCTAATTTGTTCTCCATATTCCTGACCCTGAAGTAAGGAGGATACAGAGTATAGAAAACTGCTAATGCTATAGGCCCCTCTGTCCTTGAATTGAGAGTTGGTACTGCTATAGAACAATTAATACATAAATGTATTAATAAAAGAGCAGATATACTTAAATACAATGGTGTTTTGAAGGAAAAATAACCTCTGAGAAATGTTTAAGTGTGCCCCAAGAGCACAATGGAAATGCCTATAGATAACATAGGTATTTTGGAACTGAGAACTCAGATTAGAAAATGATCCCAGGGTATTTTATTTTGAAATTTCTGTGAATAGAGGACTAAAGTTTCCACTCTAATTTGTTATTAAAAAAAAAAAAAAAGGTTTGGTTTTACATAATTTTGAACATAGAGGAAAAAAATAATTTCCCAGCATTTAATCATACAGTTCTGGATTTTCACCACCAGATCTGCTTCCTGCCCTAGCCTGGATTCTTCTAATTTCCCACGGTATTGATGCCTTAGGTTTTAACTTTTGTATTTTTCAAATCCTGTACTGCTTAGTGTGTAACTCTGAAACTTCTTCTAGCCTGTTAGATACTGTTCTCCCATTCTGGTTAGACATAACAAACCATCTCTAGGTTTGCACTTCAAGGACACCTTGTTGTCCCAGGCCCTGAAATATGTAAATTAAAGCCTCTGAATGGGGGGGCAAACTTGGGGTAATTACTTAATTACCTGAAATTGTAATTGGAGAATTAACCCTGATATGCAAATGGACCAAACTTACAAAACTGTGAAAAACCTGTGACCCAGGGTCCATCTTGGGTGGAGCCCCTCAGGGGCTTTTGACTGCCCAAGGAGTACCTATTGAAGGGCCCTCAATAAATACCCACTTTTATTCCTTTGATCTTATCTAGCCTCTGTTTACAGGTAGCCACTTCAAGGCATCAGTTCCTTGACAGGGAAGCAGTGGAGCTGATTGTAAAGACATGTAAATGTTCAAGTTGTGTCAGTCTTTCCCCTGACACTTCTCCTTTTGTCAGTAATTACAGGGAAATCTGTTGCAGTTTTGAGTCCATGTAAATCTGTGCAATTGCACATGTACTTGTGTCTGTGTACCTACCTCCAAGACATCCACTGGGCATCTCCGTACAGCCAAATTCTTATAAATACCCTTGTCTTGCCATACAAACCTCAATGAGAAGATACCCCTTCCATTCTGGAAATAGTAGCTAAGTAATACCTATGGTTTGAATTAATGTTAAAGTCAGACTCCCGAGACAACTCATCTCTGCCACTTCTTCACACACCATTTTGCATGGCTCTCTAATTTAATGAAAAAGGGAAACAAAGACATTTGTTTCCCAAAGTTTCCTGCGTGGTATCACATAATTACAAATCAAAAAGGGTCCCCACCACAAATAAAACACCAAAAAAGGAGGAAATTTTCTCTCCTTGTCACAAAATTTTCAAACCACAATACTCAGTCAAACAGTCTGTAGACACCTGCCAGTCTGTAAAGCCTGCATCTTCTCTTATCTGATGACACTTTTGAGTGTCAATACAAATGGTGGAAAAGCAAATATTAGTGAGTGACCAAGCAGGCCAGATGATACTCACTTTTTGGAAGATAAGGGGCACTTTTATTCCAGGAACCTTCTTTTGATCATTCTCCAGCAGTACAGTCAGAGGGACTCCGAAAAGACCATTCTCTTAAAAACAGTAACAGCAAATGTGAAAACGAGAAAACACAGCCTCGTAAGCATCTTCTTTCAAAGCTGATTGACATGAAGGTGACTGCAAAGGGGATGCCACACACGGTACCTCGTCCCCGCACCCTCTCCACACGGTTCCTCTTCAGTTCCACGCCCAGCGCGTCGTAGAAAGCCGTGAGCTCAATCAGGGAGAGGTAGCGGATCTTCTTCATGTCTTCAGGAGAGAGGTCCCCAACCTCTGTCAGTCCGAACCGGCTTTTCCGAACAATGAATTTCTACAGTAGAGATGGGTCGCATCTTTATTTGCACAAAAATTACAGGAAATGAATTTTTGTTTCAAAAGAAGCGCCCGTATTGGCGCATGGGATTGGAAGTCATGTTAGGGTAGATGGATAACAACAGGGAGACTAACTATAGCCCTCTATATTGGCCTGGTGTGGTGACATAGCTTGCATCCACCTGAACGTAAAATTGAGCTGCTTGCTCACCATGCTCCCTTGCAGTGTGACTGGGAGGTGGTGCTGAAGCACCTCAGTGCCTGTAGTCCTGCTGG
>NW_008238834.1:5616611-5617541 GCF_000691975.1 Corvus brachyrhynchos | reverse complement strand
AGCATTTTGCTCTGCTGCTGCCTTCCCCAAAATGTCTTTGAATGCTGTTGAAGTCGCTGACACGGTTAATCATGGATATGGTTGTATATCAATTGGTGTGTGTAATGAATCCATGCCTGCTTTGCATAACGCTATTAATTTATGAGGACTTACAGGGGAGTTCAAACTAAAGATCCGAAGAAAAGCCCAGAAGCAAAATTGCTTAGTCCAGAAGCCAACACGACAACTTAGTGGTATTTTTTTATTACTCAAGAAGCATTTAGGCTTAGAAACAGGACTCCCAGCAGCTAAGAAATCATTTGCTCAAGTAGACTTGAACTAAACGGTACTGAGTAACTCGGGGGCATGTGAAGATGTCTACATATTTTAGAAACTGCAGCATCGTGGACCAGAGCCAGGAATGTTGTGTCATGACAGATGCATTTGTACAAATGTCAAAAAGAACAAACACCCATCAGTTTCTGACATAATTGTTAGACCTAACAACGAAGTCGTAGTAAAAAACCTGCTTTTCAAAGGACTGTGGGTCTTTGGTATTGTATGGTTTTTTAATTTATTGTAATTTAAACCAGGAACTTTTAGTCAGAGGTATAAATAAATAGTGTTACAAAACGTCTCTTTGCTTTAGGTAGCTGAGTGGAAACTCAGCCTCCAGCAATGTTTTGCTTCTGGAGATTTCAGCTCAGCCCTTCATTTTTTTAAAAAAATTGGAATTCAGAATGTTTAACCCATTTTTAAATTAAGCCAGTCAAACTGATTAAGAAAAAGGTAAACACCCCCCCCCCACACCAAACCAAACCAAAAATTAAACTTCAGATTTCAAAAGGAAGAGAGTACAATGGACATCTAAATTGTGTAGTTTAAGACTTTCTACATTACTTTGCACATGGTTTTTCAATAGGGGTTAATAATAATTGGGGGAGAAAGAGT
>NW_008238834.1:5591046-5616572 GCF_000691975.1 Corvus brachyrhynchos | reverse complement strand
GAATGGAATAACTTATTTATGTGCTGCCTGGGGCATTTTTAGGCCAGAATATTCCCTCCTTAGAATGCAGCAATTCCACTGCTACCCTTATTCTGAGACAATGTAACAAAAGCTGCATGGGGGGATAGCCTTCTGATGATACATAAAATACTACAGAATATCTACACATTTTGGTTCCAGTGATGCAAAAAGTGCAAAAGTAGTCAAAATGCAATAAATCACCTTGAAAAAAAGGAAAAAAATCAGATTGTATACATATATTTTCTGGGGGGAAAGAAAAAAAACTCCAAGCACTGCAAAACTGATTGAAAAGGCTGCTACAAAGATTTTCCACAGTGTCTGTTTGACTCCTAGGGTCACTGTGATGTGATGCTGTGGTTAATACAAATTTTAGGGCTGGCCATCATTCTTCTGTCTTGTGTCACAATTTTCTAGTGGTTTTTCTTAAAGTGGTGTAGTATGCAGGTCTGAAGGAGGCTGTGCTATCCTGAAATTAGATTACTAACATTTTGGCTAAGGACCGTGTCTGATATTTTGCCACGTTGTTTCTATGTGGAATTATGCAGCATACTCAGTCTCGTAGCTCTGTAATATCTTCAACTAAGTCACAAGGATCATGTTCCCACGCTGGGGAAATCACATGTACATCAGGGAAATCCCTACGCTCCTGGGGACATCCAGTTGATTCTTCTAGGAGTCAGGGGACTCCCTGCATGCAGGGGACATGCTATTTTGTGATATATAATATCTCTCTGTGCAACTCTGTACACACTATCAATAAAGCTGCCTATGCTCTCAGAGCCTCCCTGGAAAAAGTGTGATGTTGCTCAGCCTCCAGTGCAGCCCCGCTGTCCCACCATGGGGAAGGAGGGACAGTCCTTCCGAGTGTAGGTGACTGGTTGCTCAGTGTAACAGAGTGAGAGGTGATTTTTCTGCTGAGGCCCATTACGGTCTGAGTCATTGTGGGAAAAAACCAAGTACCACAAGTGGCAACAGATGAAGTAAGGGAAAGGCCAACATCAACAGCTATGATTGTTGACTTTATTCAGAAACTCTCTGCAGTGAGCTGGCATGTTTCTTGTGTGGTCTTCTGAGCTCACAAAATTATGTCCTGCATGCAGAGCGTTCAACTCCAGCGCAATACTGACATTTTCTAAAACTTATCAATTATGAAGCCACAGATCCATGATACTCAATGTAGCATCGTCTCTTCCCTCTTTGTCATCAGTTTCTCTGCTCTGTCAACTGGGAGCTATCTGAGCTGTTACAGAGAACAATTTGTGGGTGTGCATGTGTTTTAGTAAACACCAAAATCATGATGAGTGCAGAGATACCCTTACTCTCCACAAGACACCAAGTTACCACCACAAAAAACCCCAACCAACCAAAGACACAAAAAAGGCACAGGGATTTCACGTAAGTTAGGTAATTTACTTGGTGTCTTATCATTCAACATGGAAGCTTACTTCTGCATCTCAGCTTCCTCTTCCTTGGTGGAATCTGATATGGACAACTGAATAATTCTCAGATAATTCAATATCTGTATGGGTTGTAACAATTTCAGATTAGTTTGGGACCTCAGGACATCACAACATTCAGGAAATTCTTCCAAATAATTCACATCCATTTCATACATGTCACTAAAGAGGTGGTATTGCAAGCACTACATTAAACCTCCAGTTTTCAGTGATGGAAGTTGTGAGGGCTGATGGAAGTAGAAAATTGACTTCCATGACTTCACAAAATAATTCCAGATAATGACAAAACTGCTCATTGTATGTCTGGTTGGATGACATGGCAAACTTTTCCTGAACAATTCATGTAGTATCTCCTACAGTGTGATTGCACTCAATACTGACTGGAGACAGCCAGTACTGCTGCAGGACTAAGGTTTGCTTTCCTCCCTCCATCTGCAAAGCAATTTTAAATCCATGTGTTATGAAAGGCAGATAATCTGTGGGGGAAAAAGTAGGAAAGCAGACCAGTAATGAAAATGATTGTTAGTTTTAATGCCAGTAAGCAGTTTTTATTTCTGTATGAAAAAATGATGGATGATGCAATATTTGTGGACTGAGCTACTCATACTCATCTGGGTGCACATGTTCATGATGGGTGCAAGTAAAAATGTGGCTTGGATACCCATATTAACTTTGGTGCCTCCCTGGGAATCAATCACAGGCAGTAGGCAGGCACAGTGAGAAGTCTCTACAAAGCACACGCTGCAAAGGACAGATCACGTGTCTGAACAGACTCCAGTGTGCTGGGGATATAAAGCAGGAAATTGCTGTGTTAAAGAAAACAATTGAGGAAATACATGGAGAAGAAACTTACTGGCAAAGCCGAGTCTTCCTTTTTGAACCTCTGGTTTTTTGGCCACTCTTGGGTTTTTGGAAGGACTGTAATGGATTCTGAGAAAGAGACCTCATAGGAGAGCTCTTCTGTTATGGATGGGCTGCCTTTATCTATTCCACAGTCTAGACAGCTCTTAGCTGAAAATAAGGGAAATTGTATATGAATGATGAATAGATGCTTGCATTTAGTACAGAGACATTAAAAAATTGAACCAAGATGACAAAATTCTTGAGAAAGTAATAAAGGAAGTGCTTCAAAGAAGAATTTCAGTGCAAACCACAGCATGTTCCTGTTTTGTCTCGAGGAAATAACCCCTTAGAAATAAAATCCCTATTTTCTTTTTAGATTATTTAACTTGTTGCTTTCTGTGAGAAAGATAGTCAAGCTGGAACTTCCTGTTTATCAGGAATTACCAAGTTTTTGTACTCCATCCTTGTCTACCCAGGCCAGCAAACTGTGGTGGCACTTGTCAAATGAACAATTAAAAACAAAAGGTCTTGACAGAAAAATGCTGTTGACACAGTTTCTCAGGTTACTGGTGACTTATTTACAATCACAAGACATTGTGCATATATTTTATGTGGTCACATACACATATTTCTCATTGTTGATAGTTTAGGTGTGTAGGACCAAAACAGGACAAAATGTACAATATTCCAGTTTGAAAAATGCTAAATCTACTGGCATTTCTAGTAGATACTGTGAAATGACTTATTGCTCTTCTGTAAAATTTAGTCACCTCCTTAAATTACTGGATGTCAGAGGAAAATTTTTCAAATCAGTACAATCAAGTCCAGAAATACGCTATTGTCATGGAGGCCAAAGTGTGATAACATACATGAGTTCCAGGGTTGCCAGCTTTCCTGATGGATGTCTAGTATCTCAGGTCAATTTTTAGTTTTTCTGTAAGGTTCAGGTCCTAAACCCAGTTGGGATGGAATAATAAATTTAATTGAAAGTGAAGTAAAATTTCAGCCCTCAAGACTGCAGAGAGAATTTACTAGCATGACACAAGAGTACTCAAAAGCCATGGCAATCAGAAAGTGAATTAAAAAACATTACATGTCTTATAAACCTGTGCATGCCCCATGTTCTCTGAATCATTGCAATTACAGTTACAGGGACTTTTTTGCAACACCATTTATTTTACAAGTCTGATATGAAGAAAGTTACGTGTGTTATTAAGTGGCTTCTGGTTTCTGTACTGTGGCTTTAGTTTTTGTGTAATGTCCAAGCCATTTAAGATGTTTTCCATCTTTCTTTCCACCCTTGGACCTGGGACCACAGACTGCTCATAGTACCCCTGGGCATTTGGTTCCGCATTTGTTTCAGCAGAACTGCTTGCAGAACAAAAGTATCAGCAGAGCAGCTCTTGCCAACAAGGAAAATGTCTGTGGCACTGTATCCAAAGATAAATAGCCAAGGGAAGTATTTAGAAATTTGGATATTAATATTCCTTTAGTTAAGCCCTGAACAATGGTGATGGGAAGAGCTTTCAAACTAAAAGATGGACATTCTCATGGGTGGTTGCTGACAATTATCCAGACACTGAGTACAGAAGAGCTATTACTTTCATTAGCACTGCCAATCACTGTCAGGGCAAAGCATTTAAGGGATAAGACCATTCATAGATCAGAACAATAGGGCAGAACCAGGAGAACTACAAATTTCTAATACTACAGTTTCTGCAGTACTGGAGAAGAAGTGTGGAGGAAACATGCCTCTTTTTTTTTTGGCTTGCACCAAGAAAATATACTGATGACGTATTTTGGACAAATTCTGCACCATATTGTTTACAGATTATTTTTACATTCCCAGCCTTGCAATGATCAGCATTTTTTAGATGCTGATCCCTCAAGGGCAACAGTCTGTGTCTGTACAACACTGGTCTTTAGTGGGAAACTTTGGTTCCTGCATGACAATAAGCTGACAATGATCTTGTCAAGGAAATACATGCAGCACTGCCCCAACATGAAAGGGGACTAACCTCTGAACCACAAAAGGGTCTTTCTGTCTGTCATTTTACTAGGAGGAAAGTGAACACTGGTTACATGTTGTCATACTCACAGCTAACTGATTTCCAAACTGGCTTCTGCCCAGGAAGCTGGATACCATTAGAAGATACTGGTGACACTGGAACTGTCTCAAATGTGGGCTGATAGGCAAGGAAAAACGATCAGACTGCAGTGAAGGTAAACGCCTACGGACAGAAACTGCTACAGTTCAAGCAACGGTGTATCATTCCCAGCTTACACTCTTTTGACAAGATTAAGCAACCTGTTGTGATTCTTCAGGGTGTATTTTTCATAGCCAAGCCTGAAAATCAGTCTTCCCCAAGACTGCACAGATTTGGACCATGTGGAAGTCAGTACTATTGCAGCTTGCTGTACCTAATGAGTCCTGTCCTATAAAATGACTGAAATTAGCTAAGTAAATTGCTGTACAGAATTAGACTAACCGAAAGGTCCTCCTCAAATTGTAAATCATTCTGGCTTTAATCATTTTGGCCACAAATCTTTTTGAAGACTCTCTGGCACATGTTGAGTACTACTATTCTCAGGGACCTGTCAGAAATCAGTCTGTCTGCTACTTCTTGTGATTTGGGCTCCAGAAAGTTATTAATAGATGGATGTCCTCCCATAGGTTATACACTAATACTTGTATCAGTGAACCGCAAAAAAAAACTTGGGGGAACAAAGAAACATTTTCTATAGTCAAATTCATTTCGTTTCACTCCAGAAATCATTCTGCACTGCAGAGAAGTGTCTTGGCAGCCCAGGGGGTGACTTTGAAGCACTGTCACTTCTTCTTAGCAGTGGAGTTTTGGCCTTGTCCTCAGCAGTTTTGTGGCCCATATGGACAAATCTGAGTGTTTGTGTTCCATGGGCAGTAGCAGCTCAACTATTTGTTCTTGAGTAAAAAAAGAGCAAACAAAAACAAGGTCAGGAATTTAAAAAATGCTCTGAAGTTTACTCAGTGAAAATAACCACAATGTTTCAAACCTGTCTTATATTTTTTCTGCTGTTATTTGCATCCTTGTGGGAGTCCCTGAAGCCTGCAGCCTTTCTCAAACCTGCTGTCTCACCCGCCCTGAGCCTGATGGAGCAGACCCAGTTTTCCAGCTGAACCCGCAGCTCTGGGCCCCCATGAGTCCTCAGTATGTCTTTAAATCACTCTTCAAATTGCTAAGTCAGCTGTTTATCAACAAGTAGCAATGCCTCGGGGCAGAAATTCTGTTTTCCTCAGTTGTGGTCAATATGTGGAGCATTCAGGCTGCTAAAAAATGGCAGATATTTAAAAGACAGACAGTTCTTCCAATTGGAAGCCCGAAATAATGTTGCAGTTGTTTTATTCAATTTATGCCCTGAGCTATTCGGGTAACAAAGTGAAAGGAATGAGGGACTTGTCTTTACAAACAAGCTGTGGGCCTGCTGGTAGATAAAACTAGTACTGAGAGATAAAAGAAACAATGGGAAGGATTCCATTGATTGATGAATGGAAAGAAAGAGATCTGTCTTTACAAATAAATTATAGGTCTGCTGATAAATGAAATTGGATATTGAAAGATGAAAAAAACAATGGGAAGAACCATAAATTCCATAAGAATTAAAATAAAGGGGACGGGAGGGATTATACATTAGAAGGGAGTCTTAGGCATTTTGGGGAGTCTGTACCTCCCAAGTACCTCAGCCAATGGGGAAAGAGAGAGGGAAATGCGGTAAGGAAATTAGGATAAATAGGAGGCTGCGCTCTCCAAAAATTTGAGAGACACCAGGGGAAATGCCCCATGGCCTCTCCCCTTATTTGAATAAAGTAACAGGACTCCTCTGTCTCCTTTTTGGACATAAACCTCTGTTGTTTGTGGATTAATTTTCCTGACAAAAGTCAAATGTAACATGAATATAATCTCTCCTGAGAGAGTCCATTCAGTGGCTTGTGAACTTGATAGCAAGCAGGATTTGAGTCACATGGACTTCCTATGCCAGAAGACTGTAAGGACCATTGATTTTTTAGAAATGAGAACTGGATGCTTTTATGATAAAATCCCACAATATTTTCACAAAAAGCTTCAGGACATAAAAAAGTACTATAAAGTTCAGGTGGGAGTATAGAAGTGGAGATATGGCTAAACTTGCCTCAGCAATTTGGGAAAATCAACCATAAAAGTAGTTATGCTTCTCCTCAAGATCCAGATGGAGAAATTAATGGTAAACATTAGCAACTGGCTCATCTACTTTCAGTGCTCAAAATGTCTGACCCTGTGAACAGTATTCAGAACAGATTTACAGTCAGTCAAGTTTATTAATTAAAAAATGCTTCCAGCCTTGTTACAGGAGTGAAATGAGTCGTGAAGCACCTGCAGTAACCTGGTTCTGATAAGCAGGGCAGAGCTGGCAGACACGGATGTGGAAGATGGAGTGGACTGCACACCTCTGCCTGGCACCCAGCAGGGCTGGCAGCAGGCTGCTCTAGCCTGGAGCAATTGAATAATGTGAACTGTGCACAATAACTGGGGTACCTAAAAATGTCATATCCTCAGTCCCATTTCCCAGCCTTCACAGCGAGAGTGTATAAAGAAACCAAATCTGTGTCTCCTCTGTGAAAATGTCTTCCTTTCCCCCACCTTGACTTTTTAAAATCTTAGGATAAGATGTAAAAATGAAGGGAAGACTGGGAATAAAACCTTTTTAATGCATGAATTTAAAGATCCACATTATTTCTGTAGTATAAAAGAAAATTAAAGAACTTTTGAAGATCTTCTCTCAATGAATGTGAAAGACCAAGAGTCAAATTGTGTCCTTAAATAAACTGGGACAGCTTTAGTCATTTTCCTGGGGCTCCAGCAAAGGTGAGGCTTCCCCTATCCTGATTTCTGACTGAAAGTGATTGTATGAAAAATGAGCCCACTGTTTGCTGCCCAAATATACGCAGGAATTTCCAATGGGAAGAGGAAATCAGAAGAGCAGGGAGAGGATGGAGATGAGGTAGACAGTTCTTTAGTAGCTACCCTCATTGTAGAAGATGTAAAACCATATCATTGGAGCACCAAAGAGACCAAATGTTATTTTCAGCCCTGCAGCTAAGGGAAATAAAGGCAAAGGAGGATAACCTTATAGCTCTGGCCAGGATCCAATTTTCCCATGCTTTGAATATATTCGTATTTCCAAGTACTGCCATCATAAACACCTTTTACATGCAAAGAGCTCTGGGTTAGTTAGTGATTCTTCTTTAACTAGGACATGATTTTGTCACACATTGCTGAAGTAAAATGCTTGTAAAAACTCTTCAGGAGTTTTAGTTAATTGCAACATACAGGGTAGGGCTGTTAATGAGCACAGTGCTTCATTTCCTCTCTTCAATAACAGAATCAATGTATGAGTGTCCCCCATTTGTATTCTGCTGTTGATTTTTCTAGGCTCTGAGCACTAGCAGAGCCGATAGCTTCTGATGGAAGCGGCAGGGTACCAGCAGGAAGGAAAATCAGGCCACTGTGATTAATAAACCATCCAATTTAAAACTTGGTAGTGTGGCTGTCAGTGGAGTCTGCTGGCTGTAGACCTGTCTGAAGCAGAGCAAAAGCATCTCAGCGTGGACAGGCTGCTCTATGTGCCAAGGTATGGCTCTTGGAAGGGTGATCTCCCACAGGGGTAGCTTTTTGCCCCTAGGAATCATGGCACATGAGGGCATGGACCTCAAGGCAGGATGGCTGGAAAAGCACCCCTTCGTCTGTGGTGACTCATGTAGAGCCTGGCCACTAGGCAGTAGTAGCAAAACATCTGGCAGGCAGAGTTTTTTCAGAACAGAGAGAAAAAAACTGGGGCAAATCTATCTTTTTCTTCCCCCACTCCAGATGACAACTAATTTATGCCTCTTTAGTGGTCCCCTAAATCTCATTTCAGGTGACCCTAGTGAGGTAATCACCTTTTCTCTCATTATTAGCCAAGGAAGAGAGTAATCCACCCTGTGACCCATCCCTCTAGCTCTTGTGATCCTTAGGTTGGTGGGAAGAGGGTGTAAATCCATCCTCCTAATGGGGAGGATTATAGAGTTATGTGAAACAATTAGAGCTGGTTTGCTATTTACAGCACGTTTACTTCTTCCCTTCCCAGCTAAAAGGCAGGATGGGAAAGCAAAACTCCATGTCATTTCAAGCAGTCTCCTTACCAGCCTCTTTTCCACAGCTGTGCTGAAAAGATTTGCCCCCTCCCATCCCCTGTCACTCTTTTCTTTTGGCTGGCTTGTTTTTAATGTGCTTCTCCTCCCTGTTCATCACAAAGATTCACCAGCAGCTGTAGGGCCACGCCCAAAGAGGCAGCAACGCCCCAGGGACTGCTGACACCCCCTTAAAAAGGCTACTTGGGAAACCCTTGGGTCAGGGACACAAGCCCTTCTGAAGTGTGTTTATCCCTGAAGGGATGATAATTAGGACAAAGTTTCTGAATCCTGTAACAAGAAGGAGAGATAGGAGCACTGGTGAATAGGAAAATTAAGAGTCTTGGGGCCTTGCAGGCTTTTAGAAATACAATGTTTCACAGCCTGCTGGAGGGAGGTGATGGGGTGGGCTGCAGTAGTGTTTGTGCATCTGTGTTTGACGTCTAAGTAAGCACTTACAGAACTGCATATTTTTGTGGGAAGAAGAATTAGAAGACAATTACTCATTTGATCTTATCTTTCAGACTTTCACAATGCAGAACTAGTGAGTGAACTGAATTTTGGAGGAGGTAAAACACTGATTTGAAGGGCAATGACTCTGAAGATCCAAGTTCCTTTTCCAATTGAGAAACTTCAGCAATTGAGAAGGGGAAAAATAAGCAGGTCAAAAATAGATCAATAATATGACCATCTGAGAGGAAATATACAACATTTATTCTGCTGATTGAAACTTATTAGGAAACATAAGCTTTTGTAAAAAAAATTAAACATCTTAAGGTTTGCAGATACTTGAATCAGGATAAGTGGGCTAAGCTAATTAGAAGTACCACCAGCTTTTTAATGTTCATGAAAACCTGCCTGATGTTTTCTCATGAAAGAAAGACTGCCCACAGGAAACTACCGGACACTTCTGGATGTATTGGTGGGATATGTGCAAGAGGTTCAAGAGAATTCAGATACTTAGTTTGGAGATAAATAATTTAATTATCTGGACATTGTATCTTTGTAATCTTAACATAACTATGCAGCTACAATTTTGTTTCCCAATTTTTCTTTTAATTAATCCAATATATCAAACCTTGAGGAGAAGGTAGAAAACACAGGAAGGGACAAAGTGATATCTAATGAAAAATAGTTTCTTGGAGTTCTGCAATGGCAAAAATTTTAATATTAATTTCACAGGTGAGCTTGTGAACTTATTGGTGACTCCACTGAAGATATCATGAGTGATAAACATAAAATCATGCGTGTTGCTTTGAGCAGTGGACTAAGCTCACACAGTTGACTGCATTCACTAGAATCAAAACATGTGGTGACAGGAACTTGTGCATTCAGAGCTATCCTCAGGGAAAAGTGGAGGAAACCTCCAGAGGTACTGCTGATTTCTGAAGCCATGAAGCAAATGAACAGTTAATAGGTTTTCATTTGCCACGTTAGTGAAATGTAACTGCCAGTGTACAAGTTACAATCATGCTGGCAGGTGTTTAATTGCTTATGCATATCTGAATCCCAGTTGCTTCATGAGACCAGTTTTACTTCACTGCTGAGACTGCTGAGTAAATAGCAAGTGTCCCCAGAAGCCATCAAAAATTTGAATAGGTGCCAAGGGTAACTCACCAATTTCCAAAAAATAAAGGCGTAAATGTTAGTCTTGATAGGAGGTGGCATGAGGAAGGCTGGTAACAGATACAACGTTATGTTACAGGTTAGTTACAAAACTGTGTAACATCTATCGTATTTGGTTTCTTCCTTTCCTCTCAAATGTAGTGTGTACAGTCTGGTCCTAGGGTCAGAAACTGCAAATGGCCGTCTGTGCACTGTCAGTAGGAAAGGGTTCCTGTCTGGCACAAACCTTGGCGAGCTACTTGCAAATTGCATAAAAATTAAGATCAAAGACATTCACGAGGATACTTACAGAAGAGTCACTGGTGCCAAAGATGTCTCGCACATCCCGGACTGTGTGCTTGTTCTTCTTCCTCAGGGTCTGAGTGTAGGTGTTGTACCTCTTCTGTACAGCA
Source organism: Corvus brachyrhynchos (assembly GCF_000691975.1). NCBI lineage: Eukaryota > Metazoa > Chordata > Aves > Passeriformes > Corvidae > Corvus > Corvus brachyrhynchos. The sequence continues at coordinate 5,606,049 of NW_008238834.1, read as the reverse complement.
GCAGCTTGAGTTCTGGTCAGAGTGGACAGCAGGGCTTGGCCATCCTCCTCTTCAGCTCCTGAGATCAGTGTGGATAAACCTACATCTTGCAGCCATTCTGCCTCCAGTTCTCCTTCTGTTGAGAAAGACAGCACGTTAATAAGCCTGACAGTGGAGGGTGAGGGGGCTGAAGGAAAGGAGTTGGCATGACAGACTGCTACCCCAGCCTTTACCTTGAGAATACTCTAATTCCCACCTTTCTTAGGCCAAAAGTGCAAGTTAAATTAGTTTTGTAAACATACTGTCAACTTTCAGTTTGTCAGCGTCTGCACAGCAGAGGCGTATGAGGAGAACAGAAGAGGCATTTCATCAGCATATGCATGTGAGGAAGGCAGCAGGGTAACCAGCCTGACAAAGCAAGGCCCCTGGAAATTAACCCCTAATTCAAGAGCATAAATCCCCTCAGTTACCATTTGCACCACGCTCACCATTTGTAGCATGCTGTACTGGAGAAGGCCATTTGGCTGATGGAAAGTAAATTGGTATTCCAATTCAAATGAACAGAAATACTGAAGGCATGTATACAACAGAACGATGTATTTGCACACTAATGATGCAATTTGAGATTCCAGAGGGTTGGCTGGTAGTCAGACAGCTAGTGAAGAAGCCACACTGAGAGAAGGGTGGTATCCACCTAGTCCAATTGCTTGTTTTCAACAAGATGATTAAGAACCAGAGCTGCTCACTAAAGAACAAAGCTCAGGAAGGGGTAGATGTCCAAGAGGTCATGTAGGGAAGGAAGATGCAGAAATAGCCATCATTGCATGCTAGGTATCATCCTAACTTCTAATGATTACAGACTCACTAGCACTGTACACCCCAGTGTTTCTTGGTATCTCAGTTAGTGACTAATATCTTCTTTAGACCTGTTCAATACCTGCTTCCCAACTGGCTCAATACTGTAATTGGTTCCATAGTGAGGTTATGCATTGTGGGAAGAATTGTTTTCGATCCTGGCTCTACTAGACATGGCAGAAGCTTCTGGAATCTTTTCACAGAGCCACACCTGCCGTCCCCTCACTACCAAAACCTGTCCATGTGAAGACAATACAGGTTTTCAGCTTGCTACCTGTTACATTAAATGAATATGCCCTATCATTATTTGACTGGGAGAAGGTCCCCACCTACCTTTTCTGCATCACTCAGTAATTTTGAATTTTGCTGTCATTGTTTTTGATTTGTGGTCTTTTTCAAGTAAGCAGTCATAGTCTTTTAAAATTTCTCTTCACATAGAAGATTTTGAGGTCCTTCATTTCAGTTTTGTGTGCAATCCCAGCTCAGCAGTAAGCTGCTTGACACAAGAGAGTAATTTCGTTCCAGCCCTGACTGAAGAAGAGGTACTACAAATAAACATGTCAAACAGGAAATGGATTCATTTGCAGCATGTTCTATAAAACAACTTCTCAATGCACTTATTGTTCTTGTCCCAGTGCCAGTCTTAATGGCAGGTTGGTATTTCCACTATCCCTTTATTGCCTCTTCTTGACATCAGAATGCAGGCTGATTGATGGACACCAGTTTGCTGCACTTTGGCAGTTAGATACACAAAAGAGAAAATTACAGGACTGGGCTGTAGGGACAAGCAAAAGCATCTTATGCATGTGCCATCACTGACTTCATTGTTAACTGCCCTGCCTCTTTACAAAGCACTACAAAAATAGCTGCTTCTAAACCCCCTGCTCTGTGTTAGCCAGGGGTGTGACCAGCCCTGTATCCCATTAAATAGCTTGTCTCTGCTCTTATCCTTTCTGTATCCACAGACAGGATGACAGACTGTTCCTTTTCCTTCTCTGTAAGCTTTGAACCAGTGGTTCTCCTGCTATTTTCACTCGTTTCTAAGAAGGTCTCTTCTCTTGTGTGCCACTCTTGGAGCCACATCTGTCCATGTTTCAGCTTTTAAATTATATTAATTTTGGCTTTTGTCCTGACATATTCTTTCCAAGAATTGAGTCTGTAATCAAACTTGCTATGAAAAACAGCAGAGCAGACATGAAATTCTGCCTGCTTACTAATCACCCTGTGACTTGTTTTCTCTGGCTTTTGCCCTTTTCCTGTTCCAACCGCTCACAACAATAGACTAACATAGCAACAGCAATCAGAGGAGTAAAACTACTAAAGACAAGAAATTTATGCATTAAAAACCCCTCAAAATTTTATGACACATTGGTATTAAATTATGGTTAACCCCCACCCCCCCCCTTGTTATTTTACAAAGCATTATTTTTATAGTGTTAGCTACTTATACAGCTGGGTCTTGATTCTGTATTTGATTCTGCTCCACCAGAAGACAAACAGATAATTGAGAGGGTAATTGAGAGTTTGCTAGGAAAGAGGCTTGTCTTGCTTTGAATTTCAGATATAACCTGAAATAGCTCACACATATAACCTTACAGCCTTCAAGCCTTGTAACAAAAATTGTAAAGCAATTCTGCACAGCATGGGCATCTTAAATACCCCATGATTTTCTCCTCCCCAACATTTTCATCCCTTGTGTCACTTGTTATGATCTTGTGTTCTTTTTTGACTGTATTTGCTAACATCAACAGAGTAAGTGTGTTGTTGTCTGTCCCTTGCACATGATGTCTGGCAAATCACACTGAAGTTTTGACAGTTGTGCCTGCCTGGCTTCTATCACACTTTGGCCTCCTTCTTAAGGATCTTCACCTCTTCCTCTCAAAGACATCTCAAAAGGGTGATGAATATTTGCTTTTATTTTGCCCTGAGGGTTTCCACATTGATTTTTAGTGTTTTCATCGTCAGCACGGAGTATTATCCTATTAGGGCCTTAATAGAACTCAATATTATTTCCAAGATTTATAATCCCAGACTGAATATATTCCTGATGGTAATAACTAGGACAAACACTGCCTGATTGTGTGTGGGTGTATGCAATACATATATATATGCTTAAGACAACAATATGAAGGTAAATGAAGTGTGGAGATATATTGCATTTTGACTTGCAGTCTCATTTTTAATTCAGGACAGAGGGGAAAAAATCAATGCGATGAGTTGTAATCAGACAAAGGGTAACATGGGACTGCAGCAGAGTTTGGGCTGTTGAGAGGATTTAGTTCAGCAGTGATGAAGCTGATGGAAAAGTTTCTGGAAAATGAGATGTTGAGTTGCCTTGTCCTACTGAGTTACCCAGCTTGGCAGCTCACAGATTTGTGTCATTCCCCTGACTGTGCAGACAAGTCAGGGACACCTGTTAGTTCATCCTGACAATTGCATGGAGGAGGCACTGAGAGGTTCACAATCTCCTCCTGGAGTCTCCAAGCTAAAGAGTATGATCAGACAGGAATTTTCCCAATTAGGAACAGAGGAGTGCAGTTTGGATTTAAGCTGGCCGACCATAATCTTCATGGCAGACCAAGATTTCTGGTGAGCTGATCTTCCCCCTTTGCTTCCAGGAGAGCCCAGCTGGAAATGAGTGAATGGGAGGTGTTTCCCATGGAAACAGTACATGGCTGGAGCTAGATACCTCTGTGTGGGTTACTCACCATGACTGGTTGCATATTTGATTGCTTAATAAAGTAGTACATTTCCCCCCTCTACACCATTCTTCCTGGTAGCAGAATTAATGACATCCCATTGCAGGTCAAGGTAAAAATATGCATCATCACTCATGTTAATAATTGTGTGGAAGGAACACACCATCGTTTCAAAATCTATCCCTAGATCAGCAGTTACCAGACTAGTGGCAAGGAGCCACAGAAGGGTTGCAGCAGTTATCAGAGGGTGACAACCTCAGAAGAAATTTGGTTTCATTGTATACACCTGGTGTTTTGTGTTACACAATATAATGCATTTGTGAGTGGGGTCCTAACTGGAAAAAAAATGGGACCTGCTGTTCTAGATGTTATCAGATCATGATAACACAAAGCTGCATTGCAACAAGCTAGCACACACTATTGCACGCTTTTCCAAATACAGTACCTGACAAGAGAGGGGAAAACATGAAGGTGACAGAATGAGGTAGTAATACCTTCAGGATACATTGTATAAGTGATGAAAGGATTTGGTCAAGTGGGGAGTCTGAACTAGGTAGGCCTCCATGCATTCAGACTTATCTCTAAACCCTCCTTGAATGGTATCTTAATTGGGCAATCTCAGAGACACAGGCAGATATCAAATTCCTGGTAGCACTAAATGACATCTAACCAAAAACTGCTTCAGGACTTTAATAATTTCTGAATCATATCCTACAAAAAGCCAGAAAATTTAAAATTCCAGCATACTAAATGAACATTTTGCTACTTTAAATATTTTAATTTGGTCTATTTAATGCTGGAAATTTAGTTTTCATTGAGTGCCTTTCTTCTCTGAATTACACCGTATCTGTCCTCCCGAAGCATAAATAAAGTCAATGCAAAGAATCTTACTTCAGAAGTTAATTACTGGCTCCAGTGTATAAACCAGACTGAATTATTATTTCTTGCCAGTCATTGACTGTGATGTTCAGAAGTGGAGCTACAATGATCATAGACTCAGCCTAGCACTTTTGCTTGGACTGTGACAACGAGGAAGGAGATCAGGGCATGACTCTTTAGAGAGGAGGCAAAGCCAAGATATGAGGAAGAAGTGTTTGTGTGCTCACCATCAGCAGGTTTAAACTCCAAGAGCATTGCTTCTTCAGATCCATCTTCTCTGCTCTCCTTGATGCTCTCTACTTCACACCAGAAGTCCTCCATGGAAGTGCTGTCCATGGAAGCCTGTGAATTGGAGCGACTGAATGCAGGAGGTGCTGACTCGTTGGAAAGCATCCGGTTAATTCTTCTACAACGAGAGAGAGACTTTCTGAAAAGAGAGAGTGATACAAATAAAATTATCTTTCTAACTATTAATCTACTATTATCTTATTCTAAAATTATCTGTGCTAACTTGTGCCATGCAAATGGAGCAGGCAACCAGGGTTTGACCTGTGACTGTACCAGGAAGTAGGGAACAAGGTTTTAGAGGCCAAATACATAGTTCTGGTAATTGTCACGGTCTCTGTTGCTCATAACAATTATAGATGGATATGTATTTTGCATCTAATTTATCTCTTTAATGTCCTTCAGTATTTCCCACTCTAGAGGGAACTCAGGAAATGCAATTTTTATTTCTAATACTGATATCCATCTAATGAGACACTGAAAAACTATTTTCATTTCTTTGTGCCTCAGTTTCTCTTTCTATCCCTTCCTGTTTTCCTTACTGGCTGAAATGCTTCAGTGAAAACTTCTCTGGGGAAAGACAATGAGACTTGAGAACACTGAAATATTTTACAAACTCATCTTCACTCCAAAAAAGAATTAAAAACCTGAAATATTTTAATTTGGAAGAATAATTACCTTTTATTTTAAAACACTTAAAAAAGATTTGGGTTTTTTTTCTTAAATTAAGTTAAAATAAAATAATTTTAAACAAAATTTGACTTTGAATTAAAATAGTATATTCTAGGTCAGACAGAAGGTTGTGATCACAGGTTCAAAAAATTATGATTCACTATAAATCTAGTTTCAAGTTAAGATTCAATACAGTGATTGAATTAAAACAACATTTGTTCATTACTCTTTTGTTCTTGTCTTTTCCCTACTGTAAGTACTTGCAGCTGAAGACAGTTATACAAATTCATTCAAAATCTCATATGACACCCACCATGAAAATCGTCTGACTCTGCTCTTTTGCATTATTATGGCTGCAATACTGTAAACAGCTTTTGTACGAGTAATTACAGTAGATATAGTAATCAGTAGTAATAACCACAACAATATTTGTACAAAGGAGTTAGGAGGTAATACAATTTTGGCACAGAGCTAGACCACAGGAATTAATGGAAAATTCTGACATAAGGTCTTCTGAACCTTCACTTATCTGAATTAATTCAAACGCAGTTCACCTTTCTCTTCCTTTTCTGTATGGCATTATCCTGCCAACACGCCTTTGTTTCAAACCACAGGCATCACTTTTACTCCACTAAAAAAAACGTATTTCCTTTTCAGTGTTTCCCTCCTTATCAAAGTTTTCTTAATGGATGTATAAACAATGTATTATTTAATAAAGCTGATTGAGCATGCTTCTCCCTCATTGCACTGCTGCCTCTGCTTTGTCCTTCCTCATCAGTGAAGGGCTGGCTGCTTCCCTGGGGCTTGTAGAGCCTCCTCACTTTATCTAGGTGGTTCCTTCTGGGCTAGGTCTGAGCCCCAGGCTGGGGAGCTGTGGTGGAAATGACAGAGCACAACAAGTCCAGCTTTGGACATAATCAAGCTTTATAAAGGGAAAAGCTCAGGCCTTTTCCTCTTTTTGAACGCTAATAGGTGTAATATGGATAATTCATCTGCCGAACCAGCCCCTGTGCTCTTGGAAGCAAAGCTGGGAAGCAAAGCTTTCTGATGGGTGACAACATTGCAGCAGGAGAGAACATGCTATGGGGCGGTGGAGACACGTTCTCTGGGAAGAGAAGTGCTGTCTTCAGAGTTTCTCTCCTTTTCTCCCCTCATAAACAGATTGTTTGCTTTAAAACACAGTGCTGAAACTGTTATTGTTTTAATTAGAAAAAGCCACAGTCACCAAATGAGAGAGGAATTTGTGACACAAGTGTGGTTAAAGCTATTTGAGTGCTTCGGTCGTAGCTCTCCCTCTGGGGAGTTGTGAGTTTGAGTTGGCTTTTGTTCCCAAAGCCTCACGTGACTGGGGTACCAGATAAATTATAATCATTGGAATTATGCATCTGGACATGTCAGCCTCTGGGGGCTTTTTATGGATTTCCCTTTCTTTTATGGATTCACCTATGTATCTTCCCCACATTAGCAAGTAAGAAAAAACCAAATATCACTTAAATATGATGAGTTGATACTGTACCATGCATCCCCGAGCAGAGGTTTTAACCAGCAGAAGCAGAACCCCTGAGAAGCAGCCAGAAAACCCCATCTCTTCAGCTGGGAGCTAGGTGGGATGGGGAAACAGTGCCCACCAACCAATTGCTTGTTGCTGTAAAAACCTGAGCTCTTTCATTTAAAAGGTGATCATGAACACAAATAAGGAAAAAGGCAAAACTTCCTGGTACTCTAATGGTGTTTGGGGCCCCTGTTCACTGGACATTGTGCAAGCAGAGGAGATGCCAAGGCCTGCTGTTTGTCCTCCTGCCACAGCTTGTCCCTCACCAGCCTCCTCTTCAGCTCAGGGCCTGAGACCCCCACACTGCTGCTCACTGAGAAACTCATGTCCCTGCTTAACATAAACCTTTGTGAAAAGTAAGTCCCTACATGTGCTATATAGCACAGCCCAGAGCTCCCGAGCCAGCAATTGCAGGAAGGAATGCTCTCACCAGTCTGGAATCAAACACGAGCTGGGACGAGAAGAGGGCATCCCTCATAGCATCACTGGCTCCCATCATTTAGTCATGGTCAAGGAATTTAAACATTTCTTGCCCTCCCAGTGTGAATCTTGACCATGACCTCTGTGCTCTTCAGGCGCCACACCACACTGATCCTTGGGCTTCAGCTCCATCAGCACTTCAGCTGGCTCGGACCAAGGCTTTTTATTTCACCATATTAGGAAAAAAGAGGCTTGGTGGGTTGCTGCTTTTCTCCCCACAGTGAGTGTGCTTATTTTGTAATATTACCATACCAAAAAGCTAAATGCAAAATAGAACACGTAGCACGGCAACAACTGCTGTGGCAACCAGCTTTGCCAAATATGTCTAAGGTTCCTGGGTAATTAATGTGCATTTACAACAATATTAAAAGTATGGAGCTTATTTGGAAAATCAGCTAACAAAGTCTCCTGAGAACTTCATATTTGAGGCTTGTTATCTCAACCTGGATTAAACCAAGCTGTGTAAAATTACTATAACAAGAAAGGTTAGGCGGAGGTGCTTTATCCTTGTTGGTAAACATCTGCTTCCAGGTCTGGGACAAACCTTCTCCAATTATTCTGAGCCTGCCTATTAAAAGCTCATGTGTTTGAAAGACTTCCAGCTGCCGTTTTGACCCATATACCTGTGGCTTTTGTCCTGGAGGAAGTGGTCTTGTCTTTATGTGATAATGGCAGTTGTCTCCCATTTCCTCCAGCCAAACCTGCTCAAAACAGTTTCAGGAAAAAAAAAAATCCTACTGAGGAAGCAAAACATATTTTTCACTGCTTTTAATTAATTCTTGAAGGGCACTGTAAGAGCACTGACTTAGCAATCTGCCTGCCTGTCTCAGAAATAGCTCAAGAAGCCCAGGTTGCCTGTTACCTGGGAACTCTTGCAAAAGAAAACCTCTGTTCCTGACACATTTTTTCACCCTCAAGCTGTCCTTTTTTTTTGGTCTTTTTTTCTCAGTGTCTGAAGAAAAGTTTAGAATAAGAAAAAGTTTTCGCTAAGCTGATTTTGTTGTTCCTACAGAAAAGTTGTAAACCAATCCTGTTAGGTAAGCAGCGATCACAAAGTTCATGCTCAGTTTCTTTTGTTCCCTCACATACATGGGCAGTGGTGAGCTAATCTGAAATGGTGATTAAATTAAACACAGGAGGGATCTCAAATCCTGGCTTCCTTGATGGAAAAAGTTGGGAGAGGAGTATGGACCTAAAAGCACTGAGCAAAAATTATAGCAACTCCATGGGATGAGCTGAAATGTTTTCCAGGGTGGAATAAAATAAAAAAAGCCACATAAAATATTGAAAAAGGGAAGAAAAAGAAGGGAAAAGTATATAAGAACTAATGTTATCAAAGAACTCCTCTATTACTGGATATTCACAGGAGAAAGAGTTAAAAAGTGCCAGGAAGGAGAAATATGATGATATCATTTAGAAAGCTTTCTGTGGAAAGATTATTGCAGGGAAGGAGGGTATTTCCATGGGGCACTAGAAAGCTGATTCAGCTGTGTGTGACTGTGGTTTTGGCCTGGTGTATGTTTATAATGCTGATGAAATGCAACAGCTAAACAGGCCTCCTGACCCTATATTTTATCTTCCACATGTGCTGCAGTAGTGTGTTGTTCAGGATCTGATACCACCTATTGATTTCAGGATAGCCAGGACCAATCCAATAAGCTATTCTTATCCCATCCTCAAAGTAAAGGTTTGTAAGACCACACAAAGAGCTGGCTCAGTGACACTTAATGATTGCTCACAGGCTCAGTAATGATAAAGCCAGGCTTGTATTTTGAGTTTAATTAAGTAATGGATGGTAAAGAATCCATAAAACAAATGGGAGCAATAAAGCCATCTTGCAGTTAAAAAAAGCACTTAATTGTTGTTTACACAAAGGGACAGGACATCTTATTCTTGTGGGTTGTTATCCTTTATTTCATTCGGTGGGTCCTGAACCTGCTTCACCACAATTAGTCACGTTTATAGGAATGGGGAAGGTGAAGGAAGCAAATTGTCCTGGTCATTGTAGGACGAAGATCCACCTTTTCACATTGCAATCATTCTATCAGTATAACCACTTGCTCGGCTCCTCCCAAATGTAAAAAGGGGGATGGTAGCTTGCATTGAAAGGGTAACAACATTTATCCTTTCCTTATTAAGAGCTAATCTAAATTGTTAGCAATCAGTCATGTACCGTTATTTCTCTTTCTTCTAAATAAAATGTATACAAATTCCAGGCAAAGGAAGAGTCCAGCAATGGGAAATAGTATTTTTGTGCACAGTTCACTCTTTACCCAAATCTCTCATCTTCTGGTTCCTTCCTGGTGACCTTGCTCCTGCACTGTTTGTGGTCTGCTTATTTCCTTCTCCCCATGCTTCATGGCTTCTGATCACAGAGAAGGGTGTATATATCAAACAATATCCCCCCAACTCCATCTACACACTTCTGGTTCTGATTATCTTGCAGATGTTAGGCAAGTTGTAGACAGTGGATGCGAAATCTTCCTTTTCCTCTCTGTAGCATCTAGCATAACAAATACTTAAACTGTCATGCTCACTGGTGCTGTCACCCTGCCCCCCTTTGTAACAGAGTATTTGAGTGAGAGGCAGAGGAGGGTTTTATTTCATTATTAACTTTCTCGTCCTGTGGCTCAGCAGAAGTGAAAAAACATGTGAATCTCATTGCTCTTTGTTAACAAAAATGGGTTTGAAAATAAGCTGTTACCTTGCCATATCAGTTAGATTTCAAAACACAGGAATTCTCTATTTTGCCTGTCTTTGTATTCTACAAAAGATTCTTCAAAATATATTTCTGTCAACTTTAATTTTACTCCAGATTCTGCACCTGGGGTGGGTCAACCCTTGACATATGCACAGATTGATGAACAAGATGCTGGAGAGCAGCATTGCAAAAAAGGGACCTGGGTGTCCTGTTGATGGCAAGCTGAGTATGAGCCAGCAGTGTCGTGGCAGCCAGGAGCGCCAACGCTGTCCTGGGGGCATCAGGCACAGCATCACCAGCCAGGCAAGGGAGGGGATTGTCCTGCTCTGCTCTGCACTGGGGCAGCCTCACCTTGAGCGCTGGGGGCACTTTTGGGCACCGCAATATAAGAAAGACATTGAGCTATTAGAGAGCATATGGAGGAGGTCCTCAAAGACGGTGAAGGGTCTAGAGGGAAAGCTGTGTGAGAAGCAACTGAGATCACTTGGATTTTTTGGCCTGGAGGAGACTGAAGGGAGACCTCACAGCAGTCAACAGCTTCCTCATGAGGGGAAGAGGAGGGGCAGGCACTGATCTCTTCCCTCTGGTGAACAGCAGTGGCGCATGAGGGAATGGCATGAAGCTGCGTCAGGCAAGGTTTGGGTTGGATATCAGGTAAAGGTTTTTTCACCCGGAGGGTGGTTGGGCACTGGAACAGGCTCCCCACAGAAGCGGTCACAGCACCAAGCCTGTCTGAGTTCAAGAAGAGTTTGGACAATGCCCTCAGGCACATGGTGTGACTCTTGGGGCTGTCATGTGCAGGGCCAGGAGCTGGACTTTAATGATCGTTGTGGTCCCTTCCAACTCAGGATGTTCTATGCTTCTATGATTTTTTGGACCAAAAAGGGTTGTCTAAAGAATCTTAAGATTTAAAGACTTAAAAGAGAAAATATTTGTAAGATTTACAGGAATTAAAAGTTTCATTTATTTAATTATACTTTGTCTGCAATTCATCAAGGTACTAACAGACGTTAGAAGATTGAGTTGCAGAGTTTGCAGGTCAGTGTTACCTGCCAACATTTAAAAATGAGTTTCACCTTGGGTTCTTCAACTGTCTTATGCAACTTCTTTGTAAGTGGCAGGGAAGTCCCCCGCTGTAACAAAGGTCACATTGTGGCCACTCTTCAGCCGAGCATGGAGATTGCAGAAGAATCTCTCTCTGTTTGTGGGTTTCAGTGTGAGGGCTCTCACAATCAAACCCTTTGAGCTAGGGCAGTTCAGGGAATATACGCTCTAGGTATTGCCTGCTGGCAACAGTGACCTTTGGGGACATAACCCAGACCTCTCCTCCACACTGGCAATCACATCACTTCAGCATTGGCCCAATGCAACAGAGACAGTGCACTGCATGGCTGCAATGTGTCTGTCAAAATCTGAAAGGGACTCTATTTCATCTTCTTTCTCCTTACAAAGCTATAGCTACAGGGCAGAAGGGGTTCCCAAATGATTAACACTAACAAGAGTATGTTCTGTTAACCATTTTTTTTTCAAGTGAATTGTAAAGAACTCTTTTCATATATATTAAGAGGAAGCAGCATAAGCCAGTTTTCAATGTTGAAGACTAAAGAACGCAAACAGATTGTGGCAGAATATGTTACATGTAATTATCAGTGGGTATGGACAAGATAAGAAACATCTGGACATGCCTACAGGAGGCAAAAGCTGGTCATGAGCAGCTGGTTCAAATATCTTAAACATTTCCAACACATATTTATTGTTAGAAGTGACAAATTCTTTTGTTGTGTTGATGCTCGCTTAAGACCAATTTCTTTTATATGAAAAACAAACCCATGTATCCAGGGCAGGACATAGTTTTCCAGGAGGAAACATAGGCACATAGGCCATGTACTGTGAGCTTACAAAATCCTGTGCTTCCAGAAAAAGGTTAGCTCTATTGTGCCTTTACAGTACAAATGACTTGTGTCTGAGCATGGAACACACTGGATGTCACACTTCATCAGTTAGAGCTGACGAAAGGCTCCACAAGCATCAGGCTTACTGTGCATGCACTGTACAACTTAGCCACTCCTGTTGAGTAGATGCCTCCATAAATTCCATCTGGCACTCACCCAGAGAGATCCTAGTTAGCTGAGCACCCCAAAATCCAAGGCAAACCCTTCAGATTCCACCTGGACTGAATCGGAAAAGACGTTGTGTGGCAGTCCTGGGTTTACTGCTATAACATTACCAGTCCTTGGCATGAATCACTCAGTGAAGGCACACAAATAGCATGAGGCAGAAATGTTTTGTTCTGCAGTTTAGGGCAAGAAGCAACCCGGTGTCTTATCCAAAGTAGCAAGCAAAGATGGTTTAGAGTAACATGAAAGAAAAGGATAGCAGGAAGCACAAATACTTTCGATTCTGTCTAAACACTGGTACTGCACAAAGTGCATGCACTCAGTCGCTTCTCAGAGTGTAGCAGTGAGGAAGATCTCACAAAGGGCAGTGGAAAAGCTGTCATTCTCTTTTGCTTCCCACTGCTCTGGCAGTGTCACTTCTAGGGTAACTAACAGCCCTGTAAACACTCCCTGGGTGCAGCATGGTCTCATGTCAGCTGGAGTACCTCAGGCCACTGTGCATCCATGTGCACGCAACTACAAATACCAAGGAGCTAGAAGGAGGAGGAGATTAATGTGCAGACTAATCCAGAATGTTTTTTTCACAATAAAATTGATAAGCCTCTGCCAGTAACTCACATTAAGCCAGATTTATTATTTGTAACACAACAGGATACAGTTAAAACTCCAGGAAATGCACAGGTTCAAGAGCTCCAATGGGGCTTAAATCATTGACCAAGCAAAGAAGAAAACCAAGTAAAATGCATGGGGGATATAAACTTGACAATGTTAGAGGAGTTCTGGCTCTAGAACCACAAATTAGAGTTTTTAGAGAAAAATAAATATTAAAATACTCAGCAGACACAATGAAGCACTGAAACATAAGGGGGCAAGCTTTCTACAGCTTTCAATACATCTTCTAACATTGCCTGCATTTATGATGAAAACAAGAAAGAATACACGTTTTTATTTTTGTATCACTCTAAAGGAGCTTTCCTTTCGACCAGCATGATTATTATCATTAAGAAACTCACAGTATTTGTAGGACTTTCTGAAACACTTCAAAAGACAAAGTCAGTCATTTTGGTTGAATTAAGGTAATAGCCTAAAGAACTGGACCATACTGTCTATTGGAAGGCATCTAATGAAACTACATACATTGCAAGTGTAAGCACTTTAAGGTCCTGATATAAGCAATGGAGGGAGGCAAATACATCTAGAGAGTGAACATGTAAACTAAACAGGAGCTTGAAGCCATGCAATATGTCTTTGAAGTTTTCTTTGTGCTTAGTCTTAAGTGAAGTCCAGCTGTTACTTTCTTCCTTCCTACAATTAATGAATGCTTTTAAGTAAATGTCACCACTCCACCCGTTACACTTTTTTCAAAGGCTTCAGGACCTAAGCAAACAAGCATTACTTGACTTATTGGTTTTTCCTTTAGATGTTTTTAATGTATATTGAAGGCTATGGCTGAGCTACAAAATATGAATAAGTAAACTCGAATGTATTCATTTACATTTTCGTCATGAATGGTATTCATGACAAAATGTTTTGAACATTGTGCTTAATAGTATTCACAGTACTGGACTGAAGTAATGTAAAACAACACACTGAACTTTTAAAGCTAAGCAAAACACGACCTTTAAAGTTATTTTATTGAAAAAATTGCATATTCACTGAAGATACTCTTCAGTCTTTTGACAAGAGTGATGAACAACTTCACATTGTCATGAAAATCCTGGATCAGATTCTCAGACTGCAATAAACTGTTACAACCCCACTGGCTTAATTTATCCCTTATGTTTAAATTCAGAACATCATTCTTTGTGGTACTGCTAAGGGTGACGTTATTACAAATCACAAAACTTCATGAGCAAATGTACACCATTTAAATTTTTCTTGGCAGTTCTGGGTTGGCTGTCTGGCAATTCCAGACTCTCAGCTTGTATTTTTCTGTGCTGTTTTGTACTTTGTGCTACATTGAATCAGTCAGAAGGAACAAAAAATTTGCTGGAAAATTCTGTAGCCAAATAAAAATCAAGATGTGAACTTAATTCTATTTTTTGCCACTCAAGTACATTGGTAAAGATTGTATGAGTTACTTTGGAAAGTGTCCCACACTTGCTGAATAGTATGTTCTTTTGTTAGTGAGACTGCTTAGAAAGCAGTGTAGATAAAGAATGGGCAATGAATAAAGAAATGGAGAATATCTCAAAGCACTGGGTTTCTATTTTTACCTGAAGAAAAATGGTTATACATCAGCTGGAAACTGATAGAAAGTACACCAACATGGAAACTCTTGTCAATGTCCTGAACAGTCTGGGACTTTATTGTTGATGACTTCAGGCAATTTGAGGCCTCATCTCTAATTCTGTCTCCCTTTCCATCCCTCTGTCTGCAGATGTCCCTGAGCCCTGCTTCTTTCCCTTCCTTTTCCATTTTCCAGAAATCAAGTGCCTCTGAGCTGGGTGAGAGATTTGTGTGGAGGTGTAGCAAGCAGAGAAGTTGAGAAGGGCTCTTTGTGCAGGGAGGGGGTGACACCAATGCAGCACAGGGGGACCAAACACACAAGGCATGGGATGGGCATTGCAGCTGGTGGATGTATTCCCACATGATCCTCCAACAGCATTTGACTGCTGTATTTCCTTATCAGCAGAAGTCACACACCAGCCCCTCTTTCCACTCAGTTCCAAATATTTGTAAAAAGTACAGTCAAAGCAATGAGGACATTTTACATTCTACAAAAAGTAATGACTAAAAAATCCCAAACAGCCAGGCAATATTAACAGAAGTAAATCCTCTTGA
>NW_008238834.1:5575021-5590986 GCF_000691975.1 Corvus brachyrhynchos | reverse complement strand
GAACCAATAGAAGTTTTGCCGATGTGGTGCACATTTCACCTTCAAGCTTTAAGAAGAAAACTGTATCAGAATAGGCTTTCGACCTACATTTTTGTGGGGAACAATGAAAAATGTATTTCTTGCTAACTCACTCATCTTCTTTTGGTGAAAATTTTAGGCTGTTTCACTCACTTTAAAATTAAAATTAAATTGCAGTATATTATTGATAACCTTTCCTATTCAGGACATCAGTCATTATACAAACATAACTATGTAAACATAAAGCTGAATTTAAATCAAAAGCTGGTAGAAGACTCCTATTGGAGATTGGTCTAGAGAGTTTTCATTTAAAATGTAGATATAAAACTGTGCTGGCAAGAACCTTCTGAGTTGCCAGATGAGTCTAGTAGCATTAGCAGTACTACGAAAAGTCATGGTGAGATGATGGCAAATGTCATCATAAGAAATGACAGAAAAGAGCTGAAAATGAAGACCAGAGGCTAAAATTTGGTGGAGACAAACACAACAGACAGGGAACACCAAACAGGTCATCACAGACCTCTAAAGAGCAGAAATTCCCAGTTTAAGAGGAAACAATGGACCACAAAATCAAATTTAGTTTGTTATTTTCTCAGGTTTTCAATGAATGAAGGAGGAATGAAGAAGTCAAGAGTAAAAAACCAGAGCATTTTCTTATACTTTGGCTATACAGTTCCAATCAGTGGGGTATAAAAGGTTTTCTGTGATCTTAAAGTAATTTCTAGGCTTTTGGTAAAGAGATGGAAAGAACATCTTCATGACAATTTTCAAGGCCACACCCTAGATCTTAAGTGGTAGTTTTCTAATTGTGTCCAAATGTTTGTACTATGTGCGTGTGAAAAACATGACCTTTCTACGTAAGCAGTCAAATGAATTAGTGATGCTTCCAAACCACGAGGACTCCAGTGAGAGCTGGAAATGTTAGACTAAGACACACTTCTTCACAATACCCATAAAAAAGGCAAATACCAGAACAAGAAAAATCACCTTCTAAATGGGAAAACTAGTACATAATGCACAGCAGCTTTCTGGTTTCCTTCAACAACCATTTTGTTCTCCTGCTTATATGATTTTTGAGGTTTGTCTCAAATATTTCATCCATGAGGACTCTGAGGAAAGCTGTAGCATGCCAGCTATTTCAAAGTTAGGTTTTCAAATATACTGCAGCTCCTGAAGCTCTTAGAGCTACAAAGGCCATTAATATTTACAAAATACAGTGCCTCTCTCTTTAGTACCTCAGTGATGTGAGTAATTCTGAATCCGACAAGCAGCCCTGTTAAAGTCAGCCAAATGACTCCTGTGCATAGAGCTTGACTTTGTTAACTTTTTAAATATTGATGCTGGGGGAATAAGATGTAGCTCCTGGAATTCTCTGAGGAAAAAGAGCTCTTCTTGGGAGGAAGACTTCAAGACTCAGAAGACATTAGAGGGATGGTATTATCTTAGCTTGAAGCATCTTAACATAGGCACAAAATGCCTGGTCACGTTCTCCTGGGAAATAGAAACCTTAGATGGCCCAGAAGTGCACTAGAAATTTCCTCAGCACCTTTTGTAGACATCATGTATTACAAGAAGAGACCACTCTTGGTTATTTTGACATTTACTGTTTTGTACTGGCTTGTTGTAAGCTCTTTGGGGTTTGCACCAGGTTGTGCTGGGACAATGGAAAGAAGACTTTGGAGAATTGCCTCTTTAAGCTGTGTTGAGTACTTTCCAGCCTGTCACAGCCCGGAGTCTGAACCCAGATACCAAATTATCATGCAGTAGATAACAGCAGAATTTGCTAATTATCAAAACACCCCAACCACTCCCTGTAGCACCTAATTAATTATATAGGCAAGAGCTAATTCATCATATCACAACTCCAAAGGCATCAAATAAAAATTACGGAGGTAGGTGAAATGAGATCTCCAAAATAACACAGATGTTTTGTTACAGAAGAGGGTTAAAAATACAAGCGCTAGTTCGTGATTTAAAGCTATGGTACACCATGAGTGAAACGACTGCTTCTGTAAGTCTTACAGAGCTTGGCTGAAGTTTCTTTCTGAGCTTTGCAAGCCTGTACATATTCTTGGCTAGATAACCACTAAAACTAATTAATATTGCTATGCAAACATAGTAAATCATGTCTGGAAGCTCACATGCTCATGTCAGAAGAGTACAACTAAGCTGTTTTTGTGCCCTCTGTCATTGTGGGTTCATGCTCCTCTTCCCGCACCTGCCTAGATAAGAGCCATGATCCACGATAGGAGGTGAAGATTCATCAGGCATTCATCCTTCTTTTAATGATTGTGTTAGATCTTTCACTGTGCAGGCACTTTATGAATGTTGTGAAACTGTAATGCTATTCTTCCCATGAGGACACCAAATTACTTATCCATGCTTTTGATATAATGCGTCGTGGCTGAACTGCTGCAGCTCTCTCTCTCTCTGGATGATTTCCAATCAAGGGCTATATTTACGTCAGTTACAATTGATTCAAAATGCTTCCACAGGATCTTGAACAGGCTAACACATCTTTGTGAGTTTAATCCAAACCAGATGATATATGGCTTTATAGTAAAACAGGGAATAATCATGCTCGCACCTCTAGTTCTTTGTTTTGAGTTGGTAGCCCAGGTTAATATTCAGCCACTGCTTGGACCAGCATATTTTTTGGACTTTCAGGTGACTACAGATTATGCTTCCAAAAAGGGAGTAAGGCAGGCAGTCACCTAACTCCTATTTTCAGGAAAGACTGAAGGATTCCAGAGCACAAACCCTATGGACTTACAGGGAGAGTAAATGCTCCTGCTGTCAAAGTCAGTTTTGACTTAGGCATTTAAGTCACAGAAGAACTTTTGAAAATTTGCCTTCAACTTTATTATATATCATTACACTCTTAGTCCCTGGAGTTCTTTTTCTTTGGGCATTAATCTTGCCCAGTTTTCTGGGACTTTGACTACCTAAATTCCTTATCTTTTAAATTTGGCTTTGATTAACACAGTGGTTATTTATTCTTTTGCTTGGCAGGAGTTTCTGCAAGACTGCCATAAAGTCAGCCTGTTTGTTTTGTATTCTACTGTTAATCCCTTTTTCCTTTATGACATACATTCACAGTATCCTAAGGGGAAGATTACTATACATTTATACGGATTCGTACTCACATATAAATAAATGTATGCATACACAACAAAGATGGCAGCAAAGGGAGGGAACATTTAGTAATCTCCTAAAAGCCATTGTGAGAAAGTCTAGATAACACATGAAATGGAATGTTTTATACAACGTGAAGCAGGGGATCAACATTAATCAGTTGCTAAATGAAAGCATAATTCAAGATAAGAAATGGAACAGAGTTTCTTCAAAGAAGTTGGAATCATTTGGGTGGGAGAAAGTTCTGTCAAATTAAGAGACTGTTATATCATTATGATAACTTACACACTGCTCACCACCTAAGGTTTTCCAAAATAATGCATTTGAGGAGACTTTCTAGTAAGAATTAATTAAAAGAGTTGAAGAAAATACAATATTGCTTTGAGTTGCTAGGTTAATTTTCATCAGAATTTGATCACCATCTTAAAATCTCAACAGTGGAGAATTTGCAGCTATCTAGAAACATCTACATTTCTGTGCCTCACAGAGACTTTCTGAATTAGGAATCACTTTGCAAATTTCCTGGAAAGCCCTGCCTTAAAAAGCCCTACCATCTAAGAGTGAGCTGCCTTTTCATGGCATATACACGATCACCTTCACTGGGAACAAACAGGAGAAAACCCAGTGATGGGAGATCCTTCAGATTTCTTCCATTCATATGAAAAATGAGTCACAAAATCAGAAAAATTAGCTTGGACAATCATTTATGCTAGTAAACTCTATCTCCCATCCTGACAGAACACCACTGAGACTTGTAGTGACACTGTATTTACCGAAGAAACTCTATCGGTGCTAGGAGTATAATCCTCCAGCAAAAATTTCTCAATAATCCCACTGATTTGATTTTCTTTTCCAAACAAATCAACCAACAATCTAGGGAGCAAAAGTCGAATCTCCAGAGATATTAGCTGCCTGGATTTCCTTTCAGCGAGACTTTGTATTTGACAAGGGAAGAAGAAAATAGTTGCTCTTTCATCGTAATCAAAATCTATTAAAATCAATTATGTACTTATCATTTTGACCATGATCATCATTTTATGCTGTTCTGCAGCATCTGATGCCATTTCAGACTTCCCTTTGATCCCCAGTATAGGCCTCATGCTGCCCCTACAGAGGGAATAACAGGGTAAGAAATCCTTGAAAAGCTTTCCCCAAGGCAAGGAGTATTATTTCTGCTGATGGTCATGACCTTGGCTCATGATATTTTGCTGCAGGGGGACTTTGGAACCAGAAAGGTTGCGCTGGCCATGTCAGTATGTGCAAACTGTCACAGAGCAAGAACAGCTAAAAGAAACTCCTCAAGCACTCCTGATGTTTACTCTGGAGGTGCTGAGCTGTAAGTCTCATGCCAGCCAGCCAGTGGGAGAGAAATCCCCTGGAATCCTTGTGCAACAGATGAAAGAGCCTGTTTGTGAGTGTTGGGTTGATGGTCTATTGTTTTCATTTAGACTACATAAATAAGCTTCCAGTTTCCTTTAAACTATGTGGACAAGTCCTAGTTTCCAGCTCCCTTGAATTTCTCCAGTTTTCATCACGAGGTAAACAGTTTTAGCTGCTCTTCCCCACCAGTCTCCTGCCACACTGGATTTTTACCTGGTTATCAGTGACAAGCAAACTGAAAGTAGCCATTAGAAAGAGACTGCACTATCTGCAAATCCTTGCCTGCCAAGTGTACAGGACCAAGCCAGATCTGAGCACAATTTGAAAAATGAAGATTGGGGTAACATATTGGTGAATGTAGAAGCCCTTTAGCTCATTTAGCTGTGTAATCTCTATAAATGCATCACTTACATTGTCAGACCTGGCTTTCCTCCCATGGAACAAGTCAGAAGTTTCTTTTTTGTTATAGCTAGGTTTGTATAAAGCTCTTATTGAGCAAGTTAGAGTCTGGCCATGACACTGAGCTGAAATCCACGTAATTGATATAAACATCTATATGACATCAGAAGGCAAAAGTTGAAAAAGGCAAATTTCTGACCTCAAATCAAATGAGAGCAAAAATAGGAAAATTTGTGAACAATTCAATTTGAAATGAAGATTCTTCTCCCTCTGGAATATTATTCCAGTGGAACACATTTTTAAACAGAGAAAAATAAAATATTATAACAGAATGTAACTTTCCAGATGCACACCTTATTAATAAAACCTTGAAAGTGTTTATGTTAATAGATTCTTGAGGCACATTTTAATACAGCTTGAGTTAATCAAACCATGCATATGCCCCTCCTGAAGTTGCTTACACTTGCATTGTGTCCAGTTGTTTTTCTACAGTGGATCTTTTTTTTTGTCCCCCCTTTCCTGCCTGGTAAAGCTGGAAAATTCCACTAGTGATAACTCTGACAGATCGCTCCCCCTCCTGTCACTCCTTGTTTAAGAAAACAAGAGGGAGAGAACGTGGTCTGAAAGGCTGAGAAACTACTGATTTAGTAAATTCTACAAAGTCTTACCTCAGAGCAGAATAGAGCCTTGGTGTTATCCTTAAAGGAGCAGAGCAGAGTCTTTCCTAAACCCAACTTCTTCATGCTCCTAGTGGCAGTGAGTCCCTCCTCAGCCTATAATCACCGAGTTGCATATTCTGGGAGCTATCTGACAGCCTGTGACAGGATATTCTGCCTCTAGTCACACAAGGGCTGCGAGAACAAAGAGTGGTGGAGCTTCTGGCCCTTCTGGGAAACAGACTGACACTGCTCCATCACTATTTAAAGAGCAGATGCCTTCAGGATAAATCCTCTTAGTATGTTTTCCTGTTTGTGTCAGAACTTAAACCTTTTATCCGTTTCCTAAGAGGAGAAATAAAAAAGTAATCAGCACTAAGCCGCTCTGTAGCTCAGGAGAGTCCCTGTGGGGTGGCTCAGAAAAAGACAGAGCTGGCCTATGTGTCCTTCTGAAGGGATATGAGACACTGCCATTAGCATAACGCAGAAACTCATACATGGCCAGATGCAAACTGATGAGGCACTCTTTCTGCTCCACCCAGAGGAGAAGCACAGTGTGCAAAGCTAGAGAGGAAGGAGAAGGGAGCCGGAGTACAGCTGTTAAGAAATCAGATATTTATGGGGAAGCCTTTCTTGCTTTCCTTACAGTGGGATGCTCAGTGGGGGGTCTAGATGAATACTGAAAAAAGCATTCACCAGATTTATATGAATAGTGGCCCAGAATTGGGTTATGGCCACAAGATCAGTGAAGTCTTGAGATGCAGTGATAGTTTTGAGCTGCAGCTGGGGGATGAGGAAACACGCTGTGCAAAATATTCCCTGCCACAGGCAGTTAATCCTGTCAAAGGAGCCCTAAGAAATAACTCTTGAGTTGGTCAAACTTTACTCCCTCCACCAAGCCTTTGTTTATGCATTGAAATGCTTAAACGGGTCTGTCAAATTTACAGCATTCCTGTCATCGTTCCTCCAGCCTGAAATACAGGAGGAAAAGCTAACTTGCTGGTTATAAGCTTTTTAATATCCTACACTTCCTCCAAAGACATGGCTAAAACCCTACAGCAGAATAAAGGAAAAAGAAACCCTGTTACTTAATCAGAGAAAGCAAAAAAAAAAAAGACTGAAACAAAGGAGAGAGAAGGGAAAGGACTTCCTGAATCAGACAGAGATTTCCTAAGGGTCAGAAAAGAGCAAAACCAGAAGTGGCTTGGTTTTACAGTTCATCTTGAAGTTAAATTTGCTATGTGTTTTAAGCTGGACTAAATGTTACCTTTCTTTCTACTGGGAAACTTTTATGATTGCACAAATCCTTGAAAATTTTGAAAACTTCTAGTAATTTACCATTGTCCGTAGGTCTTTTTAGGGACTATGAGGTCATGCTTTAAAGGACAAACCGCAAGGAAGAGCAAACGTGGCTCAGGAATTTGGTAGTGGACTGTGGGGGTGCTCATGCTACAAATCCAGCTGATAGTGGTGGTGACCAAAAACTGCTTGGAAGCTCCTGCTGCTTTGCCTGGAATTACGAAACGATGCTAGTCCATATCATCCCAGCTTAACACCTCTACAGTGTTACTTTCTACAGGCATTCAAAGGCAACCTCTAGGCTGAATAGTCATGAGACTGCCCTCTCTGCTTCCTTCAAGGATGTCATCTCCCTCTTTTTAGTGAAGTGATGTACTGTCCCCACTATTACTCTCCTTGTGTCATATAAATATGGTTTTTGGATTGCCTTCTCCCGAGGTCGGTCTCTGATGAAATTTGTACAGTAATCAGTAACAGTGACTTAGGTTTTCCTAGAAAGTAAGGTGACCTATGGTTGCATTTTGTAAATATGAAATTTTCAAGCCATGTTCCTTGTGGCTCACTGCCTGTGGGGTAAAGAAAAATTTTTTGTGAAGGGAGACGAGGAAACGGAGGTCGTCTCACATGCAGCAATTCACAATGAGTGCATCTTCCCTCCGGCTGCTGTCAGCAATTAAAACACTCCCCATGTTTCAAGAAGTGCTGCATCCTCTCATTTAATGTTATGTGTTGAACCAGGATGTGTGAGTTAGAATGCTGCTTGCCACAGCCAGCAGAAAGTCACCTCCAAAGAGCAATTCAGCTCACCCATGGCTGAGAGGTCTGTCTTGCAGTCCCATAAAGGGGGAGAACAGTGAGGGGCTCACCAGAGAGCTATTAAATGCTGCAAGTGGATAACTGCTCACTGGACATTAGTACATTTAAAATTAAGGGAAGTGCGACCCTCCAGCTACAGTGTCCTTGCAATTAACATATTTTACCTCCAAATATACAGTATTTTCTGTAGCTAATTTTAAAACAAGCATTTAGGTTTAAAGGCTTGCCATAAAACTGTGTAAATCTGTCTAAACATCATTTTTTGGCCTCACTCTTTCAGGACCAGCACAGTGGTGAGCCCTAATCACATCTCTCCTATGAAAAATAAGGAGTGGTGAACCCATATACACAGGTGTCCCCCTAAAGATCTGCCTGCCCCACATCTTTATTCATATTTGAGAATTCTGTCTTATGGTTTGTACAAAGTAATTCTGAACCAATTCCATATATGGGACATAATGATGGAATATTTCAGCAGATATACTGAATGCCATACCTCCGATAAATACTCACACATGGTTTCACGCTATTCTTTTTCTAAATTTAAATGTAAGGCCAGTCAGTCATAAAAAATTAGCTATGCAAATAACTGATTTTTTTCAGGGCTTTGGCCAAACAAGTAATTGAACAAACTCTTCATTTAAAGTTAATCTGAAACAAAGCTATTTTCTTTTCCTGTATAACTTCGGAAGGAAAATAAACAGTTTGATCTCAGAGGTTTGTTTTACTTTTCTGTTGAAAGTTAAATCCACATAAATTAGGAAAAAAGCAGTTCATTTAGAAGATGTCGAAATGAAATGTTTCAGCTTTTTCTGATTTTTGCCAATTTTTTTCCTTGGCTCAAAACATGCTCTTGTAGGTTATTCTGATCAGCCCAAACTTTCTTTTCCCTTGAAAAAGAAATGTTCCTTTTATTTTGGTTCCACTTCTGAATACAGTCTCCTGTTTTAACAGGTCATGGCTGCCGGGGAATAGCTTTAAGGACTTGTCTAACTGATGTCATATGCCAGGCATGAAAATAAAACTACAAGGAAGGAACTGGAATAATTATCATTGGATTAATTATTCCACAGAAATTCAACAGACATTATTATAACCGTGTGGTGTTTTCTTCTGAAACATGACTGCTCTTTCCACAGTGTCTATATATTGATCTATTCCAGCTGTAGTGAGTAAAATACAGAGGCTTTTCTCCAAGCTGGATTTTACATTAATACTGGGATACATTATGCACACATGCTCCAAATCTGGCTTGTTTCTTGTAGTATAAAAATGGCAATATACTAAAGTTTAATAAGTGATGTATTTGAAAGCAACTATGTAGATAGAAAGAAAATAGTATTTCATGGCCAAGCAGTCCAGACCTGACATCAGCTCCTCAGATGTGACAGAAGATTAAACCTTCTCTTAGGAGATCTCTGAAGATCTGCTTCTTCTGTCTGGGCTTTGGCAGAGGATCTGTGAAATGTCCTACCTACATTCATGATTGATTAATTGTGGTCTTACCTCTGCCTAGGAGACCATTAATTTACAGAATAGGGATTTTTCAAAAAAGAATACTTAACCTCAAGACCATTTAGGCATAAAACCAGTCAGGCAAGAGGAGAGGGTTTACAGAGCTATATAAAAGGATTGCAAAACGTCCAGTGCCTATCTACGAAAACTGTGGAACAGAGAAATCCTTGGAGTGCGAGTAGGAAGGGTTTAGTTTGGCAACACCCATGTCCCTCCTCCCAGGAGGCCCATGGGCCACCGAGCTGGGTTTCACAAACGCACTGAGGTGGCTTTCTTTATCTGCAGGAGCACTCGGCGCACGCTGCGAAGGTCACCTGGACAAATGAACTTGCCTGGCAGAAAAAAACCCTTCTCCACTAGTAAATTAGCAGGAAGGGACTGAGCTTGTTTTGCAGGGCCTACTGCGATAGCCGTAAGCCAGGGCTGTATGTACACTGGAAACAGTGTCTGGAGCTGTGTGAGGGGGGAGCTGGGTTTTGTGCTGAATTCACAAACACAGTTTTTCTCAGGTGGGTCTTTGATCTTTGGACAAACACTATTTCCCCCCTTAGTTTTCAGTCAAATTGTCAAAGGTGACTTCTAACAATATTCTCCAATTAGGTCTTCCAAGAAAAGCCTGTGTTGCTTCTTGTACTAAACAATATCATAGACAGGCTGTTATTTATCCTAATTCCAAAGATTTACAGAACAGTTCCCTAAGGAAGCCACTTAGTGTCCCTTAGAGGCATAATTTCTTTAAAAGCTTAACCAAGAAGGCCAAAAATGAAAAGCTGACAGTCTGGAAGAAGAGTTACTGACTGAGTAGGACATGAATAACAAACACTCTAAGTCACATGGCAAGAAGAAAAAGAAGAAAGAAGAAAGAAGAAAGAAGAAAGAAGAAAGAAGAAGAAGAAAATAATTACTTGTTAGTATTGCTGATGTTGCTGATTCATTGTTGTAAGCCATAGTATTGATGACATTGCTGAAGCCGTTTTCACCTGGAAAGAAGGACCTCAGCTGATTGTCTGTAATGTTACCACTTTCTATATTCTCCAGAACCAATTCCTGCCAACAGCCAGACAACAGACTCATAGAACCTCAGAATCACAGAATAGCTTGTGTTGGAAGAGACCTTGAAGATTATCTAGATCAACCCTGAGCCATGTTCCAACCCTCAACCATGAATCCAACCATGCTTAGACCATGAACCCACTGTGCCTTGAAGAGGCTTTTCTATGTATAGTTTGGATTACTCCTCAAAAGAAGTGAAATTCTGGTCCTTAAAAGCAATCTTTTTTTTTCTGATCTTCCCCCCTTTTGGTTTTTCTCATCCCAAACCATCTTTCAAACTAGTTTTTCTTTTACTTCATCTACTTGATGTTGCTCCATGTCTTTGACGCACAGGGAAATGCTAGGGGTAGGGTTCCTGCAGTCTAAAATGATTGCCTGCCTCTCTGCTCCAAAACAAGAATATTCATAACATATGATGTGGGCTGAGGGTTCAAAGATTATTATAAAGAGTATAGAAAACCCAGGATGCATGACATCAAGAGCTGAAGGATTACTGCAGCTTGAGCAAAAACAGAGGAACATTGTTTAAACCCAAACAAAGCCAAACAATGGGTAAAAGCCCTGGCTTACTGATTGCCAAATGTAAGACATTTATTCTCCTTCCTCCCTTAGATGTTAACCAAGTACTTCTGCGCTAACTACAGCTAAACCACTGTAATGTATCAAGATATTTTTATATTAACAGATGTTCTTCACGAACGTAACTTCAGAAGTAACTGCCAGATTCCTATTTGGCCAATAACTTATTTTAAGAACTGGGGTGGGTTTCTGCCGAGTTTCTAATGATCACTTTGCTTCTCCTTAAAGGCACGGATTTAATTTGGAGAAAATACCTTACTAGTTTCACTTATTAGGCAATGTTAATTTAATCAGCAGTATTACTTGAGCAGGATTGTAAATCATGAAATGTGTTCCAGTAAAAGGACTTTAAAAAATCCCTAACTAAACAGGTATCACATCTGAAAATTCTGTTGGACATAAATAGACAAAGTAAAAAAGAAGTTTTTGCTTTCTGTATACAATTATGACTCTGAATATGCTCAATACATTACAAATTGCCCATCTCCAAACAGAAACAGAAATATACATAAGTTTCTTTAAACAGAAACATACATAAGTCAAAGACATATCTAATTACAATGTATACCATAAATATTAGGTTAGTCTAAGATTTTTCTAATTATTTGACATGAAAGCAGAACTGGGCTTGCCAGCGAGGCAGAATTTGACATGCCTCTCTTGTACAATGCAGTGAAATAGAGGATAGGGCAAAACAAACTTCTATTACCAAGTTTAAAAGAAAGAATCTACGTTACCCATTCCATCACAGACATTTCAACATAAAAATAAAATTATAAGATATTTGAAAATATTAGTATGAGATTAAAAAAAAAAAAGTAGATAAAATACTATTACCACTGCCATAGGGCATTAACTGCAGTTGAGGCCACCGATCTCTTTTCCTGACTTCAACCCAGAGACCCAGAGCCCACCATGATCAGCACTTGGCACACCCAGTGCAGCCAAACTCATGTCAGTGCCATCTAAGAAACAAAGACCATGGCTAGTACTGCTGAAAGTGGTGTTTTCCCTTTAATTGTGCAGGTCTGAATGGCTGAAGGTACTGGAGACTCAGGCTGGCAAAGGCACTGGGAAATGGGCATGCTCCCCGTCAAACGCAAATGCCTTCCCAAGTCTGAATGGGGTTCCTGCATGCTTTCAAGATCAAGGCTTTCCTCAACATCGAGAAATCTCTGGCTTCAACAGCACTGTCCAAACAAGATATACCTGGTTTGGCCAATAACATGAACAGAGATAGATAGATAGATAGATAGATAGATGGATAGATGGATAGATGGATAGACGGATAGATAGATAGCACTTCAGGACAGCTTTTCTTTCCCAGTCCCTCTCACAGTTGCACAAACCCAGCTGGGAGGCTTGAGGAGGACACCAGCCATGTGACAATGTCACAGGTTTCATGGAGTCCTACAAGATGATTATCTGACAGTTATTTCCTCTTGCAACACTGTTGCAGCAAAGCTGTTCAGCTCCCTGTTGTTCATGTAACAGCTGCTACTGATCCCAGCACCAATGGTTTCATTGGTCATTGGCAGATCTTTTTTGCACTGGCAAGGCAGAAGATAATTGTTGATTCAAACTAACAGAAAATTCTGGATCGAAGAGGCAGAAAATTCAAGATATTTTATAAAAGATGGTGTTTCAAAAAGGCTTTTGTGGCGACATTGCCAACACTGCAGTAACACTCTCCTTTGCCAGCTGATGTAATTGCAGGCAGTTGGTGTTCAGATGGTCCAATGGACAAGTGTTTCACAAGACCTCCTAAGAGCTGAGAGGGCCACTTATGTCTTACAGGACACGAGCTGGTAACTTAGTGTGGGTTATGGCTGATGGGGAGAAGCATGTGTTGTAAGGGGAGGCAGTGAAATCTGGCAATGTCACCCACACAGGATACATACAAGCACTAACTGATAAAGATGCCCCTTACTCCCTGCCCCACCAACATCTGGTTGGGGGTGCAGAAGACCTGCCAGGAATTCCCATGAGAATCCATTTCTTGATAGGGCTGCAGTGCTGTGTCTAGTATTCTGGACAAATTCCAGCATACACCCAGCTCTGTTTACAGTGCTCATGAAATTTCAGTCTGCTGCTTATGTCACCCGTGCTTACTGTATCTGTTTCCATGTGCTGTGAAAATGTTGCTGTGTATTAATATTATTATTATAATAATAACAATAATTATTATTATTAATTGGCGGTGTGAGTCAGAGGCAAAAACCTCCTGCTTGCTGTCCTTTGTACTAGCTACCCTGAAAATTACTATTCACCATCAGGAGCCTGCAGCCCACCTGTGCCCATGCAGAGTGCTGTGCTCCCTAGCCATGTCCTGATCGCACTTCAGGCAGAAAATGTCATTTTATATCCCTAAGATAGCTACATTTCAGTGATAGAATTGCTTCTTTCTCACTAGATACACTCAGAAAGTTAGGGGTATAAGAAAAGCACAGCAGTAACAACAAAAAGTCAGAGATGTTCCCATACTCAATTACATGGCAATTTTAAAGCTGCCTTCTTGGGCCCTATGAGGCATAGTGCTCTGGTCCAGTGAAGAATGATTTCTAGCCTCAGAGGGTATAGACATATGTAGATTTAATCCAATCAGTGATCCAGGACTACACTTTTGTCTTTTTCAGGCCCTAGGCTAATCTTATATCTGAGGAAAAGAGGTAAGTATTTCCTTTATTTTTGTCTCTCTTTCTGGCTGGCTGTTTAGAGATTATATCAGCTATTTGAAGACAGACGGACATTTGCAATGCTGGTAAAAATTTGTAGTAGAAGTGGAAGTGGAGAGTGGAGCAGGGGGCAGAGGAGCAGACATGGTGTTCCTGGAGAGTGTGTTTTTCCACATGGCTAAAAATGCTCGGTGTCTGCACTTCAGCAACACAGCTGATGCACTGCACGTGACAAACACCCCCCCTCAAATACACACACACACCCCCACGCATGCATGGATGCACAAATGTGTGCAGAGCACAGGAGAGACCACACCACAGTGAGTGTGTACACCTCAAGGATTTTTAAAGCATTAAGGATCAGCTGATAGAGGAATTACACAGCCTGACCCTGAAACTAAAACCTTGAGCAGATTTGCCACGACAGCAAAAAGCGTCTCTGCTTGTTTCATCATTCCTTTCTCACCACGGTCTTCAGACTAGTTACAAATCTGGCTACAAGATTTGAAAATTTGCTTAGTAATTGTAATTTACAGCAGCTCTTCACAAAGATTCACTATTATTGGAAAGAGATGGAAGCTGTGTGCACGGAGGTTGCACATCATGTTGACAGCCAGGGTTGGAGTTACCGACTTGAGATGTTTAATGTAGTGCGTGCTGTCAGACACACCACGAATTCTGGTTTACTAGGGATTTCTTTGATTTGATTTAACAGCTTATTGCCCCTTTGGAGTATATGCTGACTATGCCCGAGAATTTATTACACACTCTCCTTTTTGCTCTATAGCTGAAGTTTTTCACTGGCTGAGCAAAAGGAGTTTTGAATAACTCTAGGCAGCACCTCAGCTCAAGCAAAAATATTGTCCCCTGGAGTTTCCTCAGAAGCCAGTGGTCTATTCTGGAGTTTCCACTGTGGGCAACCAGTGGTCTAATCCTGCTTGGAACTGACTATTCAGAAGAAAAAGTATGGGTGTTGGAGTGGAGTGGAAAAGGAAAAATCTCACTTAGAAGTGCCAGGACTCAGAGCTGGAAAGAGTTTTTCCGACAAACCAGAAAAATTAAGCAAGGTCTGATTCCTTTGAGGTGCTCAGCACACTGGCCATGATCCAGTAAAGCACTTAAACATTAAGTGTGCTCTGGAGAGTGCTGTAGGGAGCAGCCTGAGCACTAAGTACCCGGCAGGATCAAGCTCCAAATAGGGACCAGACATAAACCAGATGGCATTATGTCAGCTTTGCCATATTAATAAGTTATTTTGTTTGCATTTTAATCTCTCTCTCCTTTTCTCTCCATTTTTGCTTTGCCTTTTCTATAAAAAAATTCATGTGTACTTGCAGAGGAAGGAAGGTACTGAAATTGCCCCTTATCACCTTTTCTCAAGTATGGAGTTAAAGCAAGAGTTGGGAAAGTGGCTGCTTGTTTTTAACTTCAACTTAAATCATCAGTACTTGGAAAAGGACCATCAGGAGTCTGGAGCTGCTGAAGGAAGGAAAATGCTGACTCTGTCCTCTAATGAGCTCTCCAAACATGTGTTGAGTGTGCTATTGCACTTGAGAGAATCAGTGCCTGCATCAGAGGTTATTTTAATGCCTTGAGGTTTTTTGGGGATGGGGGCAGGTAGGATGGCTGAGCTGGAAAAATGGAAGGCAGCTTTCTGCCTGTTTGTAAACCGGGTTCAAACTGAAGTGAGAATGCTGCCATGCAGTGCTCAGCACTCATGCATCCACTGAGGTCACCTGCCAGGAGGCAGAAGGAAAAAAATCAAGTTCTAGTTGCTGCTTTGTTTTTTCAAACAAGCTCACGGCTTTCCACATTTTTTCTTTCCAGCACAGTTACAACTATGTCCAGAACTTCCTCAGACTTGTGATTTGTGCAGATGCCAGTTTTTTACATGGATGCTTTTGAAATTGAGCACTGCCCAACTGGAAGCTGTCCTAGCTGGAGCCACTTTGCTGCAGGGAGGACACGGTCTCCAGCCGAGGTGGGACACGTGCTTCTTTCTCTGCACTGCTGGCACTGCTGACTCTCAAGACAGAGCACCCTGGGCTCAAGTCTGAGGCTCAGAGCTTGGATTAGGGCAAGCCAGCTGGCTGTCAGGCAGGTTAGGAGTATTTTTGCACAGGCTGCAAGTCATCGCTTTGTTGGAGCTGTGCGTGTGTGTGGGTTGTGCAGTGAGACTTAAGAGGAAATTTCTGTGATCATTTTAGCATCCAGGCAACTGGAAAAGGAGCTGATGGAGGCGCCAGACCTTTGCTTTCATGCCTGCATTAATCTTCTCCTGGCCTTGGAGAGAAATTTTAGATGAATTTAACACGTGTTCTCAGAGCTTTCATTCTCAAAGTTATTTGTGCTGTGGATCCTGACCTGATGAATGATAATGCCAGTGAATTGGCCAATATAAATTAAACTTCACTGGATAATAATTTTAGTGAGGATTCCT
>NW_008238834.1:5559389-5574707 GCF_000691975.1 Corvus brachyrhynchos | reverse complement strand
CTGCTGTGTCGTTATGTAAGGAGCTGACAGTTGACTACCACAGCCTAGAACTTTTGAGAAACAGATTTTCCTATCTCAA
This sequence comes from Corvus brachyrhynchos, assembly GCF_000691975.1. Lineage (NCBI taxonomy): Eukaryota > Metazoa > Chordata > Aves > Passeriformes > Corvidae > Corvus > Corvus brachyrhynchos. The sequence continues at coordinate 5,574,628 of NW_008238834.1, read as the reverse complement.
AAGCTAGTGGTGGGGACTGGAGAAAGCAGTAATGCCTCTTTATTTTATATCTATATATCACCCAAGAAAAATATTTTCTTAGGTGTAGTTATGGAGTTCTTTTGGTCCAGGGAAAGGAGTTTCAGATGAATATAATTATAAGAGTTAAGACAAATAATGTTATTGCTACTGCTGGAGAAGTTCCTAATTAGCAACCGAGCTATATTAACTGTCATGTGAAAGTTTAGTCCATGGCAAATGTGGCATAATTCAGAGTAATTCTGTCATGAAAGAAGTAAAAGCCTAGTTAAGTTACTTTTTATTAGCCATGCACTAAGAGCAAGTCCCCAAGTGGTTATAAAAGCTCACAGTGTAAGTGGCAGCTTATTTGTCATCACAACTTGGTTGTGATTTTGAGCCCTAATAGACTAGGAAAGAATGCAAGTAGTTTGGGGATAGTTGACTACCAGACAGTATGGACATGGTGGGAATATGACGAGAACTTTTGATCAAACAAGGAACAAACTAAAACCAAGGCATTTTGCTTTTGTTAACTGACGAGTCTGCTAGAGTGCCCTCCAGGAAATGCCCACATAGATGTTATAGCTCCAGGAGGTACATGAGTGTATGGGCAGGTTTTTCTTTGGTTCTCCTACACTTGCTGTCCATAGATTTGCCATAGAGCTGCAGTTCTGAACGTTGTCAGGTAAAGTTTTCTGGCCTCACTGTAACACTTTGAGGCAATGATACTAGCTGGGAAAATAGTCAGGAGAACCCCAGAGCACCCCCCGGCACATCCCACAGTCAAGCTTAGAAATCACCTGAGTTTGTCCGTCAGGAGCAACTGGACAATACAGTTAACTGTCCAGTTGTGAAAAAAGTACAACCCAACAGTTTTGTATAGAACATTTCTAAATGAAACAGAATATGACTAATAATGTGTCAATCAAGCCCAGCAAACCTTGCAGGAAACACGGGGCAAGTGCTACTCAGAATAAATTTGTGATAAAGTTTGTGTCCAATGAATATTAGAAAGCCACAGCAACTGAGAGGAGCCACAGAGTTGCTCTCATTAGTTATCTTGTCAACAAGATTGAACCAGCCCATACAACAAAAAATGTTCAAAGTACTTAGAAATATAGTAAATCAGAAAATACAGTAAATCATAAAATTTTCTATGGCACAGACAGTACATGTGTCTAAGTCAAGGCTTTCCACTCAAGATATTATCTGATTGCTTTTTTCATGAAAAATAAACTAATTTCATTTTTGTTAGGCAAACACTGGATAGTAGCATGAGGTCACAGCTAACCAAGAAGCTACTCACTTATCATAATTTCCAGGGAAGCAGGACTTTCCTATTTACATATTATATAGGATAGCAGTCAAAACTCAAATACAGAATAGTAAATCATTTGACCTTGGGGCATTTCAAGGGTTGCATCAAAGAAATGTACAGACCTGACCTTGCAAAAAACTTCTGCCATCACACCTGCTACAAAATGTGTATTTTTGTATGCTTTCTTTGTGAAAATGCCCAGTTACGTGTGTTTCAGCTACTTCTTCAGACTTCTGAGTAACAATTTCAACAATCCCTATTCAATATTCTAGTCACAAGCTTTCTTTTCCACATAATCCGATCACAGAACTTTTCAACAACTTTGATTTCAAAAAGTGCATGATTAAATCAGTAATTTAAGTAAACCACCACATCAAAACAAAACACTAGATTCAAGAATAAGCTTCAGCTAAAGAATTCTCATGAGCTTTCATCTACTTTCATCATGGTTTTAGTCTATCCTTCACTTTACTACTTAGTAATGGAAAAGTGTATCTATGCCACAAGACCTCTTCTAATGCTGTCAAATATTACCCATTTTCAAAGAATGACTAGCCAGGTTTTTGTTGACAACAAGGCAAAAGTGAAAAAATCCCTCAACTACATAGCAAGAGGCATTTGCATGATAGTTGTTAAAGTAGATCTTAGGATGTTTTCTTTTTTACTTATGTACTTCTTATTTTGTTAACTAATTGCCACTTTACCATTAAATTTTGAGGTTTTTTCCTAAGTTCCTTTAGATTCTTTTAATTATTGGAAATTTTCTTGGTTAAGGTTCGGATGCGCAATGTATTTTTTTAATTTTATCTTTACATAAGATATACTTTCTGAATATACATATAAGACGACATAAATCTCCACCAATCTTCTGATCTTACACACTTAAAAATTATATAGATAGATATTTCTATTTATTTCAATTGATGTCTATAATCAGTATCAATTGAATTCATTTCTAGAAGATACATCATCACCTACAAAAACCAAAATACCTTCCCTGTTCTTAAAATCTACAGGACTCATTCCAAAACCACAGAAGACTAACTCAGCAAAAGTCAAAAGTAATACCAAAAGCACACAGACTATCATAGGTAGAAGAAAAAAATCCCACAACCAATACTTACAGAATTTCTTAAAATCTAGGTGTTTCTTTCAAGCTGCAGGCCAGAGGACAGCTGTGTATGAGGCAGAGACACAAACAGTGCATCCTTTGTTACCTGTTCACAAGACTATTTGAAGTCCACTAAAAAGCAAACTTCTCTTACAAAAAGACAAAATAAGATGAAGGAAAAACATATAGATGATTTTGCATCAGCCCTTTTGCTTTCTGCACAGCAATTGTCATGAAGATTGCAAAGTAGAATATTTTTTTTCTGTTAGTATCGGTCACTTTGAGTTTTTATAGCTGCTTGGAGATCTGCATCATTGTATTTGATTTCAGCTAATCAAGCATACAAATGAACAGGAATGCAGACACACAGCACTGTAAAAAAACAAAGAAGGAAGTTTTTTCAAACAAAATCCCCTTATTAGGCAGTGGTTCCAGTGATGCAATCAGAATAGGAAGGAAAGTCTGTGTTGCTTCATTGTTTTGTTTGGATTTTGGGGTCCAGTGCTAACTTGTGATATTTCCATTTGTAAGTATATTTCTCTGAGAGCCATCCAAAAAAGTGACTGTGATGAATCTAAAAGGAAAAATATCCCATTGAACTTGCTAAGTTTTTCCATCATGAGTGACCATTACAGAATTGCCACACTCAATTATCTTTCCTGTGTTGCTCAGTAGCTTTTGGCTAAGTTTACTGTTTTTCATCAAAGTCCAAAGTGGATTCAATAGAAATGTAATTTCAGAGAAATTCAATAACTGATTCATCCCTGTGTGGAATTTAGGAGTTTCTAAACAAGAGAATGGAATGAATAGGATAAATGACAAAAAGAACTGCAACATGTATTGAAGATGCAGAGTTAGTCGCAGAATGCTGACACAGGACATCTTCAGAGGCAAGCCCAATGCCTACTGTCACCAGGAGGAGTTCTAGATCTGACTTTCAGAGCGGTGAGATGTCAATTACATTTGTAATCCAAAGATTCAGCTCTCTATAGCCTTCACGGTTCAACAGTAAAAACAAACTCTTCTCCAGAGTGACTTATCTGATCAGCCCATCATAGCACCTCACTCTAAACAGGATTTTCCAGGTGTCATGTACAGAGCACTGCGTTGTCTCTCTGGCTTTAGATATCATGGTTTAGGTGTGAGAAAGGACAACAGTGGCAGAAATGTCAGCTCAAGCAAACAGGAATTTTCCTTATGTCTCCCAAACATAAAATGCACAACAGCAGTCTTGCAAAGTGAGCAAACCCCTTTAATCAAATATAAAATTGAAATTGAAGATTAAGAGATTTCCTCCCCTTCTATAAGAATATGTCACTCCTCTCACTGTATGTAAGGATGTGTTGTTCATTGCTTGTCCCTGAGATCTACTCATTGCTTTCAAGTGATCTTCAGGAAATGATAAGTTTGGTCTGCTATAATCACATCATAGGGCATTACTCATTTTATAGGTAGTTAAAAATTACAGAAAAGTGGTATTACGTTTTTAACTAAATATAGAGCATAGAAAAGTACAGAAAAATAAATACTGAGCTTATTATCTTCAGCTATACCAGTTGCTTAAGTATACTGACGTCAGTGAATGTTTTAAGACCCTGTGAAGATGGCCAAAGCCATAAATATGTATTTTCTCTAAAGATACCAGAAAAACTCTTCCCACTGTTTATGATTTTCCTGGTTTTTTATGGTACTCGGTGCAAACTGCTGTACTTCATTTCAAAGATGAACCCCATACTAAGTTTGAATTTATTCAAAGTCTTCAAAGGTTGTCTATCAAATGTTATTGCTATGTCCAGGGAATTCATGGGATATGGCTATTTGTGGCCCACAGATGTGTATCATGTCAGCATTTGAGTCATTCCTATTGTTGCACAGCCTGAGGTCCCCTTAGTTTGTACGAAATATAAAATCTATCCCAGTGATGGAAACTTGTCACCAATAGTCTCAAAGGAGGTAACTTAATCTAGCCATCCACTCCACTGATATAATTAGGAATGCACTTTGTCAGCCTTTGAGGGTTTAACTACAGCTGGCTGGGTTCAAGGCAGTCTCAGAAACCAATCTGTTCTTAGTAACACCATCTCCTTCACAAAATTACAGACATACTTTCAGCAGATATACCCAGCTGACTGCTGAATGATGTTTTTCCACCCACTTTTTCAGTGGTCAGTGTCTTTTTTGGTGTAACGGAAGGACTGGATCAATGCCACGAAATGATTCAGAAACCAAAGGCTGAACTGACAGCTGAAGAATAAAGGTTATAAACCTTATTTACAGTGTTTGAATGTGGATCAATGAAATTTCTGAACATCATCATATTTCTGATCCAGCTGATGAAATTTAATTAGAAAGGAGATTCTAATAGATATTCAGGTGCTGACTGGCCTTCGTCTTGTTTAAGAAAGAAAAGACTTTTTAAGGTCTATTGTTCCAGAAAATCAGAACTCTACTCTTCAGATGGATTACCTAAGTTAAAGGGAAAAAATCTAACTTAACAAAAATGTATAATCTTCTTTAAATTTATTCATCAGAACTAGCTCTGGAACCCTGCTGTACCCTTGATTGTTCTGCTGGAGTCTACAGGGATTCAGATGATGAATACTTTCATACTGTTGTCAATAAGATTTTCTAAGAATATCACAAGCAGCACTCCTTTTTCATGCTCTTTTCCCTGGTAGGAACCTGATTTGCACAAAAGAACAAGATATTCTGCTATGGTTCAAGTAAGCTGAGTAAAGCTTCCCCTCTAGGACGCAACGTATTTGAGAAAAATGCGGTGTAACTTTATACTTGTTTATGTACCTAAACCTGAAAATACCCAGCCTAACCTATTAATCAGCAGAGTGGCCTGTTCAGAAAAACACATACCCTTTTTTTTTTTAACCTTATCAGTCCTGAAGCATTAGTTTAAACACTTTGAATTCCAGCCCTCAAGTTTCCTACAGTCGTGTCAGTGGGCTGGACACAGGCTCCCCAGGGCCAGAAGCGCTGCAGCTGAGGTAGCGCGTCACCATGGCTGTTTTTTGGCTTGGGCAAAGCTCTGTGCTAACGTGGCCATACAGCTCCTGGACACAGGCAGAGGGAGGTCAGATTTGCTTGCAGCCACCCCATAAAAGTATGTTCTGAATTCCTGTGTGTGCAATCATTATGTGGTAATCTTGATATCCACTAAAGCCATGGATTTATTACCTTGCTGTTAAACCATACGATGTCAGATTGAACCTCTTTGGTTTTACATTTTTTTTTCATTGCTTTATTTGGTTCTTTTTTGCCTGTAATGCAGATGTTCAGTAGAATACAGATATCACAGCTGGGCCTTAAATACGGTAGTGCACAAAATCCAGTGTCCTGTGTCTGAGAGCAAAAAAAACCAAGACTGTGAAATAAAAAAGCAATACACATCTCTCTTACTTCAGTAAGTTTCATGTAAGTAGGAGAAGATAACCTCTGAAAATTACAACTTAACTGTATCTTTTAGAATTCTTGTTAGCACTAATAGTGTTAATTATAGGCATCCTTGTTATCCACATGAATATCATACCCCATGTTTGAATCTGGAAAGAGAAAATGAGCCTCCAAGGACATCCTATGACAATAAACTCCATGTGCAAATGGACGATTACTTAAAACTAGTGACTCATTGTTGCATGACATGTAAGGCAATTAACTGCAGATTTACTTGTGTTCATGTAGACTGAAGCAAGCTGGTTTGGTTTGCGTGATCTTACTGCATTGTTGAGTGTGGCACAGTTAACTTCAGGGCAGGGCTAGCTAAATCTTATACAACAAGTTCAGTAGTTAAAAAAAGGCATAAGAGATGGAGCCCATTAAGGGTGAAATGCATTTTGACCACACAAAATAGTTGCAGAATCAATGTCTCTCCCAAAAATATGTGGTGTGCTTTGTAAACACAGAATATGGAGGTCCCATATGATGAAAAAGGCTTTTCAAAAATTGATGTAGTAGGTTCTCTTGTTTGTTTATTTTTAATTGCTACTCTTTGTCAGAGGTAACAGATGGCTTAAACAAATATGCTTGAAGAAAATTCCAGTTAATATTTGACTTTTGGAACATGTAATTCTGTTAGCCACATACTCTGAATCGTCAATGACATGTGGGTAACTTTAAGATTCATGCTCCATCTATGGTCTTGCATATATTTTACACACACAGGTAAATTAGAATAAATGAATACTTCCAGAAAATTCACATTACCAGTAATGCTAGATTCTCATGGGTTAATTGCTTTTTCTAATTGAAAGAAAGGAGGGAAGAAAGCAAGCAAGCAAGACAGCATCAAAGGATTGAAGCAGATCACTGGAGCTTACAGTGAAATGCAACCTCTGGGTGGCAGATGTAAGAAGGACCTTACATGAGGCAGACACTATTGTTTCAGCAGGTGACAAAAGGTTCCCATGTATTTAAAAGAGTTCTTTCCTTTGCTTGGAAGGCTGTCCTGGCTTCCTTCTTCCTACCCTCTCTCCAAAAGTGAGCACTTGCAATGTGAAATCCTGCTGCAGCTTGAGTACAAAGGCTTCCCTTGTCTCTGTTCATCAGGAAAAACTCACTGTTTCCTTTCACTTCCTTGCACATGCATGATATGGGCACCATCTGGCCCAGAAATGGCCAAGGACAGCCAAGCCTGGAAAACAACTTCAGAGAATGCCCTAAGGCCCTAGGCTTCCCTGCTCCATGTTTCACCTGTATTTACACCAAAGATTTTATAATAATCTCTGATACATCCATACAAATATTTAGAACTCAAGTTTTCAAAATATTTTTGAGTAAAGGAGGGAAGTATTGCAAAAAGAAGATAGGCCTAGTCACCGTTATGTTTTAATTATCTAAGACTTCATATTGATGTCCTATTCTTCAAGAATGCTGTTGAAGAAGTCAGCCTGACCTGAGACAGGAGATAGCATAATCAGATCATGCCCTGTAAGCAAAGTTATTGACAAAAAGATGTGAGTTCTGATGACTTGAAAAAACCTCCATTACTACACCTAAGTGTCCATTAACTCAGTCCACATGTATAAACAACGCTCATAGTCCACTTGATGTTTCCCTGCATGATTTATAATTGACCTTTTTTTAAAATTAGAATTAAAAAAAGACTAATTCATGCTATAACTATCCAGTTCTTGTTCTTATACTAAGGTTAACCTTAAAAATGCACTATGCACGAAATCACTTCTAAATTCCCTCTTGCCCACTAGGTATGATCATCACTGGGCCAAATAACAAGGTTGGGTGTTATTTTGTTCTGAGTTTTCATTAGCAAGAGAAAGAGAAACTGAGGGTGAGGAGGCTCTCCACTGCCATACCTGTACTTTGCATTGACTAACTCAGAGTCTGGCCATCTGCAGACTCTGCAGGAGTGTAGTTAGCAAGGAACCTACAATTCCATGAGTCAAATTCAGGCCTTTATACATTTATTATGCCCTTCTCAAGTCTGAACATTTGGAAGCTAGGGATTTTTTTATTAGCTCTAGTAAAATATGAAGACTTACAGCTCTAGAGCTTCTTCCATCTCTGCTAGTAAACTGTGAGAGTGACCTGATGTCTGACATCCTGAGGTTTCATGCACAGGTGTTTAAAACACAGTTCCCTGGCTCGTCTCTTGCTTTACTTGTCTTTCATCTGGTAAATGATGTCAACACAGCTGGACTTCCACATCTGATACCTGTTCTCCTCTGTCTCTCTCTGGTATACACTTGTTCTCCTCTGTCTCTCTCTGGCAGGGCTCTTCTACCCTCCACAAAAAGCCTTATGGTCATTATTTTGCTCATCATCTGCTCAGAGGACCTTCTGCAACCAAGAGCTTTTAAAAAAAGGCTTGTATAGTCCTCAGGTGGAAATTCATTAACAGCAATACTGAGTAGCAGAAATTTCTGTCTCTCCTTTGTTCAGCTGCCTTCTGCCTAAACAGCATATGTACATCCTAAACTGGATGATTTTATGCATCTGAAAATCACACAGACTTACAGTAGCTGAGTATTACATACAGCATCCTAAGTAAGACACATAACTGTCTTTAAATGAACAAGCTGATAAAAGGCTCCCTGCTCCAGTGTTTATTCCACTCTCCTCAGAGACTCTGACAGTGTCTGGAAAGTTAAGATATGGTAGGAGAAGAAATGAATTACAGAAATGAGGAATCCCTCACACATCATCAATCTTTTCCTCGCATTAATTACAAGGGATGCCAACTCAAGCACTTCTGCTGATCTCTGCTGAAATAGTCCTTCAGGGTAATAGGGCACTTTTTCAAACATGTCTTTTAAACCATTTCATGTTTTGACTTCAAAATCTCTACCTAAATGCCATTCCAAAACCCATGTGTCTGGTGGGATTTGAGGCCCAGCTGTAAACTGCCCAACTACAAAACAACATTTGTGAGTTATTTCTTTTCTGACTCCAGATCCTTTTATTTGCACACAAGGATGAGAATCAGGTAATATATAGGAATATAGTCCTTCTCCTGTGCTCCTTTGCTCCCTCTTCTTCCCACCCCCATGTATTCTTTTTTTGTCTTCCTGTTCTGAGTCCCTAGCACTCAGACAGGACTTGGGAGGTCAGGGTGGTGTGAGTCAATTTCCACTGAGAGAGAAAGTAGGAGGCAGGAAAAGGAAGGCCAAAATACCAGGTAGGATGCCTAACTTCAGTCACCACCTTGGGATGTGACTCTGGGCACTATTCTCTGGGTACCTCTCCTGTGCTCTTTCAATGCACCCACCGTGGTGGTACCTGAAGGCTTCACAGCGCATGGTCCTGCCTTTCTGGCAGATGTGCTGCCAGCTGGGCTTGCTCTGCTGTGCTGCCTGGCCTGCTGGAGCTAAGCACTGGAGGGGGTCAAAGGGTTGTTCTTCTGCGGTTAGCCAAAATCCAGGATGTTAGCTTGACTGTTTGCTGTGGATACCCCACACTGGTTCAGGATGTGATTCTATATTTGTACAGCGCTATCCAGATGCTTTTCAGATACTGTTCTAGCTAAGTACTTTTACTAGTACTCCATAGCTGTGTCCTGCAGTTGCCACCTCTGCACATTTTCCACACGTTTGCACTGAATTACGATGATCTCCTGAACCAAAGTAACACTAAGGTTGTGGATTCCTGGGAGTTTTTTATGCCTGTGCTGTCAGGCTGCCAGATGCAATCTGAACATGTCTGTGTAGGGCATGCAGGGCTCTCAGGTCCTACTCTTTGGTTTTTTGCAGGCAGCTCCAATCCTCATGTAATCAGAGATAAGTGACTTAGTTAAAAATGAATGGGGCAGCTGGCTAAATGCTCAACCAAACAAAATGATCAAAGGAACAGCGCCAGATGTTCTTCATTAGCTCTACATATGGAGGTACCAGCGAGAGCAGCAGGAGCACCAAACTAAAAAGAAACCAGAGAAGCCAACTCTAGTTTCAACCATAACATGAGGAGCTGGCTATAAATACTACATTCCTCAGTGTGGCTCCCAGAGGATGTGCTGTAAGTATTTCTAAAACCTACAGGAAAAGCGTATCTACTATTGTCTGACTTATTTATATGCATCCTCCTGCTAAATATTTTATTAAGAATTATCATTCTTAGCATCTATAAAAATATACTTTAAAAATTGTATTTAGAAAACTTCTGTAAGTTGTAAAAGGGGTTATTTTTTTCCACAAAATTTATTTTTTGCCCAGCTGGTGCCAATGCTGACTCTTCTTGGCTACTGATTTGTGGGATTTTCTACACAACTTTTAGTACATTTTAAAATTCTAAATTCATAGTTTCGAAGTCCAAGTTACTGCAGAAGGTCCAAGTCATGTCAAGATTTACTGTGGAAAAGGAGCCAGATTTTTATTTTGTCTTCTGGGGAAGTTTATGATAGAGTGAGATAAACATCCAAAATAGTTAAGGTTGTTTATCCTGCATCACTAAGAAGACATTCTTGACATCACTTGTGTACAACTGAGCAGGGGAGCTGCTCAATCAGCACTGACAGAAATCCAACCCAGATCACCCAGCCTCGGGGCATACAGACCTTGCTTTTGTGTGATAAAATCTGCTTCTGTTGGGATAAAACCTGAACAGTTGACATAGCTCCTCCTGTCACAAGACAAATTTTGGTGCATAAACACTCTTCCTTCAGTTGTATTCCTTCCAGGGAATTATTTCAGGACACTTTACCTCACTTTGACATAAATCTGTAGTATCTTGGGGCTGACAAGGAGGAATGAATCCTACAAAACAATCTGGTGTCATTCTTGTCCAGTGTAATGACTTGACTATCAGCTCCAAATCTGCAAGTCTTAGGCTTGGAGAGCAGGATCCTGGAAGTTGCCAGCAGGTAACTCAATCCACACAGTATCTTTCAACCAATATAGGAATTATTCCTGTTCTTTTTTTGACTCTACCATTTAGTGATGTCTGCCTGAAAGTCACTCCCCTGACAGCAGGAGGAAGGAGACATGCCGAATACAAAGGGATTGGGAAGGCATTTCTCTGAAACAACTGGAAGTACCAGACTTGCAGTTGACTAGGGAAGAAGGTGAGAGGGACTCTTGGCTGTGTAGATCAGTGGTGCTGACATCTACTTTGTCCTTTACCTACGTAGCAAGCTCCTCGGTTTGGTAGTATATATGCTGCTCTTTGCATGATTATTGATTGAGAAGGTTATTCCATGTATAGAAAGCTTGATGTGCACTTTAAAAGCTGCTCTCACCCCATTCTGCAGGAACAAACCCCATGAACCTGCTTTTTCTTTCCCTTCTTATTTCATGTACACATAAGTGACAGCCACTCACTGCAGTGAAAATGGGTTCTTTGCTGGTTGATGTGCTGGTAGCAAACAGGCTGAGGAACTCACTAATTATCATACTGGAGTCAAGGAAAGCGGGAGCATGACTCACTTAGGAATGCTTTGTCTTCCCCTAATTGCTTAATTACCTTAGAGGGCTCACTGGCCATTTGGCATAGAGGTCATGCCTGTTTCCTTTGAGCACAGGAATAACTCCTCCTAGCTACTCCTAACAGGATAGAAAGGGGATGTGAGGAAGACATATGGCCATGGCCCCACTTTTCCTCTATATAATCCAGGAGCAATATTTGTGCACAACTACAAAGTCTTTCATTCTCTGAAACGAGGATGCCAAAGCTGACCATTATGTAATACAAATCAGCACTTTCACCTTTGCACTGAGACAGGATCTGTATTGACAGGGATAGTGTGATATTTTGGGTTCTTTGTACTGGTACTTGTGACATCTGTTTTCTAATAAATGGGATTAAAAAACAGTAATGGGGTTGCCACAAGAACAGGAATCTTTCCCACTATACTTGTATGCTTTAGAGCTAGCCTGACTGCCAAGCAAACAAAACAGAGATTTCCCCAACACCTCATTCTCACAAACAATAAATAAAAGAAAAAAGATATGAGTAATATAAATGCATATAAAATGCACATAAAAGCAGATGGCAAGCTAAGGAAAGAGACCTTAATATCCCATGAGAGAAATGGAAAAAGAACTTGCTAGTTGCATGAGCAGAATTAAAGGAAGGTTTTCCTGGAGCTCTAGGAAACCCAACAGTGCAGTTTTCAGGGCTCACCCCAGCCCACGTACAGAACTGGTAAAATAAGTCTTCAAGATGCAACAAATGGCGGAAGATAGAATTGAACTATATGGATAACTGAGGCAAAGATATTTAAGTATCACTGTCTTTAGTCCCTCAATGAACTCGTTTTGGAGGATGGGTGGAATCTGTGGTCCCTTTTCTTAACCATTTTATTGATGCTATCCAACAGTAAATTTGGAAGCTAGAATTCTCCTTTGCAAATTGGTGATGGCATCACTATGCAGCCAAACTTTCATTCTACTCTCCTCTTCATTACTTCTATGAATTCTCCATCCTTCACTGCACACTGATGCATCCTCCATTCAGAGCAACCAAAGCAAATTTTCTCCTGTTCTCCTTACAGCCCACCAGCTGCTGTCCCCTAACTTATGATGGGTTATATACCCACTGGGCTTATGAATGAAAATCCTTGCAGCTGCTGTACTTCACGCTGACCCTGATGCTGTCAGTGTATTTTAGAAATGCGCACAGGATGCCAGCCTGGTTGGCCCTGCGAGAGCTGTGCATGGACGTGAGTCCAAGTGGTCTGATGCATCTACTGATCTAACCTTTCATGTACATGGGCTTCTCAGATGTGTGTCTGGATTGTCAAGAGTGTTTAAGATTACTCATTTGTTTAGGGGCTTATGATTGTTACTTAAATATTTCCTTCTGTTTTTATCAATGTCTTTTTAAATGGTGGGGTGTGGTGCAGTTAAATGCTGGCTGAGGTTGCATTAGGTTCCACTTTTTGTGAGAAAACTCTGCTTAGAAGGTTTTCAAGGAGTAAGTTTTTGCAAGAGAAAACAGCTGGAAGACACCTCCAAGCCTGGCTCTGGTGAGTGGAGATATTCTGACATAGAGTGCATCACTCTAAAGCAAGCAAAATGTTATGAGGGGAGGAAGGAAAATGAAGTATCTTGATTCCTAAGCTGAGAGAGAACTGGTCAGCAGTTTATCAAATCAAAGGCTAATATCCAAGAGAGATTCTATTCTCATGGATAAACATCTCAAGTACGGACTTCATTAGAGCTACATGTAACTTAAGCATCTGACTTCAGAGGAAAATCAAGTTCTGAGTACCAACTGTTTTTGTTATCAAACAAAAAACAGGTGACACATCTGTTCTTTTCATGCTTTTTTGAATAATTTTCCTCAAGAGTTAAGGAGTTAGCATGTCATAGTGTGGGTAGCTGCCTTAGGGATCAAGGAACACCAGACAGAATCTATAATAAAACTTCTTGCATTAGGATGGCTGCAGAGGAAACTATACAGAAAATGCAGTCCAGGAAAGAGCTCTTAGAAGATGAAATAGGGATTAAGCCAGAGCCTACTTTACCATTTGCTAAAACACTCAGTGCATTTGCCTTCATGGGTTCTGCATTCCAGAGGACTTCATGCTGGGTTAATAAAATCCCTCTCTTGAACAGGCTTTGGAAACTCAGCCAGCCACTGAATGCCCATATGGCAGAATTTGGCTATTGCTATTAGACAGCTGCAGGAAGTTGAGGACAAGAAAGGGGAGACAGCACCAAAATCTTATGCATATGTAGACATGGAGAGACACACGGCTTTGCCTCATGGCAGGAGCTTCCAAAATATGTTCTTCATCAAACTGTCAGGATCCGCTTTAGTGTTTTACTTTCAGGAACTGTAATTGGCACTTCTGCCTTTTGTAGGTGATATGCATGTGATTTATGTGTGTGATTTAAACCCTCATACACTCTGAGCTTAAGTTTCAAATGCATTTTAAAACAATTAGCACATATAAAAGAAAAACAGCAAAACACCACATCTCTGTTGCTCACAAACTTAAAGGGAGATTGAGTTCAGTGCTCTTCCTAGGGGAAGAAACTGCATGCTTCCCTGTAACCCAATGCCAAACCACTGCTCCCTGCTTTGAGTAGCAAATGCCATTCTTACTGCGTCTAAAAGCCCAGACTCTGTTTCTTTTCTCAACATGTAATTATGTATTTTGGTACTGCGCTCAAACAGCAGTTTAACAGAACAAAGGAGTTATCTTTATGAGACAGCCAGGGAAACACACAAGGAACAGGATGATGCAGCTAATCTAAATAATGACATTGAAAACAAAATAGCTATTGGGCTATAAATAAACAATATGAAGTAAATATCATTATTTTTATCAAGAGAAGACACAGACTTAATTCGTGGGGATAATGTCATCTGCTGTTTCCTTAGACTTTAGTTCTTATTTTCTCAGTCAAGCCATAATGCAAGATTTCCTACTTTCTTCAACTTTTTACAGCATGAACTTTTATACCACTTCTTTTGGAGAAAATTGCAAAACTCAGACATGTATGTTTAGGAGAAAGATCAGATTTTCTAAAATACTGAAACTGCTCAAACCGCTTGTTTTTGAACTGTGCAAGTACATGCATTCTTACAAGGCAGGAAGGTAAACATACACACGACAGCATTAATTAAGACAATACTTAGTTTCCTGCAACACGAAGGAATTTTCTTATTTAGACTAAGACTTTAACGATGCAGTCTCCCATTGTGTGTATGCGGGTGTGCAAAGCAGCAACCTCAACTTCACAGAAAAAAGCACACGGGTCGGTTCTGACCTGGTGAGCGAACAGAGAAGGAATTAAATAATCCTCTAAACCAAAGCCAGAATCAACTTTCTGAGCGCCAAGCTTAGCCAGTCCCACCGCCTCACTTTTTGGCAATACACTCCTAGAGGACCTGAGCAGAAGCCTGATTCACGTGCCTTTTTACGTGGGGATGGTCTTGTACAGCATCCTGGGCAGGAAACTGGCCTGATCTGTTGACTTACAAGATTTAAAATAAGCACTCCTGTTTCCTCCGTCCCAACCCTGGGCTGAATGACTTCCCCGGCGGGCGCAAGAAATGTGCCGAGAGCAAAGTGCTCTGAAGTGTCCGAGCACTCGGCAAATGCTCTCAGGCTGACACACAGCCAGCAACACACACGTCCAACACTGGCAAAACATCAGGGCACGGCACCGGTCCCCATCCCTCAGGCTTTACCTGCTGGTGGGCGAATGGCTGGGGGGGATGTCCTGTACAAAGCTCTGCTCCATGCCCGGGATCCTGGCCGGGCTGTGGGGATGGTAGGCTGTCAGCACCACGCTGCCCGAGTCCTTCATCTCCATGGTCCTAGGCACATGCCGGCCCCGCTGCTGTGACACTGCCGGGAGGGCGAGTGGCTCTGTCACAAGCACCAGCCCATGGCCT
>NW_008238834.1:5514874-5559122 GCF_000691975.1 Corvus brachyrhynchos | reverse complement strand
CAGGAGAGCTGTGGCACTGGGACACTGCTCCTCTCCCTGTCAGGGAAGCTGAATTAGCATATATTCAAAAACACCGCCCACAAACTACCCACGGGGAAGTTACTACGTTCCTAGGAAACGAGAAACCTGAGACAGTCCTGCAGTCCTGCATCGAACGCTTCCTCCCCGAACACTTCTCCACTTCCTTTTTTTTTTACCTTTTCTTTTTTTTTTTTTTTTTTTTTTTTTTTTTGTTTCCTTTTAACGGCACATTTTGTGATACTCCTCCTGCTCCTGAGTTAGTTTTGTCTAAGTGAAACTATCTGCTGGTTATGCCGCGTAAGGAGCGCTACTCAAACACAGCACAAGGTTTGGTGGAGCAGGGCGTCTTACAAGGGATGCAGGGACCGAGTGGGCTCTGCTCCCATTAAATCACCAAGGAGCGGGAGCGGTGATTTCCTACATGCCGGATCATTTCTACAGCAGGGAAGTGCACTAGCTGTCTCCTGAAAACAGATTAAGCTTTCATTTTGCCTGATACGGCTGTGCACATGATGCCTTACTAAGGCATCACGCATATAATTAAAAAGGCACTGGGAAATGAGTGAATTACTTTTACAACTGTGTGTGTTCCTCTGGAGCAATACTGCAAATAAATGCACACCAAGATGCTTGACATTTTTTCATAATTTAACTTGATCCCTTTACATTAATTAAGTGCTTTTCACTCAAAAGGAGACAATCAAGAAAAAACCTCGGGGTCCTATTCTGGAATAATACTCAGAGAAAGCTCTGTAGACAAAGTGAGAAAATTTTCACATCCCTTTATTTTCCTCTCCCACTTCTTCAGTGTTTGGGGTTTTTTTTAAAAAAAGAAATGTTTCTGGTAAATGGCAGTTCCTGAAAACTACTGTCCTGCCTGTGAAATCATGTGAAGGATGTCCCTAATTTTACTCAGTGGGCCACAGGTCTCTGAGCACCTTGTGAGCACAGGTGTGAAACACCAGCCTCCATGCACCTTTGTCACAGCTGCTGGTGGCATCCCAAGCACAGGTTCTCTACAAAATGCTTGCTGGTCTCCTCTTTTGCATCTCCCTTGAGTCACGGTTCTCTCTCCAGCACTGCTATACAGCTACCTAAATGACACTGTCAGTCTCTGCAGCTGGTGAAGTAGCTCAGGTTTTGAATCATAAAATGATTCTTCTCACCTCCACCTTCCCCCTGAACTGGGACACAGTGGTTTCGGTCAAACACGTTGCTGCGACTCATGTAGGCAGTGCCCAAGTTAATTTTAAATTAGCCAGCATAGGACACTGATAAAGGTACACTTGGCAGCACTTCTTGCCAGACTCACCCAGGAAGCATAAATATTTGAACATACAGAGCCTCTTAGCCTGCTCTTGCAATGCTGTTAAGATATCCTGGATTAAAAATTTTAAGGCCAGGTTGCCCAGGATAAATTCATGGCTGCTTAAATGGTAGCATGGAGCCCCTCTGGGAGCCTCCGTGCAGCCATGTACAGATGTTAGAAATGAAGGAGAAGGCTCTAAGCTATCCCTGGAAGCACAATGTGCCTCCCAGGGCACCCAGATCATATGCCACAGTGCCACCAGTGACGACTGGGGTGAATGCAATGACCAGTGTTCTGTGATTACTGGGGTATTCAGGAAAGGGATAGGGCCTGAAAAATTAGGGCTGAAACCATCATAGATCTCATATCATATTGTGGCTCTGTGGACCACTGACTGAATGCCAGGCTGCTGCTACCTGGTCCCTGGATGACCAGGGATGCTGCTGCCAGTGTCACTCTTTTCCCTTCCTATCCTGATTTTACATTCTCCTTCCTGAACCAGGTGAGAAGTCCCCTTCTCTGATGAGGGGGAGTAAATTGTGAATAGATATTTATATTTGGCAAAAATGCAAATCGATATTTTGAATATTAAGCAGCCAAAGTGCATATATCAAACAGATATGAGAGCAAAAAATTGATAAATATATGTTATAAAATATTTGCTGGCACCCTTTATGGATGTTCTTCACAATTTACTTCAAGAAATTAAACACCTGAAAAAGCACACATAGTGGAAAGCACCAAACACTGTCAAAAAGGGAGTGGGTGTCATTTAGGAGATCAGGGTGCTGACAAAATATTGGCTTAACTTTGGGAAAGCCTTTTTTCTCTCCTTTCTATCATAACACTAGTCTTTTTTCAGTACCATCAGCCAAAAAGTGATGATTATGTGCTTTAAGCTATGTGTAGATAAAGCCCACAGTAGAAATGCAATATATTTTTAGTATTGTTTTTGTTTTCTTTCCATAATAAAAAGCCTCAAACACTGAAATGACTTAGAAACTATACAGATACCATCTCAAAAGAAAAATACATATAAAGAAAGGAGGCCCACGCTTATTAAATGGGATTTTCTCTCTAAGAAAAATAAACATGGAAGATTTTATTTGGAGATTTATAAAGTGCTGGTGCACAAACTGGAGGCTTGTATAGAAATGGCAGACTATTTGGCACAAATGCAAATAGATATTTTGAAAACTAATCAACCAAAAGACATATATTAAACCAAGAGCTAAAAATGTTTATATGCCTAATGGCTCTTGGGGTTAGACATCTGGATATTATTGAAACTCCAAAAATATGCTAAATCAACTAGGCATACATATCAGGCTTTAAACAGTTTTAGCTGGGCTAGTCACACAGTCATAAGAAAAGTGTACGAGACAACATGAGCTGGACTCCTCCTTCAGTTCTATCTGTGCAATTCTATTCCCAATGGAGAAGTTATTCTCCTGGTTTATAAAGAAGCAAGTAGGAAAATATTTTAATCCAATATGTTTGTGTTTCTACAAGATTCCCTGTGAAGTATTCAGGACTGTGACAGTTCTAATTGTTTTTTCAGATAGTTAATAGCTTCCTAGACCTTTCAAATACTATGGAAATGCCATTTTAGTGAGAAAAAAGTATTATGAGGATGCTTTTGGTGGCAAGCAGTAAAGTGAAGGTGCAGCAAGACAAGAGTCTGTGGCACATGATCCCATGAGCAGCTGCCTTGGGTTTCGTAGGCAAGGGGCCTGTCCTTTCAAATTTTATGTTGTGCTTGTGTCAAGGGGAGTGCTTTGTACTTCCACACATGTGGCAAAGTAATTAATAAAAAATAATTGTATAAGGCTAAGTGGGCCTGAACTTGGAGAACTAGGAATGAGAAATTTTCACTGGAGCCTGTTGCTCCAGAAATGTAAATTAGTGGCTGTATACTAGTATGATCAAGCCTTCAGCTCATCTATTGAAGAATATCTGTGAGAGCCATATACAACAGATATAAACACACAGAAAGTCACTAGTTAAAATTTACTGAAATGAAAAAGAAACTGTCATTGTTATTAATATCAATTTTGTATTTACATTGAATTAGTTAATAAACATTTTGGTGGCAAGATGATGGCCAGCCTTTGCATAGCACATTGAATGTCTGCTGCTTGGAAAGGATGCTTTCAAACAGATTTTTAAGCAGCCTTTTCTGGCCTGGTTCAAGGGGGTGTTGTTACTGAGAGGAATGGGATTTGTCAGCTAGGGGTTCTTGTCCTGACATGGTGGGAGCATGCACCAATATATTATTAGAGTAGACCCACAGAGCCCTGGAAAGTGCAAGATACCCCTTTGAACTACAAATCACACAAAAATCTCTGAGTGATGAATTTCAGTAGTCGTTTCCAGCTTAAATTATCCAGGACAAAGTTAGACAAAAATTAGCAAAACTCTGAAGTTAATTCTGGACTGGTTTAATGTCAGCTTGGATTAGATTAAGTTTTATAAGGAAGCTGTGTAAACCACAGCATTTTTCACTGATTAAATCAAGGCAAAATGAGTTGAGCAATACATAGAAAAATGTCATCCTAGCACTGCATCTAAATTTCCTCATCCCTCTTGCAATAAATTTTCTATGTGTCTGTGTGAAAGAAACCAAAACCAGAACCATTGTATTTCTCCATGCTTTTGGGTAAAAACAAACAAACAAACAAACAAACAAACCTAAAGGGTGTGTCTTTTACTTCTCTAATTTGTCATTTGGATGCAAAGATGTTTGAGGGGTGGGGAGCAGAAAGCTCCATCACACCAAAGAGTTGGTGTCAGCTAAAAGCACCTGGACAGACTGAGAACAAGGAGTGATACAACATTGCATAAAAGCCAAGGAGAGTGGTGTGTGCATTTTCCACTGCCCAGTACCAATTCCCATGAAAAAAGTGTTTGAGAAGGGGCTGACTTTGTGTCAGGAGAATTTTAACTGTGGCTTGAGGTCTATTTCCTTTCAGATAATTTTATGTACCATGAAGAATAGTTTTTAATCTTGATTTAGCCCCTGAACTTTATATTCCAGTGATGCTGGAAGGGTTAGAGTCCTTTTTTCTATTATAAAGGAGAGGTGTTTGTGTGCCTTGATGTGGGCAGCTGGGAATGTGAGGGAATGGGTGAGACCCACTGCTTTTATAACACTGAAAAAGTAGCAAGTAAAAAAAAAAAAATTTAGAGGCAAATCTTTGTTATTCTGCTTTGTCTTTTCAAACTGAGAACAGAAACAACATAGAGAAAACTGTTGCTTTTCCTCTACAAGCAGGTTAATTAACAAGGATATTTAAACAAAGAGAATAGAAATCAGGTATTGTGGCAACTGGTGGTTTTGCAAAGGTTTGTAATTAAAGTATGAAACAAAACATTCATCTTTGTTAAATATAGCCTCACATTTTTCAGTTCCAGGCTAAATTTAAATATACATCACATTTTGGTGAAGTTTAACGTGGTCTTCTTTTTATTGATTTACTATGGATTCTTTTATCCTAAAAAGATACAAAAACATGGAAAAAAATTCTTTAGGCAACGTTGTGTAGCTTCTTGCTTAGCAATGACCCTCATTTGTTTTCTAGGAGTTCAAAGGTTGATTCTCCTTAGCCCAGATGAAACTACCCATATATTATTCCCATGTTAATTATGTACAGAAAAGGAAACTTCCTTAATCTGCCTGCCACAATAGGGCTTTCTGAAGGTTTACTTTGAGAAAAAGCTCATATCCTTTCATTCATCCATGAGGTTTATGCTCCTTCATGACATGTTGATCTAACCACTTCAGCTGGGACAGCTGACATCCACAGCTGAAAGCTGTGGTCTGTTTTTTTTTTCTGTTCTGAGGCAGTAAGTAAAAATTACATGAAGGAGTGGTAATGTGGTTAAGTTAAGAAAAGTCGCACTGGGGGAGGCTGCTTGCTCCTTTGAAATGTTCCTCTAAGCACAGGCTGAAAATGGGAACTGGTTTCTGCAGCATGGAAGGGGAAAAATGATCAGGGATAGACAGCAATGAACATTCTCAGTACGTGTGTCTTTGTCCTAATACCTCTGAAACAGCAAAATTGGGTTAGGTATTTGAATTTGGTACAGGGAAATTGAGTTGTCATATTCAGATTATACTTATTTATAAATATTTATATATTCCACATCATACAAATAGGGTAGGAATGAAAAATGAAATAGGAAGATAGGTTTTTGTATAAAAAGCCTACCAGAGATTTTTAATTTTATTATTTTAAAAAGTACTGTTTTCCAGGGGCCAACCTCCTAAGCAGCTATATATATGTATGTATATGTATTTGTTTAGGATATGTGTATATACCCACATTACACCTCCCCAACTTCCACCTTTTAACCACAGTTTTAAATTTAAAAAAGGTATTCCTTTTGTTTTAAAGGCTATGAACGGCAAATGCAATTTCTGAAGTTAGTAATGATTTGTGAAGCTGCCTTTGCCCTTACAGCACCACTTTGGTGGTATATCCGAACATAAGAAAAAGACTGTTGCCCCTTTCTTTTTACAGACATAAACGACTTCACATTCAGCATTTTTGTAACATTTTTAACCCTGAAACTACAACATTTTCTAGGGATGGCTTTATGTAAGGTACAGTGGGCATTTCCCAGTAACCATGCCAATGATTTCTTCCATTGTGCCATCTCGTAACAGTGTGTTTCCCAGGCAGTAGCAGTAGCCCACAGCTCTGCTGGTGAATTTGAAAGCTGTGCTGAGCTGGATAGTCATCAGAGGACTGCTCTCTTAATTAAACCACTCTTTGAGCTATGTTCTGAGGGATATGTGTAAAACTTGACGAAGAGAGGTAGAAAGGTGTTAATAGGAACCACTGATGTTCATCAGGCACATAACCAGACATCAGTATCAGCTATCTTGTTTTGATTGCATTCTACTCCTTCTTAAAATCAAGAGCTGTGTTTTTTAAAATTACAGAGTCTGATAGCACTATTAACAGGATTTGCCACATCTGCATCCAAGGGGTGAAACCTCAGATTCTCCTTCCCATCTAGAGAATGGGGGTGTATTTCTACAAAGCATAGCTTACATCTTCGTCCTGCTTTCACATTCTGTGGCTTGATGACTTGAATTCCTGAAGTTACTAAATTTACTTTTGCCCTTGCTGTGCAAAAGTGAAGAAAGTACCCGTCTTTCCTGCTAATTTCTTCATAGTGCTGCCACATCACCACTGAAACAGTTATTAAGGTTGTCAGAGGAAATCTTATTCTGGTATTGCTCATGCAGGCATGATATCTCAGAATTCCCCTGCAATACCTGTGTTAGGTAAATTGTTGCAGGAAGAAATGAGTTAGAATCAAAAGGGATTTTGCTGTTTTGATAGAGACACTTTTATGAGTTAGTAACTTCAGATTTAGATCTGCTGCAAAAGTAAATTGATCTCTGTTGATTTACAGCGGCTCTAAAGACTTTCAGTAAGAGGAAGCACAAATAAATTCAATTAAAGTTTCTATAAATGAATTTAATGCCATAGTTTGCATGAAAGTTTGTTGCAAATTTAAATCCTAATTGTATAATTTATGAACAGCAGGAAGAGAATGTTTTCAAATTTAAAATGAAACAGACTAAATATATCTATATAAATTTAATACGCAGCAGAAAAGCACTGCATGGTATCATTATTAATATAAATATATTTTCATTTTGAAATCATATTATCAAAGGTATGCATTTCTTTTATAGCATTACTAAGTTAAAGATACGTGTGGGAACTGCACGTTTCATTAATCCCTGTATGAACACTCTGCGTTTTAGGAATAGAGATATTGAAATATCAGCCTGCAGGAAAGAAGACTAGCCTGCCAGAGCAGGGAGCTTTTTCCAAGAACTCAGGGAAAACAAGAGGGTATATCACCTTTGGGAAAAGGGGCAGGCAACTCATGAAATGTTTAAGGAGGTCATTAGGTCATGCAGAAAGAACATTAAAGGCAAAATCTCAGTTAGAACTGAATCTGACCACTTCAGTAGAGGATAACAAAAAGTGTTTTTATAAATACATCAATAACAAAAAGGAAGTGCAATGAAAACCTCCATTCTTTATTGGACATGGGGGGAATATAGTCACCAAAGATAAGGAAAAGGCTGAGGTACTTAATGCCTTCTTTGCCTCACTCTTCTACAGTAAGACTGGTTATCTCAGGGCAACTGGCCTCCTGAGCTGGTAGACAGGGATGGGGAGCAGAATGGATCCCCTGAAATCCAGGAGGAGGTAGTCAGTGACCTGCTGTGCACTTAGATGCTCATAAGTCTGTGGGATCAGCTGGGATTCATCCTAGGGTGATGAGAGATCCAGTGGAAGAGCTTGCTGAGCTGCTCTCCATCATTTTCCGTCAGTCCTGGCTAAATGGGGAGGTCCTGGATGACTGAAAGTTGGCCAGTGTGGCACCCATCCACAAGAAGGGCTGGAAGGAGTTTTCAAATTTCCACAGACATTTTCCAAGCTGAATTGTGGCCAGGACGAAACATTATTATGGCTA
The DNA here is from genome assembly GCF_000691975.1 of Corvus brachyrhynchos. Classification (NCBI taxonomy): domain Eukaryota; kingdom Metazoa; phylum Chordata; class Aves; order Passeriformes; family Corvidae; genus Corvus; species Corvus brachyrhynchos. Next base: position 5,551,285 of record NW_008238834.1, on the reverse strand, counting down.
AAGTCCACTCTCTTGTAGCCCTATAAACAGTGTGGTAGAGTGAACCTCACCAACAAAGTTTGTTGTGATGGTGCTTTTATATTAAACCTGGTTTTATTGATACTTTTTCCAGTGAGTTTTTTAAGTGATCTTAAAATACTCATTCATGAATCAGCAGCCTGAAAGGAGGTTGTAGCCAAGTGGGATTGGCTTCTTCTACCGGGAAGCTAGGGATAGGACAAGAGGGCATAGCCTTAAACTGTGTCAGGGAAGGTTTAGGTTGGCTGTTAGGAAGAAATTCTTCACGGAAAGGGTGATTAGGCGTTGGAATGGGGTGCCCAGGGAGGGGATGAAGTCACTGTCCCCAGAGGTGTTTGAGAAAAGACTGCACTCAGGGCCATGGACCAGTTGACATGGTGGTGTTCGGTCATAGGTTGGACTTGATGATCACAGAGGTCTCTCCCAGCCTAATTGAGTCTGTGTGTATTTTGCAGGAAAGTGCTGGGTGCCAGACATAACTATAGAGGGAACTGCCTGACTCACAGTCCTGTGCCCTAATCACATGTGAGGTTGCAGCTTAATTAATCAACAGTTTGGGAAGCACTTTTGTAAAGGAATAGGTAAAAAACAATACGTTTAATCATCCACAGAAAGAGAACCACAAGAAGACATAGGGAGGGCATACCATGTGAGCTACAGAAATGGCACATCTTCCCTGCAAGTGGCTGGTTAGAGATTTATTCTCTGCAGGGGGTGTGCCAATTTTGATGGGGTATTTAGGGAGACTGGAAGGATTTCCACCTAATGGTTATTAAATTATCCAGATTAGCCCTAAGTGGAAACACATAAATGAACTTTGCTATAACACATAACAGTCATGTTTCTAGGCTACTTTTATGTCGCAGTATTGAAGACTATGGAATTAAATATGTTTTAGAAGCACAAGAAATAAATTTTGTCACTGCTTCAAGGTTGCATCACCTTAGTGAGCTAAATGAGCTGTCATAATCATGGGAGTGACAGAAGGGAATCTTGCAATATGAAGGATCTGGGAATTACTGGCTCAGGAGATTACAAAGAACACATTGGATTTTTTTTCTTAACAGCAAGCATGTTGAGCATGAACTTTTCCCTCTGTGATACTGGCATAAGGAATTTTGTTTCATAGTTGAAAGATATATCAGAGTTTAAGGACATGGAAATTTCCCATTAAACTTTGTCATTGTACATTGTTCATGGAAAAATCAGGATTCCCAGGGTTATTGTGCCAATTTTGTTAGTGTAAATTGCTAGCCTTCTCAACTCAACAGAAAAAAGTTGCAACTACTCCAAAGGCATTTCTGCTAGAGGAAAAAAAATAGCGTGTAGCCATTATTTATTTGTTTCATTTGTTGTTTTTTTATTCACATGTTTTTTATCTGTGGCCTCAATGGGCTACAATCCATGATATGCAATCCTGTTAAAACAAAACAAAGTCCCACCAGGGCTGAAATAGATACATTTTCTCCAGATTAATTTAATAGATGAATGTTTCACACAATAAGGGAGCCAAGACTGCAGATGACTCGTTTTTGGTTTGGAACTTCAGGGAACAGATGGGAAAGTGGCAGCATTAATGTGCCTTAATGGATCCACAGGACCACATTTATTATTTGGCTTCAGTTCACAATTTGTCTTCTTTTTCTTTTTCTTTTTTTTTTTTTTTGAATCACTTCAGAGTCTTTTCAAAATCTTTTCCCTTCATTTTTCCACTGCACTTTTCCCCCACTTTTGATCCTATCTTTTTTGTTGTGATTACAGGTTTCAAAAGCGTGGACAGTGTCTAGCTCTTTTTCCAAAGTGAGTACTATATGGGGGCATGCTGAAGGGAATAGACAGGAATGTGCCCCCTTGGCCTCTGCTCCAGGAAGTGTATTGGGGAGTACGAGGAGAAGAGCCTGCAGAGAATGGCTCAGCTCATGTGGTCTTCCTAACCAGCATCTCCTATTGCTGCTGTTGGAGACAGAGGATTGAGCTAGATGGACCACAGAACTGACCTTCTGACCTTACAGGGAGTATCTGGTGGTCCTCAGTTCACAGAATGAGTTTTTATTAACTCTTACTTACTTATTATTTAAATTACTCTTAGTATTTACTCTTGTCTGCTATCCATCCACATGGTGCAGAGTAAGGCTTGGCTTACATTTAAACACAGCATCAAAAATCTCTGGACTGCTACTAAGAGTGCTGTCTTTTTGTATATGTCTTCTGTATGTTATGTGCAGCATAGCTTTCTTCTATTTCTTGCAAACAGCAGTTTCATTATTCCTCTCTGGTTGTTTTGCCCTCTGACATTTCATTCTTTCCTACCTTCTACATAACTGGAAAGCAAACCACAAAAATTAGGTGAAACTTTGAAAGAGAGAGAAACTCATAATTCATTAAATATTGTTCAGAATTACTCAAATAAGGGCAAAGAAGCACATAAAAAATACAGGTACAGGTAAATTGGCAGGTTTTTGTCCTCCTCAAAGTCTTATCATTTGATGAATGAGATAATACAGGTCTTTTAGTATACAAAAACACATTTCTTGTATAATCATGGTAAGCATGCATGTCTCAGCAAAGATTTAATGACAAAGATATGTGGATAAAGCTGAATTACAGCAAACAGAATTTTATTTAGTCATCCAAGTCTTTACTCAGCAACCAAACTGCCATGTCAAATCTGGCATTTGCTTGCATAAAAGAGATAAATAAAATGCTGAATAAACCTCATTTTCCTGGGAAATTACTGGTATTGCAACAAACAAAAAGTCTTTCACATGCAGAATGCAAGGCCACGCGCTTTCCTGGGTGATCCATTGTATCTAGTGCCCAAAGTGTGTCTCACTCTTTCTCAAAACAAGAGCTATAAATAGGCAGGCACTTTGTGCCATTTCAATACTGAAATTGAGTATTACACATTCCAGCAACTTCAGTTTTTCAGCTGGTTATTTTTATTTTCCTTTGTTGTGACTGAGCAAGTGAGCCCAGCCTACTGAAATGCGACCCACTCCTTGAAAAAAAATCTAGGAATAACCTGAAAGGCCAGGAAAGGGCTCTACCTAGAAATATCCTTGAAACAAAGAGGAGAGAATGCAGAAAAGTAAATGAGAAGGCTGATCTGAAAACAGGGAGTATTTTGTTTGAAAACAGCAATGAACTTTTGTCTGAAAACCCCTGACTTTACTGGTGTTATTACAAATCCCAGTCCCAAGTGAGGAACATCAGGAGGGTTGAAGGGTTTTTTGTGGCAAGTTAGAAGGCTGACTGAAAAATGTTACTTCTTTTTTTATTTTTAATTTTTATTTTAATATGGCCCTCCATTGTTTCTATACCCTGGGATCTGGCACTCAGAAAGCCAGTCATTTCCTCTGAGCACTTTTAGAAAACACCAGGAATGATATGGAACAATAATGTTCCTTAAAAAGAGTTTCAGTTCATGGGAGAATTACTGCAGTATGAAGACTTGTTTATAACACATTACAGTGACTTCCTCACCCTATTATCATTAGCAGTACAACCCTAAAACTTGCAATCACCATCCTGCTAGTGAAAAATTCTTAAATCTGCATTCATGTCAGCAGTGGTTTCCTGGATGCCCTATGTGTTAGCAGACCTTGGTGTAATGCCAAGCCTTTAGGGTTCACCTGACTGCTGAAACCTGTGCTGGACCTGAGCTCTGGCATCCATGTGGGCCTTGTGTTACCCATTTAGGCAGCCTGGAATCTGTCTGCTTGGGAATCCCACATCCCTTGATGGCAGTCAATGGCAAGGGGTTGTTCCTCTTCCAGAGACAACCACAGGCAGAGCCATCAGCCTTATCTTAGGCACTTCATTAATGGTAGATGTATAGAAACAGAAAGTCACAAAAGCTGCATCATGCTGGGGCTGTTGAAAATGCAACTGTGAAACTGTGTGTTTTTGGAAACTGAGGGTGCACATGATGTTTTTCTGGTAGATTTACCAGCTGTTTTGCCCAGCCTGGTCTCTGAGAGTATTCTAGAGGAACACTCAGCAAAGCTGACCTTGAGCTAACAATAAATAGAATGGCTTTATTCTCACTCTTCTGAGGATTTAAAAGTTTAGTGATGAATTATAGAAAACTCCTGTTCCCAGGAAACACTGTCTATGTGGGATCATAACTATTCCATAAACTGGCAGACTGTGATCCTTGTGGTCTCATATTGATGTCACTGCAGTTTTATTCTGGGCTAAACTTCTCTGACCAAAATAGAAGTGCTCCTTATTTATGCCACTGCAAACAGTGTTAGCACAAATGGTTGATCAAAGCAACTGGTCCAGCTTGTAATGGCTGGGTTAGGATGAGCACTAGGAGCTGTGGCTCTGAGGTCTTGCACTGCTCAGGAAAAGGCTCATTTGCACAAATCTTTGTTACCCTGCTGCAGTTTTGGTCCTTCATTAGACCACCCTCTTAGCCCCTTGGCCCTCTGCCATCTCTCCAGTGATTCTTTGAGCCCCATAGACAGGGCTGCAGATTGGTTCTGTCATTTTAGTTCTTAATTTTCACTCTGTGTGTTGCTTTGGTTCTTAATTTTCTCTCAGTGGTGAATTTTGTTCAGGATGATTCTCTTCAGGCGAATAGGAAAAGGCCAGTTTGGGGACCCCCAAAGAACATCAAAGTGTTTACAGCTGGTAGTGAGTATACAGGGAACAATGCAGGACACCGAACATGTGGACTTAAAGAGAGGAAAAGGCTTGACCATGACTGCATTTCCTGTGCTGCAGCCTGCACTCTAGTAACGGGTGTCTTTGGGTGCCAACTTTTCATTTATAAGCTGATGAAAATGGGTATTTGTGCTTGCAGCAGCTAGAAGGGCAACTATCCAAATGTGGTCTGCTCTGCAACACGCACAGGGCTCTCTCTGCAGTGGTGGCAGCCCTTGGTGCTGCAGATCCTTTGATAATTTGCCCTCTACTAATCAACCTAACTCCTATTCCCACTGTGTGTCTGAGAACCATATCCTCATTTAGATTGCAAGATTATTGCAGCCTATGTGCCAAAAATAAGTTGAAAATTATATTCTTTACCTTAAAGAATATAATCTAAAAAATACTTTCATGATTCTGAATACCTACCAAGATTTTCTTCCTTTGCAATTACTGCACCAGCCAAGAGAGACTGTCTCCATCAAATCACTCAATAAAATGACTTTCTGTCAGAGAAGCCTACTCACCCGACTTTGTGGAGAGGATCAAAGGGATTCCTTACTGCAGATGGTGTGCTGATTCTATTGGAATAAAGTGTACTTATGATACATATGTGCCACTTGAAGTTGCAAGTAATCTGCTAAAGGGCTTTATAGTATTCTGCTTCACTGTGCCACAAAGGTGAAAAGAGGGAGGCATGGTCCCCAAAAGTGGTATATAGTCCCCTGCTTTGATTCTCTTACTGCTGTGAATGGTGAATTTTGTGTTACTGTTTTCTAGTCCAATACTACTAACATAATTTTTAGGAAAGGGTTAGAGAAGTAACAGTTATCATATTTACGAAAAGAAAAACCCCACAAGAGCAAAGCATGCCCTTTCACCTGGACTGTACAACTAGAAAACAGAGAAGGCAGCATAAGAAATGTTCAGCACAAGGACAGGAAAAGCCTGTCCGACTCAATATGCCTGGTATTTTCTTTCTGCCCTTGTTTATCTGAAACTCACTTCCCTTCTTTTTCACTATGCTCCTCTAACTCATGCTGAACTGGTCTTAAATTTCCAGCACTTTTTCCATTAGCACTATGTAAAGTCTTGGCATAAAGCAGTTGTGATGGCAACATTTCCCACTTTCTTCTAAGTTTTGAACTTGGGGAAACTCTAATCTCTTTGCCTGTAGTTTTAAAGGCCAGTGCAGACAGTGAGCACACAGCTTTCGTCTGATAGCTGTGTATGCTTTACAACTTTGCTGAGTTTTAAAATTCTTGTGCCAATTTAGATTAGTCTGAAAACTGCTCTCATAGACTTTTAGATAACCACGGTTGCTGTGGCTATGCTTTTTGACTAGTTTGGCATGGAGATGTCACATCAGTATTTCTTTTCCCACTTAATCATTGACAGGACAAGGGAATATTGGAAGGAATCCATAATTTTCCCTTGTGCATTAGTTTTTAATCAGCTGGGAAACATTTGTCATATTGCATGAGGCAGGTAAATTTCTGATAGTTGTGAGGCACGAAGTGAATGTACTCCTTCAGAAGCTGTGCCCATTGGTTTACAAAAGTCCCATTCAAACTACACATGCCTCAAAGATTTCAGAATGTTTAAAACTTATACTTCAACTAACCCTGCCATTTGTAATGATCTCTTTTCTTCCTTAGAAATAGCTATACATCATTCTCTTTTGTTCTTTGGGATACAATTTTTATTCTACTCTAGCTCTTAGTCTTTGTTCTGTACCTTTTATCCAGTAATCTTTGATGTGGAGCAATCTAAGTATCCTCTGAAAACCTAATTAAATTAGAATTCCCTTTATCTATCGTGGCAGTAATATCTTCAAAGAATTCTAACAAGTTAGTTAAGGTTGAATTCTTTTGCTTCATTATTGTCCAAGTACTTTGAGATGTTATCCTTCTAACAGTGAGCTCTTTTAAACAGCTTTCAATAAATTCTTAAAACAGTCTTCAAAAGTTATTGGATCCCCATTTCATCCTATCTTTCCCATGTGACATTGTTGATGATTGACCTTAAATTATGTATCTTTGTTGTTTTATACAAGGATCCCAATGTAAGATAGTGAACTTCATACAAAAAATAAACTATATGTTCAAAGGTTCTCATTTTCTCATTCTCTTTCTCCTCTTACCTATTAATGCTCATGAACATTGCTTTGATTAAAAGAAATTATACCAACCAATTACATTATATGCCTAACAGAATATATTTTTTCCTCCTTGAATTTGAAGAATGATTGCTAGTGAGAACAGTTTGTTTTGTATTTCGTCTACAAAGAATGGAAACATAATAAAGACTTAAAAAGACTGGTTTAGGATGAGTATTTAACCCCATATTAACCTCCTAATTTTCACTTTTCAAAATTCCAGTCAATATGTGAATTTGATATATAGATGGAACAAGAGCACTTGGATTCATATAATGTCTTAACATTGAGAGCTATGCTATCACTTATGATGGATTAGTTTTAATTTAATTTTAAAAATAATTTCTAGGGTTTGGAGTTTGGGTTTTTTTTCTGTAATGCTCTGGAAGTCCCAGCTTGCCAACTTGTGTTCCATTTGCATAGCCATAAGCATACCTTAAGCTTACTGGAATAATTTGCAAAGGACCTACTCAACACCTGGCTTTCCTGAGCTGAAGGGCTTTCTAGGCTGATTCCATTCCTGTTGCTGCCAGGTCCCTCCCACTGTGTGACCTTTCAGTTCCTTTTCCATAGCTTCTATACCCACAGTAAGGCCCAGGGCCTCCTCCAGCACTGAGTTAACCAGACACTTTTGCAGCCCTGAAAATCATGGCTAATGAGCCCAACGTAAGCAGCAGCGCCCAAGGAGAGGGAACCCCTCATCAGGATCCCCACTTGAGGGCTTGCAGCAGCCCTGTTCCCTCCTCTGCTGTGCCAAGCTACAGATGGAATGGGTTTGCAGTGGCCTCCATGGCTGGTGATGTCAGTGGTATAACCATTTCTGTTTAAACAGAGGAACTTTAATGGTGCCCTTTTTACATTAACAGTACCGTCTAGGTATTTGCATGAACTAAACAAAAGTTATGAAAAATCAGGGTATATTGAACTGGAACCCCACTTTTTTCTGTTTTGTTTAGGTGGTATATCCTTTCTGGCAGGTTTACAAGCATGTGTTAGACAACTGTTTTACAACAAAAACATTCTGCTACAGTCATAGGTTGATAGAATGACTATCATTTAAGAGGCCCTTTGTTCTGACTTCTCATATGTTTCCTCATGTGCTTACAGTCTGAGATTCATTTCTCTCTGAAATTGAATTCATATGTTCGGGAGAAAAAAACCCCTATCCCCTCATTCTTGAACTATGAGGTCTTTTTCTTTCCCCCCATGACTGATTTTCATAGTCCTGTAACTGATTCTCATAGTCTGAAATGATAATTTTATAGCTGCAGTGAGCACAGAAGAAGTGAAGCTCAGCCCCAGGAAGCAGGTAACTGCCTGGACTGCCTGTGGAGAGCTGTGCTGAGACACCCATGTCAACTTTGAAAGAGGTGCCCCGAGCACAGAAAGCATCCCTGTTGCTGCTTCACAGAGGGGACTCCCTGCTCTCATCCCTTTTAACACAGACCTCAGACACAGACATTCATTAATAGCAGCCCGCTGAGGCAGTGAAATACTACACCAATAAGAATTGCCTGCAGTCACAAGCTGAAACAGAGCCAGGAGCTCAACCCAGCTTGGAGTTCCAGTCTAGTGCCTTTTACCACTTCCTTCTCTCACATGACTATTTACGTTACTGACCTTTGGAAGAAAACAACAACCCCCAACTAGATATTTATATATGCTCAGATTTGAACACAGGATTCCTGCTTTTGAAAAACCTTTAATACCTCTGCAGTCCAAAGATCTCAGTAAAGCCCAGTGTATCCAAGGGAAAGCACATACTGAAGTTGAAATTTGAATTTTCCTAACATTTAAAAAGAGATATAACCAGCCTGGTAAATCCTGTTTCACCACATTATTTCCCTTTGGCACAGAATAAAGGAATCTAGGGAGAGTTGCTGGGTGGCTTCTAGGAAAAGTGAAGCAGCAAAGTGTTAAGGTAATAACAATGGTTTAGCTCTTACAGGGATTTCAGGAGCATGGTCTAGATTGCTCTCTGCTGCAGACTTCAAGCTAACCATCCTTGAGAGGAGAGCATTTCCAAAGCTGTGGTCTCAGGTGCCTCAGTTTCAGATAAGCATATGGTGAACCAAGTATCTATTTATGTTGTGGAAGTAAAAATGCTATCACTTGGTTGTCATCGTCCCACAAGTTTATAAAATGTTCCATTTGTTGAATTTATTTGCTTAAAATTGAAATTTTTAACTCACTTTTACTGATCTCAGTGCCCCTCTGGATATCAGAGAGTGTCAAGTGGTTCAACTAGACTCTGTCACCAGGGCAGGTGGCCAGCTCTCTGTGAAGGGAATGCTGTCCCCCTTTGCTGAGCAAATGTTACCTGAGCCCAGTCCTAGATCACCAGCCTCCACCACCAAACACAGGATTTTGGCTTGGAGAGGGCACCACAGATGCAATGAGCAAATGCAGCATAGCAGTGCCTCAGCTTCTAGATAACCTTGGGGTCATTAAAAGTCACTGTAATTCAGAGAAACCCTTATGTCCTCCTAGAAAGTGAAACTGTTGTAAAAGCAGAAGAGTGATATGTGAGTGCTCAAATTAAAAATAAGCAAGGATAAGAACAACTCATCTCTTTAGGTTTTCAGCCCTAATTCATCTAGAAGTATCATTTCATCACATCAGTAGGATGTGTTGCCCTTTTACAGTGGTATCTAACATAAATTAAACTGGGAAAAAGTCAACTAACTCTAAAATTAGGGGACAGTTTGAGTTACCTGCCTCCAAAAAGCTTTCTAAGGGAATTCCTTACATGTCTGTGTTATCAGTTAGCATGCAACATGAACTGATACAAGAATATATGTAAAATACAAATACTGTACTTTGAGCTTCCTGCATTCTGAAGAATGGTATGGTAGTCTGGGAAGAAAAAGATGTTGTTTTATTGTAAAGAAGTCCTAATGCACCAATGATCTTTGTGTTCAAACACTGACAGCAAAGTCAAAACACAGCTGTGAGGTCTAATTTTAGGGGCCACTAACCTTGACCATGCTCTTTTAATAATCCTCCTATTTGGGAATTCAAAGATTCAAGGAGGGCATAACCTTGAGGGTTTTAACCAGTCCTTGAAACCAGTATTCACAATGTGTCATCTGATTTTAGAAACAATATTATCAGAATGCACTGGTAAATAGTGGCTTGACCATGAGGTCTTTCTCTGGTGTAGGTACAAAATTAGGATGCCCTGGAAGCTGAAAGGCCATTTTAAATATAAATAACACAGAGAATGTTTTGGCTGAAAGAGATGTGCTAGGAGTCTAATATCACACTCCTGTGTCAATCATAATATAGACAATGAAAAGAAATTAAAGTCCTTCAGTTTTTAAATCTTCCACCAAACTACTTCTCATAACAGATTGTCCCTCTGAAGAGGAACTTTGTTAGGGTTTTCTGGTAAATAAATGAGGAATTACTGAAAAGTCCTGAAATGAACCTTATTCTTAAATCTTCTTTCTTTTTTTCTGAGCATTCCAGGTTGAATCTTAGCAAACTAAAGCTTTTATACATATTGGAGCCCTGCTGGTTTTGCAAAGCTGAAGAATTTGCTAGTTTCAAATGTATTACTCATTTGAAACCTTCTTACATGACAGCTGACTTTCAGTAAGCAGAAAAAGTATGTAAACAGTGACTATTCATGTAATTTTATTCCGTAAGAGAAAACTGTGATTTGTAAAAGGAATGAAATAAAACAAGACTGTGCATCTATTAAAACATAAAGACTAAGGGAGATTTTAGTCCTGTCCTGCAGCTCAATGGCAGTGTTTGAATGATGCCCTGCACAACCAATCTGAAAGTGCCAGAAGGTCAATCCCAGTGTACAGCATTTCTGCAGAAGGGAATAGAACTAAGCCAAACCTGGAAGAGTTAAAACTGTGCCAATCATATACAGTATTCTCTGTTGCTGTTAGGAATCTCTTGCCTGAGCATTATCGGCAGTTTTTAGCTTTGCTTGTGATGGCACAGATGAATAATATTCCAGGATGGCATTAAAGGAAAGTTCCACAGCAAAATATACTCCCTATCATTTTTCTACCTTATGACCACAACTCTGTACAGTCCCTCCCACATAACTACTCAGTTGTATTTCAAAATCAGAATGATTCCCTACATTCCTGGTTAGCACATTCAGAGGTTAAACATAAACCAGAAACCAACACTGATTATCATTAAGCATTCCTGTGCCAAATACCTTCCTGAAGCAAAATGATAAAAGTTCAGCACGTAATTCTTGGCAGGTATGGCTGATAATTTTTTTATGCTTCTATTAATATTCTTGGTTTACTATGGTCTCACAGTTACTTTTATTCATCTATATAAGTCCACTTGTTTAGTCTTGTGAGCTATTGCTTCTGATTCAGTACTGTATCACATACCAAAAACAGGCTGCAGGAGTTCACAGCTCATGATTATATACTGTAATGAACTACTGTGGAGCTCAAGTGGTATCATGTGAATTGGCAAAATGTTGTGTGAAATCTAACTCTAAAAGGCAGCTGCAGAAAGTGTGCACCTATTTGCTCACAATTTTTTCACACTTAACCTGAATGTGCACTGTGGGATGGACTGTAGTTTGGTTTTACATCCTATCTAGTCTTGTATTTATTAGCACAGACTGTTCCCATCCAATTGTCAAAGATTTTTTCACTGATCATGTTCTTCAGTATGTAGGAATGCTTTTTTCTTGTTACTCTCTCCCAGGGTCTCCAGGCAATCCTGAAAAGGGTGGAAGGAAATGAGCTGTTCAGAGACCCTGGTCTGTGCATCTGCAGTTCATGGAATGGAACAGTCTTTCAATTGATTCATCACTAACACAGTATTTAAACCCTGTCATTATCAGAAAGCACTTGTTCCTGATAGCGCAAATTCATGAGATTTTCTGAACTTAGTTGAAACTGGCATCAGAAATAAAGCCACAAACCTAAAAAATATTAAAGCATGTGGGAATACTTGAGATACATATGGAATGATATACAATTGATCTTATGTGTTATATCTTGCTGTTACTGGCCTTCTCCATACTCTGATGCATTCATGTAGATTACAGGCTAGATGATGAGAAGGTGTATCAGCCTCTAGAACAGATTTGATTACACTCCTCCAGAACTCAGAAGTGACATACATTACTAGGATCTATCCAAATCCCATTCCTTCTTATATGAAAGTTGATAAAAAGGAAAATAGTGTCAGCACATTAAGTACTTGGCAGTGCAATTAGACTTATTTTTTCTTGTTTGATAAGAACAGTGTTACCATGGATTCATAACACAATGGGTTCTGCTTATGCAATAAAACCCACCACCTTATCCTAGCACTTCAAGTCCAGCAAGTATTGGCAGATATAACTTCCAAGAAAGGCTGCCAGACACAGGCAGAACAAGTCACAAAAAAAAAAAAAGAATTTCTCTTTTTTTTCTTCAAATGGGAGAATTCAGATAATTGTTTACTGCCTTTGTTTAGTGACACTGGAATAGATTCTGATACAGGCCACTTAAAATAGTAAAAGGTTAAACATTAAAAAAATGCAAGAAAGTGTGAAGTAAATAAAGTTATGGAATTCTCTTGAATATTCGAAATAGCTTAAAAAATTTCATTAGAATCCCTCAAATCTGATTGTCTGCAAAACATAATCATTCAGATCCTGTTTAAAGATAAACATACTGTGATAAAAATTTGACTAGCTCAGCCTTTTCTGGATTAGGTCAAAAAGACTGCAAAGGTGTGAAAGACTGGCAAAGAAAAATGTTTTCGTAGATATATTTTCTTTAAAACACATTTTAAAACCTCTGATTTTCAAGGTCCTTATAAAAATAGCCAGCCAAAAAAAAAAAAAAAATTTAACTGTTCCTAGATAGTTCTTTTATAAGCAAGAGCAAATGAATCATGGCATAACAGAGATTTTTCGTCTCACTTTTCCGATCAAAGTAATTCTGGTTTAAGAACTGAGTTGAAGCATTAAAAACCAAAGATGATCTACCCTCTTCTTCCTAAAATCTTTTTTTCTACTCTTCCACCCTGAGATACTCCCTTTATCTCCCCATAAGATCAAAAAAATATTATCAGAATTAGAAATACTTCTTCTCCAAGGATTTTGTGTGGTTCCTCTTCTTGACGACGTTTTCAAATATCCCAATGAAAGTAGAATTTCCTTGCCACAGAGAAATCCCCCAAAACACCACTGGAGAAGTCTACAACTGAGATAAAAACTTCCTTTTAAGGATTTTGGGTTTTTCACTAAACTCTCCTCAAAGTCAACCAAAACAGTTCACTCTGCTCCTAGGAGGCATTTCAGCATTACTTGGAGCTTTTTTGTCAACTGTTTTTCCCTTAGAGGAGGGAACATTCTTGTCTACTTTGCTCTTTCCCACATGTGTTTTGCTGTGAATGTCTGAAGTTCCCATCAATCTTATCAGATTTAGTCATAGAGTTTGAGTAGGTTAGAATTTGTTTGTTGGAAAAATAATCTTAAAAAAATAAATTGTAATCTGAAGTTCTTAGTTGATGTACCCCTGTTGCATATCTAAAGGAATTTTGAGAATAGTAGCACTGATTTTGGAAGATTTTCTGACTACATTTAAAGAGCAAAATGATGGGAAAAACTTTTGGCCAATGGCCAAAGCATTTTACTTTGTTCAGGAATGTATTCTGTCCTTGTCTGCTTGTTCATTGCTTGCTGCAGTGTGAAAAATGAATCTTTAAGCCTTTGGACAATACAAATCAGTGTTTATGGACTGCCAATGTTTATTATTCTTCCTACCAAAATCCATATTCAAAACAACAAGAATGAAGAAATATGTTTTGACCTCTATTTAATGAAACATAAATTTACCTAACTATTTAAATCCTGTTCTCATTTAGCTGAATTTAGCCAGAATAACTTAGTCCATGCATCATGCAATGTGACAAATCAGCTATATGATGCATGAAAAAATCCTGAAGAACTTGATCAAGAAAAAGTGTATTAGCTTAGAAAGTTGTTGATTTTCAAATGCAACTACTGGGACACAAGAGGAGTAGCAGATGTGGCTCTAATACTAATTTTGTCTGAGAGGAGCAGCTATTAGGCAGTCATTAGACACCAGCCTCTTCCTGTGATGCGGACGTGGGTTTTCCATAAAACACCTGTCCGACTACTGCTGGCTGTGGGCCAAAATACCTGTGACAAATACAAGCATCTGTTTATGAGCAGCTGCTAATCCTCTGTCACACAGGATATGAGATGTGAATGGAAGAAATTAATATTGTAATAGAAAATTCCAACATTAGAAGATAGCTTATCAAGCACAGAGTATGTTCCTAAACTTTTACTATTACTACTTAGAAAAACAAATTCAATTATTGCCATAAAGTTCTAGTTATTTTTCTTCAAATAAAACTTGATGTTGATTACATTTTTTGGTGATGGAATTCATGATTCCTTTATTTAATTTTTTTTCTTGTTCTAAATGACCTTATTAAGACCATGAAATTTAACCTAGTTAAATCTTGTTCTAATTTAATCTAGTTCAGATCACAAGAGCAGAAATCCATCTGTTCACCTACTTTACATGTGAAACCATTACATAACCTAGTTTTGCATGAAATATTAAGCTTAATATACTTTTCAACATCCCTGGGCTAAAAAGAAAGCTGAGCTTCTAATAAAATCAGAAATTAGTTGATCTGAACATAATGAAGTGTGATGTGCTACATTTTATAGAGGACAGAAGTAGATGTGTCTGGTTTAAGGACATCATGAAAGCATAATGTTTTCCATTTGTAATAGTAACAAATGGTCAATTTCTGCTGTCCTGCTGCTTATAACAACATGGGCAGATGGCTCTCAGTGCAGGAGGGATCAATCAAACAATGTCAAACTCTTGAACAAAAGAATGAATAACCTATATGAATAACCTATAAAATGAGGCCAGTTAAACATAGTGCCTATAATGAAAATATAAATTGATGTAACAATGTTACTATTCTGTACTAAGACATCTGGTATTTAACAGGATCCATATTTTGAACTTAGCTTACCCATCCTATAAAAAAAAAAATTAGTATTGACAAGCCTTTGCATCCTTTATTCTTTTCTACTTTAATTAATCTTATTTTGTAATTGTCAGACCATTCTGGAAGAATTGAATCAGGTTGCTCTAGGACCAGAAGTGATTTACATTGCTAACTTACATGAAATGATCTTTGCTGGTTTTAAGAGTAGTTTTCCGAATGGATCTTCATCTAATATACCTTTTTACCAAATTTTGGTGAATGAGGTAACAGAATGACAACCTCTTCCAAGTGTGATGAAAAGGACCAAAAGCCATAGCAAAACCAAATTTGCTAGATGAGAAACCCTTGTCACTGAGGGGGAAAAATTCAAATGTAAACCAATTCAGTTCTTTAACCCATATTGCTATTTTAAGTATTGGCGTCCCTGGAGTGGACAAGGTCATTTTAGAAAGGGAATAGCAGCTGCTAATTTGAGAGTTAGTAAGACAAGTGAAGGTATTTATGGTAGTTGTAATAGTATGAAGAATGACCTCCACAAAATCTCGAGAATCTGCAGTGAAGCACTCCAGTAAAACTACTCTAATTATTAACAAAGCTTCAATTACACCCCACACCAGATGCCAACAGTTGTCAGTGGCTACCATACTAAAGACCCTTGGTGAGCCTACAAGGATGTAGCATAATCCTCATTCTCTTTACCCCAGTTGTCCGAACTTTTTTATTGTTAATATTCTTATGCTAAGTATTTCAAACATAAAAGGTTTTTTGCCAAACATGAATGATGATATGTCTGTTTGATCTGATCAGAAATGTAGTGAGCTGTCCAGGAAAACGGAGGCAAGTATAGTATTTTGGTGAACTTAATGAGAGGACTTTCAACTGCAGGTTGAATTCATTATTTTAACCTGCACTTGCTTCTCTGACATCTATTGTCACCTAAATGCCTCTATATCCATATGTAGAACTTGCTTCTGAAAAAACATCTTGCCTTGTTTCCAGGTTGGATATAATAATAAGATATCACATTTTAATTCATTACAATATCCTGAAAATCAGGTAAATCTCTCCTACAGAAACCAGAGCAGCCAGTTGGTCTGTTGTGGCTACTGAGCATGCCAAACATTGTGCACAGAAGCCAAAAGGTAAAACATGGATTTAAATAAGGTTTCACAAGAAGCAAGCCTCATGCAGACATGGAAAGCTTTGGACAGGAGGAGAATGGAAGCAAATGGACCAGCTTTCACAATAGGAGAGGCCCAGATGGCAAGGTGTGTCTTCTTGAATATGGTTGCTGTACTCCCAAAGGTTCCCTTAAGGAAGGGAAAGATACCTTTTACTGTCAGGATGGTGGCTGGTTTTAGATTTAAAAAAAAAAGAGTGCTAGAGATTTGTGAATGCTATGTGTGCAAAACTGCATGAAGATCCAGAGAAGGATGGGTGAAGGGTCTTTCTCGGAAGCCTATGCTGGACTCAGTGTCAGATGGTTGTCTCAAGGGCCTATTTGTCAGAGGAGATGGTTGGCAAGGTTCCAAAATTGAAGAACAAGAAGGCACGCTAAAAAAGGAAAAACCTGATGCTTGATGGTTTAATATGGAGATTTTCACTGAATGAATTTTGATAAGAAATGAACCTGGACCAACTCTAGTGTGAATTCATGACATTAAATGGATGACGTGATGTCTGCCTAAGTTCACTTCTGTGTTTCATTCACGTACATTTTGCATTTCTATAGATTTTTCAAATGCTGCAAAGCCTTTTTCCAGCAAAAGTGAATGACCTCTCTATGACCTGTAAAGTAAGCATTTCATCCCTATTTTATGCGAGTCTGGTGCACTGATTAGTTGACTGACCTGGTAATACACCCAACAGAGCTGTGGCAGAACTGGAAGCAGAACATTGATCTTTTCCTATGGCTTATTACCCTGTGCCTTCTTATGACAGAAAGTCAAACTATTTCACTTTCTTTCCCAATGGTTCATGTCCTTTGTACATGTACCTTAGCCTCAGAAATCTACCTCAATATCTTCAGATCCATCCTTCTGCATCTTTTCTGAGAATTCTCAGAATTCCTCAGCAATTCTAGCTGTGCTCTTTACTCCATTGTGCTCTGTGAGGTATGTGCCATAGCTTGGTGAGCAGTTTATGCCCCATCTGGCACATCAACAGGCAAAACATGAAGGATAATGAGTTAACTTTTGCACAGAAAGACTGATGACTGGGTTTCTCTTCTCTAGTTCTGTGACAGTTCTTGTGAAACTTGTACGAATTTAACTGTTTTTCAAATTTTCATTCTTCCATCACACCTCTTTACATTGCCTAATTAGGTCAAATTGATTGGAGGGGAGGTGGGAATTGACATAAAATACATGCTTGCAATATACCATGCCTCTAAAGAAATTAATTAAAATCAAGCCTAATCTAAATCAAATATATACTCCATATTGAAGAATAAATTGCACTGAAAAAGTAGAAACAAACTTTTGTAGGATTATTCCTAGAACAACTTACTATTGAATTTCTTTCATGTTCCTTTGAAACTCTGGTAATTGTGAATATCTGAGGTGAGGAATGAGACTTTAAAGTTAAGGCATAAATCCTTGGGTCTTGTTTTTCCAGTCAGAGGAGAGACTGCAGGGAGGAAATATTCTGTAAGGCACCTGATCTATGAAGCTGAGCTAGATCATTCAGTCTTTCACCCCTAATTGTTTTATGGATCCATTACATATAAGGATTTTTCCTAGCCAATATTTGGCAAAGGAAAAGGCCACTGCTTGACAAACGGCCTTTCGGTTCCTGTTCTGTCTGGGCCTCCTGATCCCACTTTGTTTCCCTGTCTGGTATTAGCCTTCTGTTTGGCTGAGTTACAGGTGGGTAGTGTTATTACACCAGGAGTGCTTGGCTTGTGTAAATACATTTCTGTCAGTATTTATCATAACAAACACTTTTTCCCTTTCAGTGGATTCCTAATTAGAGTCTGAAAGCTGTTTCAAGGCTGTCTTAATATATCAAGGGCCCAGTTCTTCTTTCAGATACATAAAAGTAAGACTGGGGACTGTAATAGAATCAGTATAGATTTAGGCCAGTGAGATAAAAGTCTAACCCAAGTTTCTGCTTAGGAATATGTTTTCAACTATTTGGGAAAAATAAATAACATGATGTATTTTTTGTGTTAATAGCTTGATGAAGGTGATTTTTTTTTTTCCCCTCGATGAAGGTGATTTTCATTATGCTTTATTCCCGTGGAGAATGTGTGGTTGTGATGAACACCTGCTGGTGAGAAGGCTGCAGGCAGTGTTACTGGATGTAGGGTGCAGCTTAGCTGTCTTTGTCTAGCAGAGGTTTAAAAGCTTTGAAGAACTACAGCAAGGAAAAACAGTGAGGACAGGCTCACTCTACAGCTGGTGACAGGATTGTCCAGAGGCACAAGGTATTTTAGGGCCTCTATTGCCCCTTGTGCAGATAATGTCAAGTTGTCAAGAAGATTGATAAGGACATTTCTAGCAGGAATTTTGTCTCCTATCGCAGGAGCAGAGACTAAACTGAAGATCTGTTCACACTTGAGCAAGCATGCTGGAGTGAGCACGCTAGCACTCAGGGAATTGCTTTAGGAGAACATAATGCCAAAATTCACCAACAAGACTTCTAGCAGCCTACTCCGAAGGGAATCTGGCATACAGATAATGTAGGTGATAGAGTATTTTTTTCACAAAGAGATACTTCATATTTACAGATTCTTCATGAATGAATATGCTGAGGGTTGGAGATGTTCCCATGATCTACTATGAACAGCACAAAGGAAGAGCTTAGTCCTTTTAATCTGACTAGGAAACATGGGCTTGTCCAGCACTATCCTGTTCATTCTTAAAGCAGTCTCAGCTGGTTTTCTCTAACAGGATTGATTCAGAACAATCATAGGGGATTTTGATTATTTTTTCTGAAAAATGAAGGAGTCATACTCTATCATGGAAACAGTCATAAGAACTTTGTCTGGCAAAGTCTGATAGGAAATAGATTCTGAACATGAGTTTTTTTTTCCTTAGATCAGTGTGAATAGAGCTCTTAACTCCCAACACTTTGCTATTTTTCTGTTGCTTAATTTAATCCTTCAGTTATAATTGCCAATTTGGTTTAAATGTGACAGTTTGTTTTAGTTACAGGACATCTGAAGTTCATAGTAGTTTCAGCACTGAATTCAACATGCAAATGTGAAATTAGGGCAGTAGAGCAGAAAGATGTCCTACAGTTTACTGCCAAACCAATGTTGGGGTAGCTCAGCTCACTCAGGAACCGAGATTGTTACATGCCACTCAAGTCAGGGCCATCCATTGGGTGGATTTCCCTGCCCATGACAGTGCGTCGGAGGGCGGATCATGGGACGGCTCGGAGGTTTGAGCCACATCCCCCTGGGTGGTTCTCAGACCCAACTTACCTCCCCCTGTTCTAGAAAGTTCTCCTTTCCTCAGTTGTTCATTGGTTCCCTGTTGTCACTCCGGCCTCCCTGTTTTCCCCATTGGTTTGCATTTAATGGTATCCTCCCCCTTGGTTGTACCCCATTGGTTGCTTCCCTTTTCCCTGCCTTGTTCCACCTCCATTAAAAAGCCATGCACGGTTTCCCTCGGGGCCTTTCTGGTCCCTGGACCCTCCAGCAGTAAATCTGTGTTGGAACCCATACCAGAGGCCCCTCTCTATTCCTTTATGTCCGGGGTGACATGAGCCCAGACACCGGCTGCCTGTCGTGCCTCCTCTGAGGAGGAAGCAGCACATGCGTCCAGCTGGCGCCCTGCTTTGCCACCGAAGGCGTTCCCAGAGGATGTCGTGGAAGTGACGCTGCGTTCCCTCTGAGTGAGGGCATGCCAGAGCTCGACCCTTTCAAGCCAGCCTCTTAACTCCCAATACTTTACTATTTTTCTGTTGCTTAATTTAAACCTTCAGTTATAATTGCCAATTTGGTTTAAATGTGACAGTCTGTTTTAGTTACAGGACATCTGAAGTTCATCGTAGTTTCAGCACTGAATTCAACACGCAAATGTGAAATTAGGGCAGTAGAGCAGAAAGATGTCCTACAGTTTACTGCCAAACCAAGGCTTAACTCTGTTAAGTCCAACATAAATGCTTAGGTCTTTTTGATTTTATTTTTCCTGGGTCTGTTGTCTGACCAAAAGTATCAGATTTAGCCCAGTGCTGTGTTTGTTCTAACTTCTGATAGCTAGAAAGATCATAACAGAGGAATCACTTGTTGATAAAGGATGAGAAGGTCAAAAAACAACTAATGTTTTTACAGATATGGTTGATTTTTTTTTGAGAAACCTATGAAATAAGCTGTTACATCATACAGGGTAGGTATTTTTATTTCCAGAACCCAGAATTAATTAGTGTGTGTGTGTGTGTGTGTGTGTGTGTGACTCTGGTTTGTACCTCTCTTTACCACCTTAGGGCAATTGCTTATGGCTTCTGTAAAAAAGCATACTGTCATGTGGAATCTTACAGCTGTATCTGTCTGTATCAACTAAATTTGAATATGGCATTAGCAAACCCAGGCACATGAAAAACACAGAATGCCAAGATTTCCAAACCACTGGAGTGTTTTCCAGGACTGTATCCTGATTAAGCGATTCATGACCTCATTTACAGGAACCAATTGATCCCAGAGCACAATATGCTGAACAGCACATTCCTGAAAGGAATTTGCTGATGTATTAACAAATTGTGATCCTAAGCAGTCCTGCTTTAAATTTGATCAAGCACTTGATATCCTAGCAACATTTGAAAGGGAGGCTGAGTCCTGAGAAGAAAATGAGTGTAATCATTTGTGGAACAGCAGTGGCATTTTTACGAAGAAAGCCATCTGATGTGGCAGGGGGTTTTCAAAACTTTTCTTGCAGACAGATGTTCAACTGAAAAAGCTCTGATTTTTCTGCAAACATGCAGGAGGAGGCACAGGCACTTTGGGAAGTAGATTTGTTCACAAAATCACTTCTATTTGATGTATTCTTCACACATGGATAACAAACAAGATAATCAAGCCAATGATCACAGCTGTTAAAAACCAACTGTGTCAGGAAGAAAAGCATGTGCTAGGAATTTCCCACAGAGATGCTTTGAATAATAGAGTTACATTGCTGTCCATCATGTAGATGCCTTTTCACTCTTGCCAATATAAAGCTATTCAATGTAAAATCTACATGCAAAAAGTAATTTAGATTTGTAGACTATTTAAGGAAAATTATATAAAATTCAGCACCTTTCCATCACAGAAGTAGTAACAGAAACATAGCTTTAATAAGATTTTTCAAGCTACAAGCTTTCTCTAAAAAATGTAGAGATTCCTAACTAAAGAAGTGCCAGTCTGATATCTGAGACTAAAATGTACAGATGTGCATTAATTTTAAACTGCCAGGATGAAAAGTTTCCAGAAATCACAGCTTGAGGATGGATTTCCAAGAGTTTTGTGCCCAATGACTCAGTTGAATACTCAGCTTCTTTGATAAACTGGTGTTGATTGCAGAAAATTTCAGCTAAGGTTCATCCTTCATTAGATTACAACCTAGAGTTTCTATTTCCTTTTCCTGTTTTTCTGTGTTTACAGTTTCAGTCGTTTTGGAAATTGGTTGTCAGTGTTCCTCTCCACAGAATTATAAAAGGGTTTTTGGCATGTAGCTTTTGAAATGCATTGAAAAACAGGTGAAGTATCAACTAATTTCCTCCTGACATGAGTGCAAACAGAAAGCTTCACAAGTTTCAGAAAGTGGCCATACAAAAAGCACTGATATTCTAATGGTAATAAAATTTTACAAGAAATGTCTGGTTTCTGGTAATAAATTGATTGTTGTGCATAACAAATTCTAACTAATTTGGTTCCTCAGTGTTTCTAATATGTTTTTCCTGAAATTAGATCTTCTTACTGTTCAGAATTCGTTGAATGTGTTAATCTTTAGGTCTAGTTTGAACTTTCAAGACATTTCCTTTCTTAGGAAATGGGTATGGGGAAAAATACCTTCCTGATTTTCCTAGGTCAAATCTTTATATTCTTTTAATTAGTTTATTCAAGCTGATTTGGTAATTTTAAAGTCATTGCATTCATTTAGGTAATTACAGTGCACATAACATAATAGTTTAGTCAGGTAAATATTTCACCTCTTCAGTGAGGAAATGACTGATCCTCTTTCAGTAAAACAATGTGGGATATATTTCAAAATACTTCTTCACGAGCTGTGATGGAGCTAGATCCAGCCAAATGGAGCTAAACAGAGCTAAAAGAAGAAGAAAAATTGCAAGTTGCAAGTTGTTCAATTTTCTGCTCCAGAGCTAAAAGGAATGTAATTCCTAATGCTAAACTTTTCTGTAGATTACAGCTGTTTCTGGCCACCCAGCACATTTACTTGATGTTTCCTTGCAGCCATTTGGTACACAGGATTTGGTTTGAATAATTTTATCTATAACAAAAGCACATCTGGGAGTGTCTCTGGGGTCCTATGATACCCTGCCTGAACGTTTGGATGGCAGAATTTGAGCAGGATGAGACCTTACTCCTTTCCAGCCTAGGGAGGATGGAAACACGTAACAGGATCATATGGTCATGGAAGCAGGAATTTTTTTGGAGCATGCCTACTTGTGCAGTATAAACACAATTTCTGGGGACTTTGGTCCTTGAAACAAATACACCTTCAGTTATAAGACCACTTATATTTAGGATAGGGCTTTTAAAAACTGTTTTAAAATACAGATAAAAATCAAATAGAAACATAAATAAAGGTTCTGTGTGATGTTTATAGCATTAAACAATAAATCTCTTGGGATACCTACCTTCTTTGAAGCAAAGGAATATTCTGTGAGAGAAAACATGCTAACAGAAATGCACATGCTTAGTTAAATATTGGAGCTGAAACTGCACAGACACCCAGACTAGTGCTGAACATGGGTGTATATTAAAAGTATGATTTGTCTCAGATAGGAGTAGAGGTAATGAAGTCCTGAAACATATCATATATAATGTTTTTAATGAAACACAACATCGTTCATGATGCATTACATAATTGTGCAACTCTTCCAATAGAGAACATATTTACAATAAGTTGAAAAATGGCAATCTTTTGGCCAAATTGTTTCCCATTTTCTCCTTTGCAAAAGGAGAAAAGATTAAGCAGGGTTTGTTTACAGAGTGTCATTACACTCAGTGAAGTGCTGTTAAAAGGAAGCTTGGGTAGCTTTAAACCTGTGGAATCAGCAGAAATAGGAAACCATCGTTTGAAAACAAAATCTATGCAATGCTACTTGTGTTCTCCAGGTAGGACATCTTAGGATTTATGCTATCTTATTTTGGCACTCTAAACCAACACACCTGTTTAAAGCTAGTTGTCCATGTTGTCTCTTTCTCCAAGTCAGTGATGAGAAAAGAACACCCAAATGGGGCAGTTTTTCCCACCTGAAACAAAGATTTCTAAATTGACAAAATTTCCTTTAGATGGATCAGGAAATGAGCCGCAAGATCACCTTGCATTTATTCAGATGGGCAAAAGAAAAATTTTTCCATTAATTCATTCTTACAATGAATGCTGAAGAAACAGTGCAGTGGTGATTCAGAGCGTAATACAAAATGAAGCAATATTAATTGCAGAACTATGTGATTTAAAATGAATACAAACATGCAATTCAATTTGATTCTGAGGAAATTATCTTTTTACTATGGAGAAAATAAAGAAACTTAAGATGAAATTTATTACATGTTCCAGGTGTAAAAGCATTAAGATTATGTGTAACTACTCAAATATACATTTTTAGTAGTATCTAAACTACCTTCTATACTGGTAAGAGAGTTAAAACTGGGTTTACTGTAAGTCCCAAAGAACCATGTTTATTGTGAAGAGATTTTATTCTACATTTTTTTTCTAAATTCTAAAAGGTAATTTATTCCAGTCATCCTTTTCCAGCAAAAGTAATTTCCCCCAATAATCAGAATAAAGGCAAATTGTGATAAAAGGTGAAAGCAAAGAACTTTATGAATGAGAAGACAGAAGAACCCACATCTTGAGTTAGTTGCTGATGGTATTTGCAAAGACAAACGAGTCTGAGTGATGCACACAGATTACAATAATGCTTAACAGTTTAAAAATTATCTCAGAAGATTTCCTGTGGCAGTACATAACTTCCAAAGAGAGAATTCTCCTCAGTAAATCTAAGTACAGTGTGAGATTTGCATTGAAGAAGACAGAATATGAAAAATTTCTTGTTTGTGTCATATATTCAAGTATTTTGCATTTTAAAAAAGTTCATTTGAGACTTAAACTACACTAAAAAGCAATCATGCAGAACACGAAGTTTGCACACAATTAAGTTAGCAGACAATGAAGTTACAACAAAGTACAACATGCATTAGGAACCATAAAGACAAGCAGAAACATTGAGACAGATTTCAATGAGAAAGAGAAAAGCAAGAAGCTAAAAATAGTCTAACAAATCAGTCTACCATAGTGTTATCTTTCAGAGACATGTTTTGAGCAATGAGAGCTTAAGTGGAGGTAAAAGTACAAGCAACAGGTAATATATCTGAGAAATCTCAGGCAACTGCTGATGAAAGCAGAAACAGTAAAACTGCAGTTCTGCAAGGCACGGATAATGCAATAAGAGAACATAGTCCCTGCCAGGAAAATCACTGCAGACACCAGCACTGCCATGATCCTTAGGCACAGAATTATTCAGGAGACCAAAATCACCAGTGTTGCCAAATCTGTGTAAGCATGGTGGGAACTAAATTCTCATCAACACAATTAGTATGATAAGAAATGTGTTGGCACATCTTAAATCAGACAAGTGAGTTTAGGTAAACACCTATAAAATTAACTATCTTTGATACAAATAAACTATGTGTTTCCAGAAATCTGAGCTTAGACTCAACTGACTGATCCAATTTTAGTTTTTGAACGGTTCATAAAAGTGACAGAGCACCACCACAGACAAATCTGATTACTAAATGCCTGCCTCCTGGTTCCCAAGGGCTTATTGAACGTGACGTGCTACATGTAAAAATATTTTGCCACATTTAATATAGTACAGACAGACTTCAAAAAGCATAGTGTGATTTGTTAGTTGTCTGACATGGGCCAGACAGATTTTCCAGTAGGACACAAAATAGTTCCTATGTTCAAAAAATACCAATAGCAGTGGTAGCAGACCTAAAAGGAATTTTAATCACCTGGTTCATCCCTTTGCTGTGGTATTTCACCTAAGACTTCTCTCTTATAGAAGCAAGAGAAAGCATAGATTCCTAAGTCTTGTAAAGAAGAATATATTTTCTAGATCTTGGTTTGGTCTTTCCCACTCCTGCTTTTCTGTCAAGAATATAACAGTTTATCTCTGTTGAGTTTCTGTTTCATGTGAGCCACATGGCCTTTTTTACCTTGAATTCCTTTCTGTGTCTCTATTTGTGTAACTAAGCAGACCTCTTGCAATGTGATTTCCTTATTGAAAAATATAATAATAACATTTTGAACTCCTATTTTGTCTTCTAGTTTGCTTGGAACCCCATACGGGCTTAATTTGAAAAATGTCTTTCTCTACTGTCCAGACTTTTAATTTAAATGTGTAATATTGCCAAATCCATGACAAATTACTGTACCTTTTTGATTGCTATGGTATATATCCTAATTCGTACACGATTATCCTTTTTTGTATATTAATCATAAGCTCTCAAAACAAGAAGGTTGTTCACAGAAAGACCTAGTGCAATCTGAAAACCTTCAGAATAATTCCTTTTCACAATAACAATAAATCCTCATCCATCTGTGACTAAAACTGTACTGTGTAAGAGGTCATTAAAATTAAAAGAGAGACACCCAGAGGACAAAAATAAGGAGTGGACCCTGCTGAAGTGTCAAACAAAACCAAATGTGTTCCAAGTACTGGTAAAAATTCTAGATTGATTTTCAGTCATCTTTTTTTTTTGTTGGGGACTTTTTTTTCCTCATGTGCACTAGCTTTGCTCCATTTTACAATTCAACAATTTTTATCTCATTCCCTTTTATTTTTAATAAAAGCCTCAATGTGAACATTTGTGTTGATGAGCTTTGATTGCGTGAGAAAGCTTAGAAGTACAAAGACGACACTGAGTGCAGCAATAGCATGCTAAATTGTATGGGTAAGGATTAAAAAACAAATCTGGGAGAATTTCTAGTGGATGCATATGCCAACATCTTCATCAAGGCGTCACTTGCTCTTTGAGCAGGCTCCTCCATAAATTTCCTATTCCAGATTTCAGAAAGGTAGAATAATAAACCTCTAATCCAAATTAGACATAGAATGTATGAAAACAGGGTCCTGAGGTTGTCAGCATTGTCCTCAGGACCCTACTTAAAAAGACCTACTTACAAGTCACTAAACCTTGTTCTTTTTGCTTGTTGGCCTGACCAGGCCAAGTTGAATGGGGCTTTGAGCAACCTGGTCCAATGGAAGGTGTTCATGCCCATGGCAGAGGATTGGAACTGGATGATCGTTAAGGTCCCTTTCAGCCCAAACCATTCTGTGATTCTCTGATTCTGTGACTAGATAGAATACTGGTAGAGTGTGGAAAAACAAATACCATATATTTGCATATAATCTGAATAAAAATTTGTTGCAGTGGGGATACTGTAACACGCATGTATCAAACAAGGAGGCCGTGGAAAAGAAATGCATATGGACTGATTCTTGATAGATGTTTCAGAGATGTTTATTCCCCCAGCCGCAGGGCTGGAGCTCTGCCGAGGAACTCTCACAGTCACGGGACCAGCGGGTCCTTGCCCATGCAGGGGAACACAAAACAACCAATGGGGAACGAGGCTGAGCAGGGGCAGGGAAACCCCGTGTCTCCCCCCCAGGGCTACATGGCGGTGAGGGGGAGACCCTGACAAAAATTTAACAATAAGTTGATTTGTAAAGCCGAAGAAGCTAATGTTCCTTCTGGCTTTGCAAGGAAATGTCTTTTTAAAATCCCTTTTAGTAATTGCTGCTGATACACATCTGTAACACAAATCAAAATGTTTAATCTTATGAAATGATATTGCCAGATAGATAGATGAGAACCCTGCTATAGTCTTATCTCTGCAAGTAAGTAGTGACAGTATAAAGCTTTATTTGTAATAAGCGTAGGTTTCCAGAATAAGCTTTTCCATGTAACTATATACTGATATACATATATATACTATATACTGTGTTTTGTGTCATTACAGACTTAAGAAATAAAAGAAGTTGAATTTATTGTTCAGATGTAGAGGAATCCAACCTGCTGTTTAGTTTTCCTACGAAAAATTCTAGTGCATACTATGTATGCAATGTAAGTAGGAAAAACATTCAGAATTTATTTATGACAACTACATTATTGACATTTTCTAGTTATTTTCAAGAAATGTGTCAATAACTATTTAGACAACTTACTTTTTTTATGACTCATACCTCTCTGACTGGGTTTTATTTTCAATGCAATGATATACTTCAGGCGTCAAGGTCCCAAATCTCTCTAAAACTCAGATATAACCACTCAGACAATATACTACATCTGGACTATGGATGCATTTTCCCCCTAAAACCTAAGGAAAGGGAAAAAAGGCACTGATACTATTTATGCCTTGAAATTAGGCAAAGCTGTTCTGGATGTGATGTGATGATGTCCTGTGGTTCCTAACTTGACATACCATGCAGGCAAGAGACTAAGTGTGGGCCAAAAACATAGGGCCAACAAAATTTCAAAGTTTTCTTATGAAGTGCTATTGAAAGAAGTTAAGGACATGGTTATGCCTGTATGAAGTCACAGTGGCTGTTGAACAGCTGAATTATCTTCTGGTCTCATACATGAGTGGTGGGAAAGTCAAGTCTTGGTGCTGCCTGTTGGGGAAACAACCAGACAACTGTGCTTGTTAGGTGAGGTTGTACAGTTGGCAAAACTGAAAGACCTCCTCAAAATTAACAAATGCATTAGAGAGTGACTAATTATTTATATACTCAGTATTTTTCTCAACAGGCTGATCCTAATTAATCCCTTCCGGTGTTATTTTAGGTTTAGAATAGAGGATAGAGTCATTTAAGAAGAATAAGAATGACATCAGTAGAGTAAGTAGCAACAACTGAAGGATAGAGTTTTTCCCCCAAAGTCATCTGTTAATCTGAAATTCTTCCTCAAAGAAAAAAGGTATAAACAATATTAAATAATTACCTAATGAGCTACGAAGTGTTGTCAGTTTGATAATTTAATAATATTCTTCAATATAGGAAGGAAAAACTGCTTAAAAAGAAAAAGAAAGGAAATGCTCCATTGTCTAAACCTTTGGTGCTAGAAACAGTATTTATTGCTGTGATGTTTAACAATATTTATTTACTGTATAGTTTCTAGAACAAGTGATTCTTCCTGTATTCTATGGGTTTTGCAGAAGACTGACTTTGGAATCTATAAATTATTTCTAGTTTTTGTAGCCAAATTTACCTTGGTTGATATAAGTGAACCTAGACTTCAGAGGTCTGCAAAAGAGATTAACCATGACAAGCACATTAAAGGGTCTACTGAAGTTTTTTCAGATGTCTGCAAATATAAGTTCTCTCAGATGAACAGTATTAAAATACATAAATCTGTCTGTCTAGCTGTCTTCAACAGACATATCTGCAGACAAATCACCTTAACTAGCACAACGGTGTATCTGTCTTTATACCTGCTCATGTCCTTCTGCACTGAACCTGTCACTTTTCTTCACGTTAGTGTCCTGCTCAGATCATATCTGATGCAGATATGGCCATATTCTAAAAATTAGTGTTGCAAGTTTGTGCTATGGCTGCTATTTAACAGTTTATACTTAATGAGGCAAATAAGCCAACTTTCCTGTTTTCCTTAGACAAAGTCCCTGAAGTTGCCTGCAGCTGAAGTCCTTTGTGTGAATCCACTGGTAACTGCTTTGGAACAGAACAATAATAGGACAAAACTAACCCTCTTTATATTCTTATGCAAACACAGTGGATTGCACAGTAGTGGATCATACAATTGCAACTTTGGACAATCATTTGTAAGTGTCTTTTCCTTGCTTTCAGCAAAACCATTATCAAATCCCATTATTGTAAACTGTCTTCTAGTGATCAAAAATAATGATCCAGTTCACTTTACCCTCCAACCAAATGAATCCCTTTAATTAAAATAGCATTAGCATTCCTAATTTTACTTTAGTTGGTAGTTTTAATACGCAACTTTCTGGTAGATCCTACACTTACTGATTCTGCATTTTATGGTTCTGCTCTTCAGGCTGGAGTTTTCACTAGCAAATAATTGTACACCATTCATTGGACATAGAGTAATGAAGTTTTGAACTTTTATTATATTGAGATGGCTTTAGATTCCCTTTGGAATCTGCATGGTTATTTTATAAAAATCTTTAATGCTTAACAAGCACTACAGGAAATTTCAGTTAAATAAAGTTATGCTGGTGAAGGATAACAGACGGACAAAACAAAACTGTTTTAGCAGCTTGTGTTTTATGAGAAAGAGAGGTAAGGGAGAAACCACCCACGCGTTCCAGGGTGACAGAAGCACTAAGAGAGCATGTTCCCTTTGAGCTTTCCAGTGCTGTGATAATCAACAGAGCTCATAAAATGCAGCACTTCATGGGCTTTTGGCAGTGTGAGCCTTCAGAAAGACATAAAATTATTGCCAAAAAAGAATCTTAAAACCTTGGTTTTAAAACAAATATCCTGCCTGCTTTCTCTAGCAGCACTAAATTGTTCCTGAAGTTGTTTGTGTAATGTGCCTATATCCCTTTATCTGGATTAGATAAAGGAAATGAGGTTATTGTATCATTGATCAAAACAGTGTATTAATGGCCTCCTTCTGGATTGGGCCAAACATACTGTCTACATTTGATTTACTAAAGTTGAGAGAAAGCCTGCAGAGTTTGTGAATCCTAGGTAAGTATGCCGGGTACGAATGTGTGATAGTCAGCAGCAACATGCTGACTGCTGCTAATAACAGATGGTAATATTCAGTGTGAGTTGGTGATGTTAGTCAGTCCAGCACAGCAGCCAAAATCTTTGCCAAGATTGTCTCTCCCTCTCAATGTGCACCTACCCATTGAGAAAAATGCTCTCACACACAGTCTTGCTATAAATTTATGAGAACCCCTAATGCAAAATCTTTACTCTTTCTAGCTTTCTCTCCCAGGGAACTGCTCTATTCATTACCTGGGCTTAATCTACTCCCTGCAGACTGCACAGGCAACTAACTTTGCCAAAACAAATGTTAGCACAGGGCTTCTCTAAACTGTGGCATTCAGCTATTGTTAGGCATGCACAGAGTTTATTTGGGTTAAAAATACCACATTTTAGAGAGTGGAAAGATATTTTATAAAACATAAAATTCCTTGCACTTACAGTACTTTAAAGAAGATGCTTGTGTTTATCAATTGACAAGACCAGTAGATACAAAAAAGGCATCTTAATATTAAGTGTCATGGTATTATTAAGCTTTCAGAATAGGGATCAATAGATCTTGACAGGTCTCTGTACACCTCAATATCCAACTATTTGTAAGGTGTAAATCTTGTAGAACAGATGCAGAAACCCTATGTGAAATTCCCCTCTTTTTTTACTCCCCCACAATCCAAGAACCCTCTGCCTGGCTCCCCACTTGATGTATCTCTCAGGTCCTGGGGTCTGATCACAGAATCACAGAATATGCTAAGTTGGAAGGGCAGCTCTGTTCTGCTTCAGGTCTTTGCTGCTCCTTTTTATTGCTGGAGCTTGATCCAGGTAACACCTACGAAGAAGAAAGTGATTTGGGCAACAAAGTACAGCCAGCTCTATCCCTGGCCCATGCACGGGGAGGCACAAGGGTGTTTAGAATAACACAATAGGATTCAAGCCTGAAATGTTGTTTAAAAACATGGTTAGAGAATTGCAAGAAGGCTGCTTCTGAAAAGAGAGCTTAAAAGAAACTAGAAGAAAAACATTTTATTTATCAGCCAAACAGATCCTAGTTATGAATTCTTTCAAGTTATTTCCTCTTGGCCAGCCTACTTCAGCTGGAGGGCTGCTGCAGACTGGAGGCACCACCACTACAACAGCTCACTCCAGCTGAATGCTGCAGGAAGGCAGAAACTCAGGATAGTTATTCTGCATTCTTAAAGCCAAAGTAATTAAACTGTGAGGTGGCATTGTAACAGCTCAAGTCAGATTTCCTGGATAAAAATGAAAAATACCCCACCACAAACTGTGACCTAGAGTTGCTTTTCCTCTGTAAACTCATTTAAAGATGTAAGATAAGCATAAAATTTGGCTGTGTAAAAGAAGGAACAATGAATGTAAGTAAGTAAGTAAAATGTGTATAATGGCAGATTGATCAGAGAGGAGTTAGATTGGTACAAATGTTGGGTAATAGCATGAACTTTCCATGTTTTAAAGTAATGCACTGCCAATTTTCCCCTGCAAATTCTTTCTGACAGGAAACCACTAGAGTATGGCATGGAAAAAAATATGTGTGACCTGTGCAACCCATATAGATTCAGGCAACCTCAATGAAATAAGACTCTTAGGTTTTAATCAGAAAGAAAAAGCTTGGAGAAAAGGAATTTCTTAACCCCCAAAATTGGAAAGGTTCTTTCCACAGCCTGGTCTTGAGACTAAATTTTCTCAGCACAAGTGAAGCCAGGATAGCTCTGCTTGTGATGGTTAGGACAAGAAGGAAATGATCAATAGAGACAAAAAAGGAGTGAGAAAGCAATGCCAGTCCAAAGCTGGTCTGGCAGACTTCAGAGTGGAGATGTTTCTCCTAATGATTAAAAAGTAGACTGGTCATGAAGGTATACCAGTTTATCCAGGGCTGAAGAAGTTTGTGGATTGGGAAGGTAATCCCCTGTTTGTGTCTTCTCCATTCTCATTTTCTTCTTGCATTAAGGTTATCAAATAATCACAGAATATCTGAGGTGGGAATGGACCTCTGAAGGCTGTTTGGTGCAATCTTTCCTGCTCAAGCACAGCCACCCGGGGCCAGCTGCCCAGAGGGGTTTTGGATATCTCTGAGGACAGAGACTCCACAGCCTCTCTGAGAAACCTGTTCCAGTGCTCAGTGTCACAGTAAAGAAGTGTTTCATGATTTTCAGAGGGATCCTCCTGTGTTTCAGGTTATGCCCGTTGCCTCTGGCTCTGTCACTGGGTGCCACTGAAAAGAGTTTGGTTCTGTCCTCTTTGCACCCTCTCCTGAGGTGTTTGTACACATCAATGAGATCCCCTTGAGCCTTCTCCTACCCAGGCTGAAGGGTCCCTGCTTTCTCAGCCTTTCCTCACCCACAAGGTGCTTGAGACCCTTAATTACCTTTGTGGCCCTTTGCTGGACTGTGTTAATATGTGTCACACACTGAGGAGCCCAGACCTGGACGCAGCACTCTAGAGAGGGACCTCACCTGTGCTGAGAAGAGGGAAAGGATCACCTCCTCTAAACTGCTGGGAACACTTTGTCTAATGCAGCCCAGGATGACCTTCTTTCCAGCAAGGACACATTACTGGCTCATGATCAACTGGGTGTCCAACCCCACGGACTTTTCTGCAAAGCTGCTTCTCAGCAGGATGGCCCCCAGCATCTCCTGGTGCCTGGGGCTGTTCTATCCCAGCTGAAGGACTTTGCACTTCCCCTTGTTGAACTTCATGAGGCTATGTCCTGGGACAGAAAATAATCTGATCTATTATTTTCCCTATGGCTGAAAACTTTGCTTTTCTAAAAGCTTTGAAAAATGTTATTCTATTACTATATACAAATATATAAAAGGTATACTATATTTTATGGGGATTTTTTTTTCTAACTCCTAGATAACAAAAAGGAATTCAAGTTTATTTTGTTTATATCTATTTTCTTCTATTGTGTTTTTTTAGGACAAACGCAAACAAGAAGTGTAGTTCTGGTATGTGTGAATATTGATCAAAGACTTGGTAAATATTCGCCTTACTGAAACCACACTAGCTTTTCCCAGGCAGGCCGTATTTCTCAAGATATCCACTAATCCTACACTTGGTTTGTACTTGTAGTAATTTCCTCAGTAAAGAAGCCAAACTTAGAGGTTTCTTGATCCCAAAGGAGCTTTTAAAAAAATATCACATCTGTGATGGCACAGATGCTACACTCCAGTCCTCAGGCGCCATGGGAACCTTAAAACAGAAGTTAGATGGTGCTGTTAGTAATTTAGCTGTTTCATCCTTGAGATCTCTTAGAGCTCTTGGGGGGCACATGATCCAGGCCTGGTCATGTTTTAGTGTTTGTTTTGTTGCTTTGTTCCATGTCCCTCCTGCAACCACTTCAGTTTCAGACAGGCCCTTTGCTGAGCCCACTACAAGATTACAGAAGGGGAATTCCTCTTATTTCCACAGTGGATGTCAAGGCAAATAATTTGTGTAGTATTATATCCTGATGATCAGCCGTCCCTACTTTAAGTCTGTGGCTTTCTTCTGATGTGTGAAGGATTTAGTACTAGTTTTCATTTTATCTTCTTAGTGTTACCTTCAAATTCTGGTTTAGTCTACACTGGTTTTTTTTCACTTGATATACCTGAATTTTTATCAACCCCTTTGTTATATTAATTAGAACATGCATGATTTCAGCAATTGGAAAGATGTTTTCCTGTTTCTAGCAAACATGTTTCCTTCCCATTCTGTCTTGTTTTCATCCTTATTTAAGCCTTCCCAACTTCAATACAATATGCAAATCACCTGTAAGAATTTAACTTTCTTAGCTCCTTCTTTCAACCTCCCTTTTCACAGGCTTCTTACTTTTACGTTGCTCTGTTTCTTCACGAATCATGAAAAAATACATGAACTGGAAGAATTGTTTTGTTTGTGGAACCATTCTCTTTGGTAGTAGGGTGTATGTATGAGGCCACAAATTGTGTTCCTTTAGCACCAATTCCTGTATGTTAAAACCACCATGATTCAACAGAAATGGACTGGATGACTTCTTGAGTGGTATTTGTAGCAGTTGTGATGGAGAATGATGGTCCAGATATGACCTCCAGATCAGGAAGTCATTACCTAATTGCTGAAAACTGAGATGGAGTATCAGGGGAAATATTATCCTTTCTGCATTTTCCATCTCACATATACCTCCCAAAGCATACCAATCACTGTCTAAGACAGGATATTGAGGCAAATGGCTTTTTTGGTCTAACTCCATATTCTTGTTTTTATAAAAAGTAAATCTGTTAAAAAGCAAATTCTTCATGGAGTGAGGTAAATTTCCCCAGAACTTCATTTCATAGGAAAACAGCAGAAAAAGTTGTGATGTTATTCAATTCCCTTCTAGGGAACCTGGTTGCTTGATTACTTCTCTGAAGTGCCTGTACACAAATGTGCACAGCATGGGGAATAAACACGAAGAACTGAAAATCTGTGTGCTGTCACAGGGCCATGATCTCATTGCAATTACAGAGACAGGGTGGGACAACTCACATGACTGGAGTATTGTCATGGATGGCTATGTACTTTTAGCAAGGACAGGTCAGAGAGGTGAGGTGGCGGAGTAGCTCCGGGGCAACTGGAATGTATCGAGATCTACCCAAGGACAGACACATGGTGTTAAACATGGGTTATGGCTCTGGGAGAAAAGGCTGTCCAAGAGATATGGTTAATATTTAAGAATTACTTTCTCTGAGGTCAAGACCAGTGTATCTTCATGAAAAGGAAATCAGGGAAAAGGCACAGAAGACCTTCATGGATGAGCAGAGAGCTCCTAGTATATCTCAAAGGCAAGAAAGAAATCTATGGAATGTGGAAAACGGGACAGGTCATGTGGAAGGACTATGGGAACATTGTCAACGTATGCAGGGATGCAATGAGGAAGGCCAAGACCCACTTGGAATTGAGACTGGCAAAGTACATCAAGGACAACAAGAAGGGCTTCTACAAGTATATCAGCAGCAAAAGGAAGATTAAGGATAATGTTGAGGTGCTGCTGAATCAGATGGGTGTATGGTAATGGCAGACACAGACAAAGTGGAATTACTGAATGCCTTCTTTGCCTCAGTCTTTACTGCTGAGGATGGCTCTCAGCAGTCCCAGACCTCAGAGGTAAGAAGTCAGGAGAAAGGAACACTTCCCCTTGGTCATAGAGGCTTGGGTTAGAGGTCAACT
Source organism: Corvus brachyrhynchos (assembly GCF_000691975.1). Classification (NCBI taxonomy): domain Eukaryota; kingdom Metazoa; phylum Chordata; class Aves; order Passeriformes; family Corvidae; genus Corvus; species Corvus brachyrhynchos. The sequence goes on along the minus strand of NW_008238834.1, from coordinate 5,516,358 downwards.
AAGCAGACTTAACACCCATGAATCTGTGGGCTCTGATAGGATGCACCCATGGGTGCTGATGGAGCTGGCAGATATTGTTGCTCTGCTGCTCTTCATCATCTTCGAAAAACCATGGAGAACAGGGGAGGTGTCTGAGGACTTGAGGAAGGCCAATGTTTCTCCTGTCTTCAAGAAGGGCTAGAAGGAGGGCAAGGGAAACTACCAGCCAGTCAGCCTCACCTCCAGTCCTGGAAAGGTGATGGAACAAGTCATTCTGGGGATCATTACCAAACATTTAGAAGAAAAGAAGGTCCTTAGGTGTAGTCAGCATGAATTTAGCAAGGGGAAGTGATGCTTAACCAATCTGATATCCTTCTATGATGACATGGCAGGATGGGACAATGAAGGAAGAGCAGTGGATGTTGTCTGCCTTGACTTCAGCAGGGCTTTTCTCTCAGAACATCCTCATAGGTAAGCTCATGAAATGGATGGACAAGGTGAAGTGGATCAAGAACTGAATGGCAGAGCTCAGAGGGTTGTGACCAGTGGAGCAGAATCCAGTTGGAGGCCTGCAGTCAGTGCATTCCCCAAGGATCAATACTGGATCCAGTCTTACTCAGCTTGTTTCTCAATGACCTGGATGAAGGGATAGACTGCACCCTCAGCAAGTTTGCTGATGACACAAAACTGGGGGGAGTTGCTGACACACCTGAAGGCTGTGCTGCCATTCAGTGGGACCTTGATAGGCTGGAGAGCTGGGAAGGAAGAGAAGGTTCAACATGAGGTTCATCAATGGCAAGTGCAAGGTCCTGCACCTGGGGAGGAATAACCCCAAGTACCAGCACAGGCTGGAGGCTGACCAACCTGAAGTTTCTCGTGTTCCAAAAGTACTTTTCATCCAGTCTCCTCCTTTCAGAAACATGTCACAATGGTCATCACTGATTCTTTCAGAGCTTCACAGATCTTGCAGTCTTGAAAAACTTTGGCAAATCAAAACATTCAAAGTCTTCAAAACACAAACATTCTCAAGAATACACAAAATATTAATCTCTTCCTTGCCTATAAGAAGAAAACTGGTTATATTGAAACAAAAGGTTGCTGCCTAGTGTTTTCTTGCAGTTTCTACTATAAAAAGCATCAAGGCAAAACCAGATGAAGAAATACCAATTTAAAAGTAAGTTACAACCAGGATGCAACTCGAAATGCTTTTGTCTTCTATTATGGACTGCCCAGTCACACTTCACTAAGCTTGATCACAGCTTGATTTCACCTTTGTGTCTACATTATAGTTCTTCCCTTGAAGGAGCCTGGTTAGCCTACCCAGCTTTCATCCTGTTAGCAATGGATACAGAGTTTTTTTTCTTTTTTTGGAAAGGTATTTGATTATAAATGTCAACTGATTTTGAGGCTATTTGATGGTCATAAATTTGAAGGAACACACAGAGTTTGTTGTAATTTTGAGCTGTTTCTGAAGGTCTGCCCACAGAACCTGCTCGGGCACTAGG
>NW_008238834.1:5487018-5514858 GCF_000691975.1 Corvus brachyrhynchos | reverse complement strand
TGAGATGTTCTGTTTACTTGACTTATTGTGGAATGTAAAAATTCTTAATTACATAGTGAATTTTAACAATTAGCTGTGACATGATTATCAATGTTTATTCCTAACTGCTTCAGAAGATTTCTTGTTCTCCTTGCTGTTTCATTAGCCACAATTTTGCACTGACTTTAATAAATGTAAGTAATTAACATAATTTCATTAAATGATTTTATATTTTAGAACATACATATTTATATACTCATGGAGAGGAGCAGAAATTTGATCATTCTTAAACAGCACTATCTGTAACAGACTTGGGACAGGTTAGCCTAACTGAGAGGAAAACTTATTTAAATTAAAATGCAACACTTTCAAATTAAACTCTGAAAGTAAATCAACTTTATTGTGTCCTGTGAGCACTTACATTGCAGGAAAGGCTCATTACTTTTACTGAAAGAGCTCTCATCTTAAACTGCCAAGAAACAAGTAAATACTCACATTATTGCTTGGCTAATATTTTATTGGGTGACTTGAGCATAGCCCTGGTAAGAAACTCACTGTGTAGATTTGGTTTGTATGGGGCTTTCCCTGCAAAAGAAAGGATAATGTAACTTATTTCAAAACCAGACCTGTAGTAATAACTTGGGTGCAGGTACCCAAAGTGACATGCACATTTCAGAATCCACAGTGCTGAGTTAGTTTCTCTCCTGCTGTCCAGCTTTACTTAAAGGGAAAGCTTTTTTCAAAGAAATCTATTTACTTCCATAAAAGTTGTCAGAAATACTGGATTTTCCCTTGCTTTTTGTCAGGATGTGAAGTTTGCCTTTATAGATTTCCACATTTTCTGTGAAGCCCTGAGCCAGCTCTGCCAGTCTGGCTATAAAGCTGTTACCCAGCTGTCAGCTTGTACAGTGATACTTTTAATAGCTCCAATATTTCAGGCTAAGTCTGTTTAGGCTTCCAGGAAAGATGTGTTCTGCTTTGGATGTGCTCAAGTGCACATCAGTTACTCCTTACTAGCTATCAACATATCTGTTCTGTTGATGGTTTCCCTTCTATTCACAAGAGAAGAAAGTGCAACACGCATCACTTCCATTTATCGACTCCTAAGTCTTGCATGTGGCCTAATTCTTAATCCTTATACCTCTTCTCTTTTTCTCCACTGTTTCCTCTTGGTTTGTCTCCTTCCTCTGCCCTTGCTCAAGTGTATACATTGCTGCACAGGACGCCATCCTGCTACCTCCATTGCATGGTATCAAAGAAACAAAGATTCTTCTTCTTGTCTCCCTTGGTTTTGGAATTGAAGTTAGTACTCCCAAGACTTTCCCTCTCATAGTAAGGAATGAATCATAGCTTAAAAAAAAAGTCCAACCCCAAAATTAGATTCCCTTTCTCACATAACTGCAGTAACAAAGGATTTAAAAAAAGATAAAAAAAAAAAGACATAGCAGAATACTCATATAAAAGTGAAAACACAGCTGCAATATGTCAATAGTGATTTTTATGCTGGAAGGAAAAAATACCTTTTTGGAAAAGAAATATAAAAAATATTGTTAAATATGGACCATTTTTAAAAAGAAGAATCTATTGAATTATAACTGCCATTTAGAGTTGGGGGAATCTTTAAATGTTCTTTACCTCTAGTTTTTTATTCCTTCTTCTACATAAGGGCAAGTTTTTTTATGTCCCCAAAATACAATAATTTCTAATTGTAATAATTTTAACATGTACATAAACCCTCGAGAGACACTGACAAAATGTGTACATGGGCTCAATTTAATATCAAATTTCAGATGCAGAAAATGAGTCAGCCAGCTCATTAAGTACATAGCTTGCTTGAAGTCAGGGATAACTTCATTGACCTTAACAATCCTATTAGTAGGTTTACCTTATTTTAAACCCACCAATGTCTCATTAAAAGAAATGACCCTGACTATAAAGACTTTTAACTCACAGCCCAGGCAGATATTACATGATTAATCTTTAGTGGGTCAAGACCACAGTATTCACTATCTGAAAAATTTATCACTTATGTGCAATAAGATATACAATTAAGTATAAATATAGGTTCTCATGTCTGGACCTACTTAAAAAAATACATATTCCTGCTTTGCAAGAGTATTGAAATAATCTGTTTAGCTTGTACAAAGAATATGTTTTCTTTTCTCTCGCTGCACAAAATCTTCCCTTCATCATTGACCAGGATTCCCCTCTCCTACATCCTTTCCTAAACATTAATAGATCTTTTATAGTTGCAACAGCTATGAAAGAAAAATACTTTAATGATTTTAGAGGAAATGTACATTTGTTTCAGAACTTCCAGAACATATATTTCATACCCTGAAGTATGAGTGCATTCACAGCTTTGAAATCTACAGCCTTTTAATGACTCTTTCTAGTCACTTATTGCAGTCATAAATTTTGTAACATTGGATGGAACATTTCTAGGTGGGTTGTCAAATAGGAACTCAATAGTTTAATGTGCTGTGCTCTTTACATAATGCACTGTGCTAACAATCAGATGGAATTTCCTAATTAAATGTGGTACAAGTTGTATAATGCAGGGGTTAGTAAATCTGTATTACTGACTCAGGAGCAAGGCACGCTAAATTATAAACGATGATCCCCGGAAACTGAAGCATAACATTTGCAAGTTTAAGAATCAAGACGGAGTCAATTAAATGTAGCCTTAATTTTCCTTTTAAACTCACAGAATGTATGCAGGTAAGAAGGGTAGTATTTTTTTAGCATAATATGTGGTTTTTCATTTAACATTTCCCAGTTGAACTTAGTCATTGTCAAGGTTTTTAACCATGGATAGGGTTAATTTTCTGCAGTACCTTCGAAGGGGAAGAGGCTGGAAGAGTGTGGGTGTGGCCAAGACCCTGTATTATTCAACGCCATGTTATGTCATTGCCAGGGCATTCTTTCTGGTGGAGCAAGCGTGGCAGATGGAGCAGTGGCGTAATGCTGGTCCCAGCCAGAGGGAGTGGTTTGGGTGGGATGGCTGCAGGTGGGTTGAGCTCCACACTCTGTCTTTTGTACACTTTTGTTATTAATATTGTTGCTGTTACTGTTTGTTTTCTTATCTCATTGCTGTTTCCAGTAAATTGTTCTTATCTCAACTGGTGATCTTTGCCTTTTGTGCCTCCAGTTCTCCTCTCTGGCCATCCATGGCCAGAAGAGAGGAGGAGGGGAAGCAAGTGAGAGGCATTGTGGTTTCGGAGTCCTGGTGGAGGGGACACTAAATACCATTCCTAAACCGCAATGGTCAGAAAAAAATCGAATTAAACTCCTATTACAGGAGCTGTGAAGGAAATGCAGTCCACAGCTCAGGAGGTTACAGTCAAGAGGGAAGCATTAGCTACTCTGCGTGACAGACAGATGCCTCTGATTGTTATCCAGCAATTTATTTTTCCCTTTCTAAAAGGCTACTAGAGGCAATGAGGTAGAAAATTTCTGAATATTCAAGCTACAAGAGAGATGGTTATCTGGCTTGGAAGTGACCAAGTAACAAGAGAGATGGGAATTCTTAGTAGTTATTGACACTTTGTGGACAATTGTAATTAATAACAGGCAAAAATTCAAGGGATTATCTGTTCACTCAGAGTATCAAAAGCACACACATTTTAAATGGCATTCAAACCAAATAATATTAGAAGGATTGCATAACAAAGCACAGGGCCACTGTGTTTTAGCAATGCAACATACAATTTAATCCGATGTAACTGAAAGTTAGGTTTTCTGTTGGATGGGACAAATATGCTCAACAGGAGATGATACTAATGGAAATGGTGATCTTAATTTTTTAATCAATGTTCATTGATCTTATGAATTAGAGTGTGAATTTTAGAGTGAATGTATCTGAAACAGTATGAATATACATAACACATATCTATTCGTAAGAGCTTAGATTTGATGGCTCTAATAACAAGACTCTTAGAAGAACAATTTTTTTCTGCAGAAATTAGAGGTGTTTATAGTGACATGGAAAGAAGCAAAGCAGGAAATTGTTCTTCTGATGCATTAATTACTCATTTTCTCATCCTTTTTACAAGGATGTTCAATAGCTAAACAAGAAATTAAGAGATTAATTTAAGCTGTCTTCACTTATTCTGTCATTATGCTTCACTCAGGCTTGCATGACAACAATGCTGTGGTATGCCAAAGCACTGAGGATGAAGGAATGATTTGTGTATGTATATGAGTTTATATGTGTCTATCTGTGTTGATTGATGATCAACTCCCTGTTGGCTGACATTCCACTCCCTTGCACTATCTGAAAAGAAATATTTGAAAAGTAGGAGTCTACTTACTTATGTAAGTAAAGAGGCTTAAATGCAGAATAACTTTTACTCACAGATGGATAAACATTATATTTATATAATATAAATGCTATCAATGGCAAGTATTAACTGAATTTTTAAACTTGATCTATTAACCAAAATAATTGCTAATGTAACTGAGTATTTGGAATGTTCTAAGAAGACTTCCAAAGACTCTGTTGAGCTTTAGATGAGGTTTTCAAAAAGGTGAAATAACATTGACCCAAATCCATTCATGACCTTTTTATGCTATCCTATTGGAAAAGCTATGGACAGTTTGCAGCGCTAGGCTCTTTCAGTAATCTTTGTATTATTTATGTGTATGTATGTATATATCTATCTTTAAAAATTCAAGATGCTTATAATTAATTATTAAAGATTAAGGTGCAATATTTTAGACTATAATGATGTGGTGAGGATACATTTGTAGCTGAGATATCACCTAGTCACTGTCACTAAATGTCTGTTTCTATCTAACAAGTTACGTGTGCAGTTGACACTGTTTTATTTTCCCTACTGAAACACTTTAATTTCTTAAGAAGCACCTCTGGAATATTGTAGTGTTGCTTTTCAAGTGTCTATATAAGGCTAAACTTGCTGTTACTGAACACTTAAGTAGACAGACAGGATAAGCTTTAAAGAACAGCTACTGTTCTTAGCATGCTGAGAGTGTTGTACTATTTATTGTATGGACTAATCTGCAATTTTTAAACAGCAGAGGTGAAAATACAAGACAGTTGTCCTTCACAAAGGGAAAGATTTATTTTCTACAGCTAGCATGTATAACTATACTTAATGAAGGAATGTAGAATAAAGAATAATTAAGAATTAATATTATTGAATAAAATACTGCACAATAATTCATGGCATTTTAAACATATCCATAATTAAATATTTCAGTTTAATGTGATAACTCATAGGAAAGAACATTAGTTATAACACAATCATTGCCCATGTACTGTGAAAAACTAACATTCTGAAAGACCATGAAAATGACTATTGCTAATCTATTTGCAAAAGCAAATGTGAAGAGTCCCTAGATTTCTTTTCACACAAGGACCCTCTATATTCTGTTGAAAAAATAAGTGTGAAGGCTAAATGCTAAGTCAGTGTTTTGCCTGTGTGATGCCAGTAGTAGATAAAGATAGATAAATATACTGTCTGTAAGCTGTGCCAGCCATGATGATACAAAACCTCTTGTGCTTGGATCAATCTCACTGCTTTGTTTGGTCAAAAAAGTGCTTTTAAGTAACATTACTTGACTGTTTATCTCCTGTTCAGTGACACAACTTCATGAGTCCTCAAGAGTTCATTATGCAGTCAGTTAATGAACAAGAAGAGGAGCTGCTTGGGACAGGACTTCTGCTGGATCTCTGTTTCAAAAGAGGTTAAATGCACCTTCTCAATGCAGACTCTGCCTTTGAAACCTTGAGAGTGCTGCTGCCTGGAAGCTGCATGTATGCAGACCTTGCTGTGCATGTCTTCCTTTCTACTTTTTCCCATCTGTACACTCTCGATGGCACTTTGCTTTCAAGTAGCCAAGTATTTCTTCAGATTTTATGTATTTCCATAGTCATGTGAAATCAGGTAAGACTCATAACAAGGGGACAAAATTTCTGGAATCAAAAGCATAGCTACAGAACAGGAATTTACATCAAATCAATTTTCTCCGGGCAACTGTGTCAGGGCTGTCTATGCTTAGACCCCATGTGAGAATCCTCGAAGCATGCATATTTCTATCCAGACAGTTAAGAATAGATTCTCTTCATCTGAGAAAATGGAAAGCCAAAAATATTGGATGCTGCCAGAGGAAGTTTCTTGATCAAGTTATCGTCAGAAAGCCTTGTAGGGTCTTGTATTTTTTTTCCTACGAAAGTCCCATGAGGCAAATGACCTACTTGAGTCTGTCGTGGAAGGAAATCCTGGATAAGGCGGAGCTGGAACAACACAAAAGATCCAGCTGTTTTTGTAGTCTAGTGTTTCCAAGGAGGTGACAACTGCTGAAGCCACTTGTTAATGTAGTAACACGAAATAGTCTCCACAATCACAGTAAGCTCCACAAGTGTTTGGCACAATGTTCTAACTGGAAATTGTTGGCAAATAGCATTGAGCAATAGCAAGATGATGAAGGGGCAATATTAAGGCAGTCTTGATAAATCATGTAACTTGATCGTTTCAGTCTCTCACTCACCGAAGTCAAAAGACAGCCTTTCCTTGTATTAACTGATTTCTGAAATTAAAAACTTGAAAAATAATTGCAGAATAGTTCTTTAAAGAATTTAATAGCTTTTGTTAATAGCAGAAATTTTACCCTGTGTTCAGGGTAAAACACTGTTACACTGCGAAGACCTCTGCAGAAAAGATTGTGAAATGAAAGCTAAAACTAGCATTTATAGCCTATAATACTAACAGTGTTTGTATTGTCACCTCATAATTGCATGAAAGTTATGTATATTGGTTTACTAGGAAATACTGGGACAATATTCTACATATCCTTTTACATGATAATATTTCTACCAAGCTTATTTACTCATTACCAAACTATGATCCATCTTGCAATTAATGATTTTAATTATATGCAGGTACATGGTCATTTCATGCAAAATAGTTTCAGCAGCAAGCAGTTCTTCAGCTCAGAAGTGTTTCAGTCTCTGCACTTAACAGCGAGCTCTTCGATGATGCATAAGTTTGCTCTCCTAGGGAGAATGGTCTGCATGTAAAGTTTAATTTCTTTTCAACACAGTTCTGTAACTTCCCAACTCTCATTTCCAGGGCCCAGACACAACATGAGACAGTCCTGCTCTCTCTCAGGGTGAAACTGCAGATTTCCTTCCTGGTTTAATTTCGGAAGTTACACGCAGCAACCTTGGCCTCTTCAGTGCTGCTGAACTCACTGTACCTAATTTGTAACTTGAGCAATGTTTTGCAAGTTTTAATTTTATATTGAAAAACAAAGACCATTATTTTTAATAAAACAGACATGGTTCAAACAAAAGAACATTTAAGAAATGGTATTCAGATACTTGCATCACAGCCTATTTATTCTACCAAGCATGATATTCAGCAGAAGTTAGTGGTTTTGGTTTAGATTCAACAAAGATTTTGCAGAGACAGTTACTCAGATTTCAGACTGGGAATGAGGAAAGCAACACAGTTCTGGGACAGCTTGCACAAGAGGCCTAACGAGACCTGCATCCTGACACTTTTAAGAAAGTATTTGCCTTTTGTTTTTCTAGCTCCCCTGAACTTCAGAAAGTACAATAGAGAGGCACTTCATTCTGCAGGGGAGTTCTTGGATCTGTTTCATGAAACTAGTATTTCCCCATGTTCTGCACAGGCTGCAGAAATAATTCTGGATGCCTCACTACCTTCCAGCAGTATGTCCTAATAGGAGCTATGTCATTTATTATCAGAGCTCAAACAAAATCTATGTCTGCTGTCAAAAATTATTGTTTGCTCGTGGCTGTGCTCCTCATTCTTCCATCACCTGTAAATTGTAGGTACACAATGTAAATATGAGCTGTGAGAAATAATAGTGTTGCAGGGGTACTTTGGGTCCAGGAGAGGCAGAGGCTCAGGTTTGTTCTCGTCTGTGAGCAGCTGACTGACTCAGCTCTCTTACTAGTGAATCAGTTCATATTGGCCAAATATGGTCTGACCTCTCACCTTCCTTCTCTTCTTCATCTTGGCTGATGTAACATGTGCTACCTCCTCAAATAATTATCCATGGCTGCAGGACCAGTGGGGCCAGCCTTACTTCAGACCTTGTAATAAGCTCTTCTAATATTGAGAGTGCTTGCACTGGCAACACCATGGGTTTTGCCAGGAGATTTGGTAGGGACCTTCTTGAATGCACTAAACTGAGTGAGAATGTAAGATTTTGGTGGTCTAACTGGTAGACAAAAACCAGTGAACCAAACTAATATACTTGCAAAGATATTTTATGTGTAGACATAACCAATGTGAACCTTGTAGAAATAAGCAGAAGAGCACCAAAAGAAGTGTCTATGGGTAAAATGTTTTGTCATTAATGTTGTAAGATTAAAACCAGGCCAGGTCTAAACCCTCCTCCTTCCTACAATCAACTATTTTCTTGCTGCAAGCACAATTAATGGCCCTCATGTTTCATACCTTGGACAAAACCTTAATGACTTCCTCACCTGCCTTCCTGCCAACCTGTGTTGCCCACAGCCCCTCGGTACTGTAGCTGCTGTGAGAGTTGTCTGTGTCCAAGGCCTCCAGTACTCACAGGAGTCAAGGAGGGAAACAGAAAAGCGTGAGAAACTCTCTGAACCTTGATAAAGAAGCATTAGGGTGTAATTTGTATTGGGCGACATGAGCATTTATGAAATAGCTCTGCTTTTTTATCTCAGACTAATACAAATTTGTGTTGCAAAATGTCCTTTCACTGCTCTTTACAGAAGAGCATGGGTACACAGGCTTATGATCTCAGGGGAGCATGTTAACAGACACTTAATGCTCACATACAAGTACCTATATTTGGAAAACTTATGACCTTTTATTTGGTACTTTCGCTTCTTGCTTTTATTGAAGATCTTTCATGATATTACAGTTAATTGAACACAAGATTAATTCAATCACCACTTATTAACAAGAGAAATCACAAAAAGTAGGCCAGAGGTTTGAGTGAGCAGCAAAGAATTTCCTGATTTAGCTTGCCATGCACTATTTTATGACAAAACTAATTGACATTCTTCTGGTTACTATTTACTTAAATACTAGTTTAATACTAGTTTTCTATCAGAGACAAAAAAAAGTATAATCCCTACAGAAACCTGAGCTGCTTATATTAAAGTCAGATGGGATGTAAAATGGAGAGTTTCTGTTATTTTTGGCTCAGTAATATGCAATTATGGTAATTTCCACCAGCGTACTCAGTGCCTTGTGCTTTTGTGCCAAAACAGAAGAGGCCTTTGCTTGGCTGTTTCTTTTCCATTAGTGACAGGGTGACTTAAACATGTTAATGCAGGCTAGAGACTTTCTGTCTCAGAGATAGCTTTGCTCGCACTTGAGAGATAGAGGAAACATGTGGAAGGGTTTCATATGCCAAGTTCTTTATTATGCACAGGGGCACATAGGTATGTGAGCACAGAGGTTGTTATTCCTCCCCAGTGGCCACCATCTTCCTCAATTTAATGGCTGACTCTGAGAAAGAGGCTGGTAAAACCTTGCCAGTAGCTGCAGGTTCAGCTAAGTTCAGCTGTTTCTTAATAGTGGCTCAGAAAGCACTGACAAAAGCAACACAGAGAGCAGTAGGGAGCCAGGGTACTCCTTTGTCCCCTAGTTCATTAAACATTCCTATGAATGTCAGCTATGGGTGAAGGAGACAAAAGGGCTTTTACCAGAATCTCCAAAACTCTCCTAAGAGCAACAATGGTTTCAAAAGTAAATAAAAAAGATAATAATTAATTATAAAATTAATTTAAGTAACTTCTTTGTTACATGTATGTGACTAGATCTGTTGAAAAATGTTATAGGATGAAAGTTAAAGGATTTTTTAGATATCTTTCTATCCTTTACTACCAGCTTGGCAGGGACAGTGAATGAGAAATAAACTTGCTTTGCATGCTGGTGGAGAGGATGTTGGATTCCTTCTACTCATGCTAACAACATGTGAAGTAGGAAATGGTATCTACCATGTTTACAGGAAAAAAACAGGTCTTGTAATTTCCATTTCCACTTAGCACAGAAAGTGAGAGCAAACAAAATTAGAAGAGAATTGAACTTTTTTTCTTCACCTGAAAGAAACAATATGAACAGGAGTGGTGTAATTTCTTTTCTAGACATGAGATTCTTATTAGATTTGCCAGAGCTATCTGAGTAAAAATACTATTTCTATTGTCATATGCATCATTAAACAGAAAGCTTACAGTTTGCCTGCAATACACATTTCCTCAGGCATAATTGCCTTTAGCTTGAATTGTAACTATTCATACCTCAGAACCTTCATTCATTTGAACTGTTGGTATTTGCTAGCACCTACTAATGATTTGCAACATGGATATCATGGAAAGATATTGTTCTTTCCTTTAAACAATTGACAACCAAAATTGAATATTGAAACATACCTAAGGCTAGAATTCACATTTATTAGACAGCTGGCATCTACCTCAGTAGACTACAATTAGCTCATGACACATAATCAAGCAGTTTACAACATTAATATGCTGTTCAGAAGAGTGGTAGTAATTTGAGTGCTTCCCAAAACAGCTGGTCACCCATGCCAAGACAGAAAATACAAGGTTCAGGATGGACTGTTTGCTATGTCTTAATATTTACTTCCCTTAGGGACAATAAATATTTTCAAGTTTATGAAATTATGTGACGGGTAATGCATTGAAAAACTGGCAACTGGGCTTTGCAAAGTACCAAACCCTTGCTCTTGTGTAGAGTAATTACATAGACAAGGTTTCACCTTGACTGCATTACCAATGTACAGTTTGCAGATAAGACAAGTACTAGGCAATTGCTTTGTGAATTTCAAAGAGCAGTGTCACTGCTGCAAACTGTATCTTGGCTTTGTCACTGTGTGGAGTTGAGTGTAAACACACAGCAACTAAAAGTAAAAAATAGCCATGTTAGTTCCATTTCCCATCTCCAAGCACTGCTCTCTCAGAAAGCCTCCTTTCCACAGGGGATGTTTCTGATCATGACTCATCAGCTGGCTGAATAAAATCTAAACAGATAAGAGAAAAAATACTTTTCTACAACTTAATGCCTGTGACAACCCGTTAATTCTGCTGCATATTATTGCAAAGTTTATGTAAGACCTCTGTTATTAGGTTGATTCAGCTCAGAGGGATGTGATATTTTACTTTTATGACTCTGTATAATCCTTTGCCCTGAAGTTGAAAATGCATTGTCCCCTGACTCACAATAAGTGATGAATTACAAGGTAGTGCTGCCAATTTTCCAATACACACAAGATGAGAGATGTAAACAATCATTTCCTCATAACAGCAACATGAACTAAACTAGGTTCAACAGAACCGAAGGAAAAACTGCAAAACAGCAAAACTAATTTTACTCACAGACTATGATTCAGTACCTCCTTTGGGTCCCATATTTGAAATTTTGGTTATAAAAATTGTGGCATTCATTTCAATAAGCCATCAACCAATCAAGGTCAAGTCTGAATAGCATTAATCTATGAATATGCACACTTTTGTACCTATATGCATGAACATACACACATGCATTGGTTGTCAGTTTTATTAATATTCCACATAGTATGACAATTCGGAGACATAATTTCTTAAGACCTCATGTGCCTCCTCACTGTGATTTCTTTTTTTCATTTTAGATTGAACATTCAACATCTCTGTATGTTAAACCAGAAATATATCTTTTTTTTACCCCAAGTTCAGCTTCTGATAAAAGTGCCAAGAAACCTTAGAAATATTTCCCTTTTCCTCAAAACCTTAATTCTGCATTTTATTTTAAATGCTGCCACAACAAAACTACAACTCAGTCATTTTTATTGCATGTCTTAGAGCTTTGTTTTAATTACATTGTTAGTTAGAGGCTTCAGGGTTGAAAAACCTTATGTTTTCACCACTCTTGTCTTTGTGGTTTATAGAAGTACAAACTTACCCTGTAAACCGAGACACATGGAGGAAAGGATACCTTGTAGGTCAATAGGGGAAGAGCTAGAGATACGTACAGATACAGCCATATGCAAAAATGCCTACATGCTAATGCCTGCCCACTCAAACCTTGGGAAAATTCCACCCTATATTTTTCTCTGCTTTCACTGTATTTTTTCTGGAGTAGCAAATATCTTAATTTTCCACTATGTTTGACCCTGTAGTTTCTCTGTATCTATGAAAGGGTGTAACCTTCCTTTGTTATTACTCATAGGGACCACAGTATTATCCACAGCTTCTTTTCCTTGCTGAACAGGAATTGAAGTCTCCATGAAGAACAGGGTTTCTCATGAGGACAAGAGGAAAAGTGATTCACAACTCAGTGAATGTGAGCTTTAAAAGAGAGCTAACAACCATGACCAAAAACTACTAATGAAATTTGAAGAACAAGCCATACCACTGCAGACAAATAGGAAGCCAAGGTTTTTGACTGTGATGCTATGGTTGGTCTAAAAACAAGGCTGCAAAATAACAAACTGAAAGAAGAGGTTAGAGCAGGGGTGTGAAGTGACTAACCAGGAGAAAGTGGTGACAAAAAGGTGGGACTTATAGAATTTAGTGAAATGGACATTTTGGACGAGGTGAAGTGGGAAGAGTTAGAAAAAAAATCCATAAAATCAGGCAATCCAGTAACAAAAACGCAATAACAGAAAAGCAGGTAAAGAAAATAAGGGAAAGAAGATAATTATTTAAGCCACCTTCCCTTTTTAGCGGGCCAAGATGATAAAAGCTGCCAAAAACTTTGCAAAATGCAACATTGATTCAAATCTGGGAATTTGGAAGTAATGAATTCCCTTCACACTTATAAGAGATAAGAAACATCATGCAGAGCAAAGATAAGTAGGCAATTTTGGAAAAGACTACCCAGGCAAAAAGCAAAGAGAGTGCCATATGTCTTCCGACATGCAGCAGAGATGTGGATGAGCAGGAGGAAATTCATACTCCAGTGCATGGAGGAGGGTCTTCTGGAGAAGATTTTTTACTAGGTCACTGTGCATGTGATTGTAACGTTGCATGCAAAAATAAGGAGGAGACAAGATACTGTAGGTGCCAGTAACTTACTGAGGAAATGCTAACAGGAAGTTGGGATTTGAATGTTTGCTTTCTGCACACAAAAATTGTCATAGTACCAAGAGCTGTCTGGGTCACCTCTTGTAGCAATTCTCATTATCAGGCTAATTTTTGTGAAGCAACAATTTCTGGCTAGGATTTTCATGTTAGGGTGAAAAGAAGAGGGCAGAATAAGGGGGTGAAAGAAGCCAGCTGAGAGATGAAAAGAATACTAACAGGATATTTGTGTTTCAAAAGGCGTCCCCTTCAAGCAAAGTTGTTTTACCTAATCTTGTTTGCAAGCTCTCTATGGGCTCAAACTGAGACCTAAATGCTGTTATCCATGGCATAGAGGCAATGTAGAAAATTCTCTACCATTCTGGAATTCTGGATGTGAAGACATGTAATGATAACAAAGCACTGAGAGTAGATACTATCACTATTCCCTGCAAGATCCAGTACTGATAAGGTAAGCAGGAGCAAAGTATGGGCACAAGCATCTGTATGTGCAAATAGATGCATCAATTAAGCTAAAATAGGAGGCAGTGTTGTACATAATTTTGTAGATGTTCTCAAATTTTACCCAGAAAAAGTTTATAAGGTTTGTATTTAACTCCAACACTCATTAAAAAAAGTTTTTCCAGTAAACAGCATTTGTAAAATCTTCCAGGTAAAAATGATCAAGCTAACAATACTCTTTTCATTCACATACATTCACTTTTCTCATCTCAGGTAAGAAGCCAGAGAAAAGACCCTTTCTTTATAGTCAGCAATGATATTGGAACTAATTATACTTGTTTTTTTCGTCCAAACTTCCACAGATATGAGGGAAATTGGCCTAAGAAGAAAAAGAACATATTTCTCAGAAGCTGCAGGCCATAACTGCTTCCACCCATGACTTCAACATAGCACTATCAACAAACAATGTCATAATCAGCCAGAATCCTCTCTCAGTTCCCTGTGAAAACACTACCATGTTTGTTTACATGTTCAGATGGTTTCTGTGTCTTATTTTATTGGCAGTTCTGGAAAGGGCACATTCTCTAGTGATGACACACTCTTGAATTCTGCCCCAAAAATGCATCTGACTGCACAGGATATGTTGTTATCTGCTCTGTAACACATAGACAATAAATTAACTGCTATCAGACAGATGACAGACAGCTAAATTTAATGTTTGCATATACCTTTCTTTAATTTGATGTGTTTCTTAATACCTATCTTTTCTGATATTGCTCCCATATCAGATGTGAGCAGATTGAGTCTGTCAGAACAATGGGGAAAATTATTATAGATAGCAGTGACAGCCCTCCAGCAGTGGCAGGCACTTTTCAAACTAATGACTTGTAATATGTATTACACATATTCAAAAGCCCTCATTTCATGGTTCTACAAGTGTGTTTTATCCTATTTAAAAAAAAAAAAAAAAAAAAGAGATTCACAGCTTTCTCCAATATGCCAGCAATTTCTCTGAGTCCTTAAGGAGCCTAAAAAATTGTATCTAAAAGTGTGATATTTTTATGAATGTACAGAATTTTTTAGATTTTTATGATTTTTCAATTCAGTACAGTTGGATTCCTTACACAAAATGAATTTCAGTATGAACCTGAAACTGAAAATTGTAAAAGCAGAGAGTATAATTTGGGAGAATTATCCTTTCAATCAAAACTATTAAGTAAGGAAATCCAATAGTCAGAAAAATGCCAAGTTCAGTCACTGTGAACACTAGATGACATTTTCAGTACATGTCTCCCAGCTATTAGCTTACAGAAAAAAACCATATGCTCCTGTAATATGCACCAGGCTTTTATATAGAGGTCTGGGTAAGAATTTACAAATTTCACTGAAATTTCTTATTAGAATGTCACCTGTCATGGAAAGTATAATGCTGGTGCAGAATCCTGTGACATGAATACATGTTAATATATAAAAGTCTCTGTCCCCCTTTTTCAGGGGACAGCTGTGTTAGGTTTTATAGCCATCCTGGTGTCTGTCTGCAGAGCCAAAAGAAAATAAACCACCTGTGATTTGTTACTTCATCCTAAATGTGATCTGTTGCAAAGTGCAAGTAAGCAGAGATGTTATGGTAAATAATTGCACTAGGGAGGCCTGTTAGTAGCAATTATTTCTGGATGAAAAGGAGTTTCTTGAATTACCATGTATGATGGTAGTTTTACTTGGTTTACAAAGGTGATTTATCTGAAGGATAGGCAGCAATAATTTGTTGTAGAGCACAACTGTATGGTGAACACGTTTGTACCTTATGTAATATGTTTTTAGATTGCCTGAAATATTCTCAAGGATTCCACAGAGTTTTGGAGGGGCCAGTCCTTGTAACAATGAGAGTGGACAGGAAAGCATTGCAGAGGCTAAGACAAACATTCCACAGACCACAAAGTTGCCTTTTTACAAAATGAATACTTAAAGACAGCTTTATACAAGGTCTTTTAACATGGTGTGTTTTAGATCAAATATATACAGACCTGTTATGTCCATGTTGTAATCCACATATTTTATTAAAAATCTTTCATGTTTCTGTACCCTCTTGTCATGTTTTATGTTCATGACAACATATAATGGTAACTTTTGTCAAATTATCTTTGCCTATACTTTCTGGTATCTGTGCCCTATATGGTCAAGTACATATGTGCCTTATTGATAGGTGAGTTTTGACTTCCTTCCTTCCTTCCTTCCTTCCTTCCTTCCTTTCTTTCTTCTCTTCTTCCTTCCTTCCTTCCGTCCTTCCTTCCTTCCTTCCTTCCTTCCTTCCTTTCCTTCCTTTCCTTCCTTTCCTTCCTTTCCTTCCTTCCTTTCCTTCCTTTCCTTCCTTTCCTTCCTTTCCTTCCTTTCCTTCCTTTCTTTCCTTTCCTTCCACCCTTCCCTCCTCTCATTGACATTTGGAAAACCTCCAATCTGCGTTTCTGCATTTCTATTGACTTTTGTGGGGAGAAAAATAGTTCTCTTTCCTTGTACGTCCACAAAAATATGAATTATTCAACCACTATACTTAAATATATTGTCCATGTTTTTAATTCATAGTACATTAAATGCTTCAGTGACATCAATCTACTTTATTGTACTGTCCTCAGATTCATCCATGAACCAGATTTCAGCTACAAAGACCTGCAACAACCTTGAGTATGCTATTTCTGTACAGTAACACGAAAGAAGATGATTATAATGTAAATTTTTGTAGAAGATGATCAACAATCATAAAGAGTAGCAATTCAATAAAAAAATTATAGGACAGATTTGTGCTTTTATGTAAAAATTCCTTAGGCCTATATACTGGTCATCATTAGCCTTGACAAATTCATTGGGCTATGTTAGATAACCTCATTAGCCAAGCACAGTTTACCTCAAGTCACAGATGCTTCTTCAAGGTTAAAACTGAGAATCACTTTTGGTTGTAAGACTGAGATTGAGAAAAAAAGGTTTTTAATTTCCCTTAGATCAAGAGTGAAGGATTTATTGTGTTTTATAACGTTTTTGCTTTGTTCTTCTGGAAGTAAAAATCCAAAGTTTGGCAAGGAACGTGGGAATTTAAAATTAATATTGTCTCTTCTTCTCAAAATATTTCTCTTGATTTGGTTACCATGTACTTGACAACTCACAAAAACAATTTCAGTGCCAAAGTACAAATAAGAGAAAGCAGCCTGAGGTAGAGGTTTTTCAAAGATAGAGAGAATACAGAAACTGAAATGTGGGGGGGGGGAAGGATTGTTGTTGCCATGTGAGGGCACATGGAGGGCAGCAATTAAACGCTGGAAAAGAGGGGCAGATGTCAGGCATTCACCAGTGTGCAACACAAGCGAACTTTTAAAAACCCAAGATGCTTATGTTGCCCCAGGATAGCTCATCTCTCAAGAAAATATGATAAGTATGAACAAATCAGCAGTTATTTTCAAAATGTCTTCAGTGATGGACGGCACAGTTTTTCTTTATGCCACTCCTTTTAGCACTCCTGTTGATATTTTGAAATGGAAGAAAGATCATGTGAATGCAATCTCTCATATTTGAATGGCACAATGGGATGAGAAAAGAATCTAATTCATGCAGCTATCTTTGTGATTTCTTTTTATATTCCTTGGTACATATTCATTACATAGACTTAATTGGCTGAATTGTGAGAGCATCCTCGTGGATCCATTGCAAGGGTCTGTGCGTAATACTGCTTTCTGCATTTGTGCATTAATTCTCAAGTATCTTGGGGTAGAGCTGAAGTCACATCCATGCCATGGTAAATATCCACAAGTTTGTGGGTGCTTTGTGCACCAGTCTGAAAGGGAATTTCACTTTCATACTGAGATAAAGAGTTGTTTGTGCAATGAGGTTGGTTTCCAGTGTGCTGAAGGCTGTTAACAAGCATTTATGTGCAAGAGACATAAGAGTGGCTGCTGGTTTTTTTTACTCCTGTGTAATGAGTGTTTCGTCACTCTATGTTACAAAAGGTGAAATGTTCACAGTCCTGTTTGGTTTTGGTAAGATAAACAGTTTCCTAAGATATGGGAGGACTTAACCCAAGCTTTAATTCTAGTGCTTCGTATGTTTAACTGGAGACGACCCAGTCCTGGACAAATGTGAGACAAAGTGAGTCTAAAATATCCATGCTTATGGCTAGGTGGTGTTAGGGAACACCACTGGTAATCTGTGCTAGTGAATATTTAGAGTGCTCCTTGGCATGGGGACCAGCACCAGCTATTCACAGCACAACTAGGGGATTCATGTGAACCAGGGTATCAACTCCAAAACGCAGTTTTTGCCAGTCACTTCTGAAGTGTAAAAGAGTTTAAAATACATATGGGCTGGTGATCTGGTTAAACCTGTTTTTGTAAATAGATTGATACATGGTGCAGGACACCAGAGGAACGACTTGGCTGACATATTGCTAAATACCTTCTGAAAGCCTACAGTTGAGTTCATCTCTTTGGCTGTGAACAAAAAATTCACAGTAAATAAAATCACTTTCTAAAAAGAGTTGTGATCCTTTGCTAACAATCAAACTATGAAATTTGCCTCTTTTTGAGCACCTCCTCTCCCCCCTCCCCCCACGGCTTAATATTACTGCAGTAAAAATAAAGAGCATTTAGAGCAGTCCTTTTTTTTGCCACATATTCCATGTGGGAATTTTTGCATCAGGCAAGGATCAAGCTTCACACATGATCCAGCAAGTAACACGCATCTGGAGATCCAGAAATAAAAGCATGTGTCATGTAACACTTGCTGACTACTGACAGGCTTCACAGTAGAGCTGTAAGGAGTCACACTAAGACCTCACAAAATCTGACTTCTCTTCTTCCCATGTGTCTCCCACCTCATCTGCACACTTAGGCAAGTTTTGCCACCAGGAATCATCCGCTTTCAGTTTTATATCCATCCAACTTACCCACTCATCCCATGTGATTGTAATCTGTAGTAAATTTAGCTTTTGTTATTGGCAGAATTTATGAGCTGGGATTTGTCTATCTTTGTAATAGAGACTAGGTGGATATTTCTCTGGCAACATGCTATGAACAGTTTTCTGAGAGAATAAAACCCTAAAAGTCACCCCAGCCATTTTGGAAAAGGAGATCAAAATTCCTTGGAAAAAAAAATCCCATAAAACTATTGAAACTAATACTAGTTTCAGGGTCTGATTTTGTAAGGACTTTTGAGCAGTGCATTACCAAGCATTGCCGAGCCTATGTCCAGTTTTGGTCTTGAATTTGGCAGTAAAGGTGAAAGCCTGTTTTGGGTTCACCTGGCAAGGTTTTGGTAGGAGAAGTGGAGCTATAGGAAGAGCTTCTGTTAAAAGCTGCCAGAAGCTTCCACAATGTCCAGCAGAGCCAACACCAGCCAGCTCCAAGATGGACCAGCAGCTGGCCAAGGCCAAGCCTATCACCAACAGTGGTAGTGCTTATGTGAGAAGGAGGAGAGGAGCAGAAAACAAAAAGGGCTATTGGAGCTGGGAAGAGGAGTGAGAATACATGAGAGAAACAGCCCTGCAGCCACTGAGACCAGTGAAAAAGGAGAGGGATGAGGTGCTCCAGGCACTGGAGATGAGATTCCCCTGCAGCCAGTGGTGCAGCCCATGGTGAGGCAGCTGTGCCCCTGCAGCCCGTGGAGGTCCACAGGGGAGCAGAGATCCACCCACAGGCACAGGACCGCACTCTGGAGTAGATGGATGCCTGAAGTAGGCTGTGACTACATGGGAAGCCCACACTGGGACTGGCTCCTTGAAGGACCTGTGGGCCCATGAACAGAGGAGCCCACGTTGGAGCAGGTTTGCTGACAGGACTTGTGACTCTGTGGGGGACCCACACTGAAGCCATCTGTGCCTGAAGGACTGCAACTCATGGGAAGGGCCCACACTGTAGGAGCTGGTAGAGGACTGTCTCCCACAGGAGGGACCCATGCTGAAGCAGGTGAAGAGTGATGAGTCCTCCTCCTGAGGGTGAAAGAGCAGCAGAGACAATGCGTGATGTAGCACTGGAGGGGAGAAGGGGGAGAAAACTGAGAGTGGAGTTGAGCCTGGGCAGGAGGAGGGGGTAGAGCTAGTTTTTTTTTCTCATTACCTTACCTGATGTGATTAGTAATAAACTAAATTAATTTCCCCAAGTAGAGTCTGTTTTGCCTGTGATGGTAATTGGTAAAAGTCTCCCTGTCCTTATCTAGACCCATGAGCCTTTCATTGTATTTTCTCTCCCTTGTCCAGCTGAGGAGGGAAATGATAGAGTGGCATTGGTGGGCACTGGGCATCCAGCCAGGGTCAACATGCCGCAAAGCCACAAAAGAAACCTGATAGAGCCAGAAACTTGGGGCCTTGAGCAGGGAAATTAGGGATGAAGTTCCTGCAAACAGAAAAGCGACCTGAAACAGAATCTCTCCTATTACAGGAAGGTGCTCTGATTTCCTTACAGTTTACAGGATACAGGTGTTTATCTGCTCTGCCTTCAGCCTCTTATATTCCAAGTTTTCTTTAGAACCAAACTGGTAAGTGTGATCTGAGAAAGAAAAACCAGTTTGGGTCCCCCAGGTCTTATTAGTTGTTTTTTTTTTTTTTTAAACCTCATCTAGTCTGAGAATATCTACCTTGCCCCTTAGCATTACCAAAGTTTCAGTACATTCTTGGTTGTTCAGAAACAACCTGGGAAGTGCGTAGGGAAGAACACGGATTTAAGAGCACAGTATCTTAGAATTATAAAATGGTTAGGGTTGGAAGGGACCTAAAAAGATTGTCTAAATACAATGCCCCTGCCATGGGCAGGGAATCTTCTACTAGGTCAGGTTACTCAGAGCCCCATCCAGCATGTCTTGAACAATTCCAGGGATGGTGAGTCCACAAACTCTGAGCAATCTATTCCAGTGCATCACCTCCCTTATATTAAAGTTTCTTCTGTATATTTAATACTAAGCCACCTTCCTTCAGCTTAAGGTCATTCCCCCTTGTCCTACCACTACATGCCCATGTGAAAAGCCACTCTCCAGCCTTCCTGAAGACCCCTTTATGTACTGGAAGAGTGGTCTCCGTGAAGCCTTCTCTTCTGCAGGCTGAACAGCTGCACCTCTCTCACCCTGTCTTCATAGGAGAGGTGTTCTTGGCCTGTGATCAACTTAGTGGTCCTCCTCTAAACTTGTTCCAACAGGTTCTTGTCCTTCTAATGTCGGGGTCCCCAGAGCTTGATGCAGGACTCCAGGTGGGATGCCATGAGGGCAGAATAGAGGGAAAGAATCACCTCCCTTGACTTGCTGGCCATGACTTACTTGATGCAGCCCAGGATACAGTTGACTTTCAGGGCTCTGAGTGCACATTGCCAAGTCATATTGAGCTTTTTGTCCACAAACACCCCCAAGTCCTTCTCCCCAGGGCTAGTCTGAATCTGTTCTCTGCCCAGCCTGTATCTGTGCTTGGGATTGACCCAATCCAGCTACAGGACCTTGCACTTGGCCTTGTTGAACTTCGTGAGATTCATGGAGGCCCACACCCTCAAGCCTGCCAAGGTCCCTCTGGATGGCATCTCTTCCCTCTAGTGTGTCAGCCACACTAGGTGCCTGTTTAGGTGCTTCTTCTGTGGATGTTAATTTGTTCAGCTTTGTTCAACTTGATCAACTTTTTGTTATTCGCTTGCCCACAATGAAATTGTGTGGTCCAACAGATCCAACATACAAATTTGAATGCTCAAATTATTAAACCCATATAAATTACTTTGGAGCTTCAGCAACTTCAAAGCTAAGCATTTTGATCCCTGAACTCTAGAAATGCTGACACTAGTTATTGTGAAGAAAATTGACTACCCTAATCGAAACCAGCAACCATGCCAGGGCTTTGTGGGATCCATACTTGGAGGTGCTGAGTAGGCACCTTTGCTCTTTGGTGGACCTAGTCCTTTGTCTCATTCAATGTCAGAGGAATTTCATCTTCTTCATGACCAAGTCATGATGAAAAGTAAGTCTGGCTTGTCTAAATATCTTTGAGCTTGTATTATTAGATTAACTCAGAGAGCCTTCATGCTTGCTGTCAAAAACCTGGTCACAGAACAGATAGATCATTTCTTCTAACAGCTGAAAAGGAGGGTCTTGGCGGAAAGGAAGAGGCCAGAAGTTTTGAATTCATGTTGGGAGGTGGAAGAGAAGATTTCCTTAGCAAGAGGTTCCTGAAGGCCCTGCCTCCCAGCTCTTTGTCTGATTTTTCCAAAACCAAGCAGCAGCCAACACAGACCTTATCACATTTCCTTTCCCCACAGCTTTCCCCTCTCCTGACAGCTCTGAGTGGAGCAGAACACAAGTAAATTCCTCTGCCCTTGCCACAGATCCCCTTCTTTCTCCTGCACTGTGCACTGTTGCTCCTTGTCATCAACATATTCCCTGGCCAACCATTCAGACCCAGTCCTGTCTGGTGTCCCCAGAGCTGGTGACACAGCACATCCCAGCACACAGAAAAGGACAAGAGAAGGCATGGAGGCTTGACAGGACAGCATCACTGTAACTGCAGGTGGTAGATTGAGTTGTGCCATATGCATGTGTGTGGACATTTGGCATGCTCATGCCTTTGGAAGTGAAGGTCCAAACAGCATTCTGAACATGAGTGCCATCCTGATATACTGCCCAGCTGCTCCATGTTGTCCCAGTTCCAAGCAGAGGAAGAAAACCTCTACAGGATTCACCAGGGATCTGAAATTCAGACGGTATGGGGAATATTTGTGTCCAGTATGGGGAATATTTGTGTCCAGTAAGTCACACATGCACCATCACCCCGTAGGAAGGCCTGTCTTCACAAGGGGTAGCCTCCAGCCCCGGAAGAAAAAAGTCACCATTCCCTTTCTCATTATCCTACACCAAGGTGTGTTTGGTTGACCAAGCACCAAACATGATGCCAGGAATGGTGCAGGCAGCAGGCACTGTGCTTCCACTCCTTAAATAACAGACAAAAAATGAGCAAGAACAGAAAAAACTTCTTGCTTCACATCAGAGCTCATACAGGACACAGCAGTAGGGCCTGATACATGCCTCCGGAACGACAGTGGGAAAGATGGGAAAGACTGGGACTAAATCCCCAGTACTGGCTTCTTGTCTAGAGAGAGAGGAGTCTCCTCCAGCCCATGAAAAGTAATTCTTTAGTGATTGAAGCAGGTGGTTGTGAAAATCTGAGGTTGAGAAAGACAGCCAAAACAGGAGCTCTTGGAATTACTGATACCAAAAGAACACAACTCCAACATCCTACAGTTGCTGACAAAGTTCATTGCATGCTGTGCTGGATTTTGGTGTAGATTTACAATCTGAGGGGTCTCACCCAAACCCTGCAGGTGTTAGCAGTGGTCAAAGATCATCAAGTGAAAATTTTCTCTGACATCCCTCTTTAAAACATATCCATCTCAGCAATGAGGCAGTTTGACAATGCATGCCAATGCTAGTATGTGAGATAGACAGACAGATAGATAGAAAATAAAATTATGGGATGGATAATGTACACTTAAAGGAAACTGAAGAACATGTATGAAGAACTGAAGAATGCTAATGAGAGCTTTTAATATTTAACTGTCACTAAGATGAACTTTAATTGTGGTAAAGCTGAAGTAAGTTCCTACGTTTGGATGCTGAATCAATGCCATCTAGTGGTAGTAGGGTTTTTAGTGGGTTTTTTTGTTTGTTTTGGTTTGTTTGATTTTTAAATTTTTTTTTATTTTTGGTTTTGTTTTATGGTCATGAAGATCACAGCCATCATCAAAAAGGTCCACCTAATAAGTATCTTTAGTACCTTTGTGAAAATTGTCTAAATATTTCTCCAAGTCGAGCAACTAAAAACCATTTATGTGTAATGATCGAGATACGTGCAAATTCAGAAATATTTACATTTCCCTTTGTTCAAATAACTTTACCCATCACAAACTAAGACTCTTTTATATTGAAGCCTGCATTGCATGACAACTTATCCAACACTCCCAATTTAAAAGGACATCTTTGCTTCACTATGACCTAAGGAGATGGGAACATCAGACTGACCAGCACTAACAACCTTATGTCAGTTTGTCTAACAGAAGGTATTTCCTCTGATGATAGGCCTTACAATGAGCTGCATTTTCTTAGCTGTTAATTACGAAGATCATCAAGTTCCCAGGTGTTTGTCATCACACCTGGCCCCTTAGCAATAAATTCTTTTATGTCAACAAGTGCTGACAAGAACAAGACTTAACAAGCAGGATTCATTTCAAAGCTTGGTAGATAAACAAAGAAGTTCTGAGCCCCCCTGCAGTCATATATACATAAAAGGAGCTCCTTTGGTGGTCTGTTGTTTACTTGCAGAGTGCTGGCAGAAGTAAATTGTAGGAAACAAATGTAGTGTTGTGTCATTATCCCTTACAGGCTGACTGTGTTAGTGAGTGTAAATTGAACATACACGCAGTTGTGAGCACAGTACTTCATACTCATAAAACTGGTGTACTAAAAGTGTATCTACTGATCATTTCCTAAACTATATTCCTCACATCAGGATTTATAGTAGAGTAGACACATTCATAAATGTTTGGTATTCTCTTCAGTGGTATGCGCAGCTCTCGGGTAATAAATTGCTTCAATTTGTTCCTAATGTCACTGCTGATCTACAGTTCATCTGGCGACAGGAACAAAGGAGATGAGGGTTGTACTAAAATGTGAAAAGGTGGTGTGCTGGGTACCAACATTCTGCAAAAACTGAGTGCCTCAGACACAGCTAAAGGCAACAAAAGTGAAAACTCTCTGGGCAGGACCTTAAAGGAGCCCTGGGAATACTGCAGTGAGAGGACTCTTTACTCTGTGTTTATTATATTGGCAGGGGGTTTCGTTACATTTTCCTATTTTTATGTTTGTCCTAACTCTTCTTCTTTTTCCTTTATGGACTCCATAAGGCTAGTCAAATTTGCCCTTTTATAGAGAGGAAAATCCAGCCTTATCTTGTAAGATAAATGAGATTGGGCTTTGAGATCTTGATTGCTGCTTTAAACTTTCTTCCCCCCGCCCCTCACCCCCTCGGTGAAAAAGTCCCCTGGGACTCTATGAAAGGAATCCAACAACACTGGAACTACAGGTCCTTAAAACTGCATAACTAATGCATTAGTATGTAAGTCAATGAATCAGAAGTCTAAGAAGTTTTGTTTAAGCAAAGAATTTTTACGTATGTAGTGCATGAAAAATCTGTACGTATACATGAACATTGCAACTGATGCATATACAGACAGTGTTGAAAGAATTAAGAACTTCTGTGGTCTGTCCTTGTGAACAGGAGAAAATCAGCAATAAATGAAGGAAAACACTGTCAGTGATACATTGCTTGAATTTTATTTCCTTCAGAGGCAGCTGGAATTACTGCTACTTTTCAACAAAGTCTGTTGTTTGATGGGATTTGATACCTGACCTCTAGAAACAATACAAACCCTCAGAAGTTATAAAAAATAACTGCCTCACTGGGCCTGTAACGTCTTCTTTGCATATCTTCTCAGTTTCATCAGCTGGGGCTTCAAAAGCTTATAAACTAGTATTATTGTCAAGCATTTTGTTTTTCTTGGGCATAAAGTCATGGATATTCTGGCTGAACTGGATGCTTAGAAATTATTTCAGAGGAGGTGTTGAGCTTTGGAAGTGAGTCCTTTGAGGTGTGTTTGTAAAAATGTGGTATGACCACACTAGCTGGTGGCAGTGTGAATGTACTACAGTACTTGGTACCCATCTTCTCCTGGATAGTTGTTCCAGCATTAACTTTAATTATTTACAATAACAGCTTCTGCATTTAAAACCTTGAGTGCTTAATAAATTGAAAATACTTTTCTACCCACTTCTTTAAAGCTACATATGCTTGAAATTTAGATTGACCTCCATGCCGAACTTGCCAGATGTCCTGTTTAAACCCAAGAGCTCCCTTGATGAAAAGCTATGGGTAAGCCAGCTACAGTGGCCTTGGCCATCCTCTGCTGTCCTCTCTACCTTGCAGCGATCTCCAGCACCCAACACTGGACAGGCGATCCCTCACTTTACCAAGCAAATACCAAATGACCATCACCAGATGGTCCACTAATGATGAAGAGAATGAAAAGCACTAACTAGTGGAAATTCTTATCTTGTTAATAGAAATCACTGGTCTTGTCACTATCATGTTTGCATTGCCACTAAGATACAAGAGTTGAAGCTTGTGCTCGTGTCTGACCACATTAAATTCTGAAATTATACTGAAATGGTAGAATCAGTCTATCCAGCTGTAAATTGGACAACGCTGTTTGTTCTCATCAGCTGTAACACTATTGTGAAGCCAAGCTTGATAAAGTGTAGGAAGCAGCTCTGACATCAATGGTCACAAAACAGCCAGAGCTGTGTGGGGCTATTCTGTATGACTTCATTTTCGTAGGTGGCAGCTGTGTAAGAGTTAGGCAGCTCAAAAGTGGAAAAAAAAAAAAAAAAAAAAATCTTGCCCTTAGCAAGGTCACATGTAATAACAGAAAACTCAAAGTTTTTGGGCTTTGAAAAAGTTCCCAAAACCTCATGCTTGAATTGTTTGCAGTTTCAGCAGAGAAGTGGGGGATGGTGCGAGGAGCACCCCTGTCATTGGTGACGGTTATTATGATCTACTTGGTTAAATAGCACTGGCCTCTTTTGAATATGTTTGAAGATACATTTAATTATAAAATCCAATGAAATACCCTTCATGCTTTATTAAGAAGCAAGAACTAGTAGTCACCATTAGGAAGAATTTTTCACTGATGAAAGAAAATGAATGCCAAATAAAAGGATAATGAAATGACACTTACTCTTTCCTCCTGTGAGTGAATATGGTATTAGAGTTTTACTTCTGCAGAGCTTCTGAACATTCCTGGTATGTCTGCACTGTAGAGAGCTCATGGCAATTCCTCAAAGAGTTCTATCATAAGGATATTATAGGGCTGCAGCTGTGCCCTACTTATACAGAGGGTACCCAGAGGCATTTTCTTGTTCTTCTTCTAATTTCCTTGTGCTTAATATTTGCTGGTTTCTGAAAAGTCCTAAGAAAAATGCCTACTTTCTGAGTATTTAGGTGATGTGATACCTTTGAGAATCTGAATGGAAGATAGTTGGAACACACTCTTGTTGTATAAGTTGGTATCAATTGCAGTGACTAATGCTCTGATGGCATCTTTCTACTAAAGAATCCACTTTTCCTGATGGAACAAAACTCAATCACTTGAACACAGTATTGCCCTTCAGTTTTCAGTTACTGCTCCAACACCTGCCTTTTGTCACCAGGTTTTTTGAAAGAAATGTCCGCTTTTCTAAAAAACTCATATAAGTTTAAGCAAGTGGTGGCCAATCAGCCATTACCAAGACAGATTATTTTTAAACCACACATTCATATATGTCTAGTGGTGTTCTTTTCTTTTCTCTCAAGTACCAATTTTCATGTGGAAGAAAACTTATCAAGTGCAATGCAGCAAAAATTCAATGAAAAAAGGATAGCACTAAAAATGAGTTCCCAAAATGTCCCGCTGTTCAGGGAATGACCTCCTCAGCAGTGGAATCTCCTTTCCTTTAAAATTCATTCACATTGTTACATTCAGCATCAACCTAACTCCATGGTTCAAAAGCTGACTAGAGACTATGAGGTGGCTTTAGGACAGAAGCATTGAACTGATGTAATAATTTTCTGACAGTAGGTAAGTCAAATCTCTTTTACTGCTGATAAATGACTTTTCTTTTGGCAGAAGTGCAGCAGATAGGACATATCTAATTAGATGACACAAAGACACTGCAGTACATGCTCCACAGAAAAATATCCTCAGAAGATATTTTCGAAAGCTGCTCATCAGCTAACTCTCAGTTTTCTGGAAAAGAAATCATGCATCCTTTGATGAGGAACAACAGCCGTATCCCCTTAATGACATTCAAAAATTTAGTGCCATGGGATCAGAATAGTCACGTGTTGTGGACAGGACTTGTTTAGTATGCATGGGTATGTTCCTGCAATGCAATTGCATTTCATGAATTGCACTGGTACGACAGCCCTCCCCTCAAAACAGATGCTCCCTCTTCCCTCTGCGCAACCACTGACAAAGGGGAGGATAAAATACACTTTTAGACAGTCACAGCTGTCCATCACTAGGCCTAATCATCAGCAATTGTGTCACAAAGCTCAGCAGCTCTGGGATTATGCATTTGAAATGAGCCTCAAAATGGAGATTGCAGGAGTGTGTCAGAGCTCACCCAATACCTCTCTCTTTTGACAGATTTCCAGATTTCTTTTGTGTTCAAGGACTTCAAATAAGGAACCATTTAATACCAGCTTTACCTCTAGTTTCTTGCTTCATGAAGAAAGCTGCAACAGTTTGCCATGAGGACTATAAATATAC
>NW_008238834.1:5483757-5486815 GCF_000691975.1 Corvus brachyrhynchos | reverse complement strand
AATCAAGCAAGATTTAATTTCTATTTCTGTCACTATGGCATCACACAGGCAGACAAGGTTTTCCTTTCATTGAATTATTTTATTTGAGTTATAAATATTTAAATATCATTGAATAGTGAGTCAGAAAAGAAATCCCAACTACATTAACAGGATATACTGATTTGTATGTCCTAAGTGATATGCAGAAGAAATAGGGAAAATAGGATCTAGATTATAAGGGTGAGCAAAAAATCAAAGAAAACACTGATATAATGAACACATCTGGTAATTTAACCACTTCACTGAATCCTACAATCAGAAAAGGCACAATTGTCACAAAAATACATATGCTTGCATTGCCTATACATATATTTAAAATGAAAATATATATAGTATATTTTTCTGTGAAGATCAATAAAATCACAATGGCACACTAGTTGGTACACCTTAGCCATTAAAATGGTAATTATGCTCCAGAATTACTCTTACAAATAGAATCTGCACAGTCCCATGCTCATGGGGAAAGAAAATGAGTTAGAGCCCAGAGCCAATGAATAATTGGTGAGATCACTGCAGTAAATCAGAGCAAGAAATTAGGAAAACTGGAAAATGCTACTTGATAGGAACAGAGTTTAAGAGTAGCCTCAAAGCCTTTCTACATTGTACAGAATCAAAAGCAGCAGGAAGAAAAAATAGCAGCCAAAACACAGGAAGTACTGACCAAGATGTTTTGAACTACCACAGCAAAAATGGGTATTGTCTGCTAACAGTGTTTACTCAGCTATTCACACATTAAATGTTCAATTAAAGTAATAAGATCAAAGCAGATGGAAAGTAGTGCAGGAAATGACAAATGTTGTATGAATTCTTTGTGCTATCTCGGGCCAGTGGCCATCCACCTTAGCCTGTCTTTAGAGGTGGCCAGCTTATCAGATGCTTCAAGAAAAGGATAATAAACAAAACAAGCAAAACAGAAGTGATGCTGTGGGACAAAATTCCACTTTAGTTTGGTCAAGATGCTGAATGAAAGCTTGGAACTTGAGGTTTAGTTATAGTACTTGTTTTAACAAAAACCTACCAATGTCAGGAGTACTTTAGGCGTTCCAAAGGAGGTGGGTGAACATATGGACTCAGGACCCCACATTTCAAGTCCCAGTAGACCAGGATTACTGTTTGTCTCAGCTCTTGCCTGACACATTTCTTATGCAGAGGTTGGAAAAAGTGTGCTCATTCAGGCTCCTATGGCCAAATAAAGAGCACCCTGAAGATATTTCTAAAACTATGCTCTTTCATGCTAAGAATTTTTGGTGATGGCCTATTCACCACTTTCCATGGTTAAACTGGATGAATATTACACCAGATGAGTTTCCATAGCTTGTAGTGGAAGCAGTTAGGCCTTCTCATCAGCTCATCAGACACTTAAAAAAAAAGGCCTTGTATATGTTCCTGTACTTAAACACAGTGGTCAAGTTTTTGGGGTCTTCTTGGGCATCTGAATGAACTAAAGTCCTTACACACTTATCAGAAAAGTTGTTTTCCAATTCCTGCATCTTTCAGTGTATTTTGAAATTTCTCCAGTTTCCATGGTCAACTCGAAACACAATCAGCTGTTGCAAACTGAGCAGTTTGTAAGTAAATTCTTTACTTTCATGTCTCCATCCCTGTTTATACAGCTAAAACTTCTCTTCATTATAAAGACAGAATCAAGTAACTACATTTCTTATGAGAAATTCTGAGGTCATTACCCAGAACTTCTCACAATCATTGCTTTCTATAACTTAATTTCTCATCCCACAGGAATTCAAAGTTCCATTTTTTAAAATATCCTACTTAAGGGTGAAACTGTATTAAAAATCATATTTCTAATGGAAGTAACTGAGTTTATTTTGGAGTTCATGCTAAGAAAGACAGATTTCCAGATTTATTTTCCATTCAACAAAAAAAATGTTGTTATAAGAGGACACCTATAAACAATTAAATTATTTGATTTTATACTGTCATCATTGCACAGGCACTTCTCTTGAGTTACAGGCTATCCATTAGGGGGATTATATGACTTGAGAAGAAATCAATCTCTTTGATTATCTAATCTTATTCTAAAGTCTGCACGATTTGAGACTATTAAAACTATTTTTAGAATCATAAAGAGCTTGGTGAAATAACTGCCCTAATTTCTAAAGCTGTGCTAGCAAAATGTGAGAATTTAAAAAATATAATTAATTTACATTTGTTTCTAAGTAATGATGATTGAGGAAGGTGATCCTGGCCCTCTTCTCAGCCCTAGTGAGGCTGTATCCAGACTACTGCCTCCAATTCTGGACTTCTCAGTAAAAGAGATACATGGAGCTCCTTGTGATACAGGTAAGATTTTTTCATAAGGTGTGTGATGGAAAAAATCTCATCTTTTTCAGGTTTTCCACATTTGACAGGTAATACAGAGTATTTCCATTTTATGTAGCACCCACACAGTCATTTAGTAACCAACAATGATCATTCTTTGTAAACAGACACCAAATCTAAGCCTGATTTGAGGTAATTTATTCAAACACACTTGGGCTGAAGATACACATGAGAAGATATTATGCTAGTTAGATGTTTCTAAGTAGATATGATACATTTCATTGAAGAGCCTGCAATAAATTCAGATTTGTGACTCGTGTTATTTACACAAGATAAACATTATGTAGATTGCAAATATTTAATAATTCTAATTTTATTTAGTCTCTCTAGTTTAATAGATTACTTTCTTTTTATCATTCCAGCTAAACTTTGAATGCTAAATAGCCAACCAGATCAGCAGCTGCTACAACCACAAGCAGAGCTGAATTTTGATTATCCAGAATGTTATGAAACTATGGATGAGTCTACTGTAAGAAGATGTGAATCTTCACTTACTGAGAAATCACTCTAATCACCACAGCTTATTCACTTGACCACAAATACAACTTGAATAGAGTCAGAGCAAGGTTACAACCTGTTGTTTAGGTTGGTCACCTGGGAAAGGGAAAAATTGAGTTTTAGTCCTTTCTGAAATTACTTCTTAATTTATATACCTCAAAGTAACATTAGATCATTCCTG
>NW_008238834.1:5475507-5483723 GCF_000691975.1 Corvus brachyrhynchos | reverse complement strand
TTCCTGCTGCTGGAAACCTCTTCCATGTTGTTTTTGAAGCCTATTTCTTATTTTGGTAAATCTTTGGGGATATTTTTTATTCCAAATTTCATGGAATTTTTTTCCCTATCAAAGCAGTTCTTTTTCTCCTATAAATGAGGTTGTACTTTGCAATCAACTTTGGTTTACTGACTATTTACCATTCTGGACATGGATAAGCTGGATTTCATGCTCGTAGCCTAAGTGATGTTCATCAGAGGTCAGGACATGAAAAGCAACTTGGAAGCAAAAGAGCATACACTGGAAAATAATTTTAAGAATTCTGAAAACTTAGAAAATTTAGCCTTGTTGTGGCTGGACTGTTTAAGGGGTGACAATGATGTATGGTGAAAATGCAGAAGAGGAAGGACAAACATAGCCAGGAGAAGCAGTGAGAATTATGAAGGCATGAACCAGTTACTTAACTGATTATCTCTTTGAATATTGTACTATTGTAAATATTGCTTTTCCAGGAAAATACAATATTGTAAATAGCATTAAAAGGTTTTCTGTACTTACAGCTTTCTGATGAAATTAGTGTGGGCAAAAAATGTATCCAATTACTAAACTACATCTGGATGTTCACAACATGGCAAATTAACTTCAAGAACAACTGAGGCCAGAAATGCAAGACAATGTAATATTTGTGGAAACTCCTAGTGTTACTAATCTTCACATGTATTGCACTGGGTTTTTATTACTATTATTAAGAAATACCATAATAAAATAGATTTATTTAACTCAATCCTTTTGTGTAAATTATTTTTCATAAATTATTAAAACTCTATAATCCATTTAAGTAATATTTATATCAAAGATCTACAGAATTAAGACTATATTTCATCTTCAACAACTATTTCTGGAGCATAATACCAATAAGCATAATAAATAAAGCTTTAATATGCTGAAATAGGGAGTGGGTTTTCAGACCAGGAAAGAACTCTAACAGTAAGATACGGTTCACACATTTTTCATTTTAGATGAAAACTTCCTCTAGCAGATCTATATGAATTATATTCTCTTACTTTAGAGAATTTCTGGTTTTAGATGTTTCATTTAATGAAAAATATTTAAATAGGTCTGCACACAGAGTACACTATATTTAATTAATTTCCCTAGCAAAAATGTTGAATAAAATTTTCTAACAACTTCTTAACTTTTTAGTTTTCATAAAAGTTGGCAGAAACACTAATTATGAATGAGGTCTGGACATGTGAAAGAGAAGATGATGATGATGATGAGAACTCATGGCTCTACCAAGGGCGGGTGCCAGCTGAGCAGCCTGACTGCCCTTGGTGATACAATGGCAGTCTGGATGGATGAGGGGTGGGCAACAGATGTAATTTACTGTCACTTTAGCAGAGCTTTTGACACTTTCTTCTGCTGTGTTTTTGTACACAAGTTGAGCTATCATAGTCTGGATGGAGGGCCACCAGGATCGTTGGAACTGGAGCACTTGTCCTGGAGGGTGAGGTTGAGGGACTGGGGCTGGTTCAGCCAGGAGATAAGAAGATTTTGGGGGCATTCAAAGTGGGAGCAGCTCCTGGTATGCACAGGGTTACCTAGAAAACAAAAGCAAACTCATCAAAGAGGCACACGGTGGGAGGATGAGAGACAACAGGCATAAATGGGAACTAGAGGGTTCAGACTGGATTTAAGGAAA
The DNA here is from genome assembly GCF_000691975.1 of Corvus brachyrhynchos. Taxonomy (NCBI): domain Eukaryota; kingdom Metazoa; phylum Chordata; class Aves; order Passeriformes; family Corvidae; genus Corvus; species Corvus brachyrhynchos. Next base: position 5,482,042 of record NW_008238834.1, on the reverse strand, counting down.
GTTTTCAGCCTGATGAGAGTCAGGCAGGGGCACAGGCTGCCCAGGGAGGCTGTGCAGTCTCTGTCCCTGGAGGTTTTTATGACCCAACTGAAGAAAGCCATGAACAACCTCGTTGGATCTCACAGCTGATCCTGCTTTGAATAGGAGACCTCTCAAGGCCCTTTCCTACCATTATTATTATTATTATTATTATGCATTATTATTATTATGCATTATTATGAGATTAACACGGATATATACCTGTCTAAAATACTCTCTAAAACTGCATAAATTTTAACCATTTTGGGAGCTCTTGTTCCAGTTGTCTCAGGTCTGTGAAGGAAAGATGATGCTTGCAAAGGGTCCTGTTGATTATTAAGAGTGTTATAATATCTGCAGTTTAATCTCTGAAGAAGCATTTGTAGACAGCTTTGACATAAATACAGCAATCAGAATTCATTCATCTGACAGTGTAACATGTCATTTCATTTTACAGACAAAAAAAAGAAAGAAAGAAAGAAAGAAAATACTTTCAAAGGAAGCAGATATCTTTTCCTTCTCCAGAAAATGAACACAGTCTGGCACTCACAATCACAGCTTTAAGATTAAATGGAGCAGTTTTGCAGATAAAGGGGTTCTACTGTCACAGTGAAATTTCTAAAGGTTTTTTATTTGGAACTCAGGAAAAAGGGAGAATAAACCTGGAGAAAAGCAGACTGATTTTCAAGCATATACTTAAGTGTTTGTCTGGCTCTTCCCACGAGCTCTCAGCCACAGGTGCACGACAGGTGCTGTGTGTGCTACATGTGTTTCTGCACATGTGGGGAAGACCTGCATTTAGCTCAAGTACTGTCAGTCTTGTTGGCTTACATGAAAACACGAGAGTAAATGGGAAAAGTGTATGTGGGTCCAGTGTGTTAAACTCAGAAAAACATGCTAGTCTGTATGCAACAAGCTTGCATTAAATCCTGGAGAGTCAGACTGATGTCTGTCTCTTCAAACAAAACTTTGTTTGTGAATGCTGCACTGTGGCAAGAAGAGTACACTGCGTCAGTACTGCCATGGCTTTACAGAATATACAGCCAGTGCTGACTCTTTGCCTTCCAGCACTAAATAACTGCCTCTGGAAAAAGCATGGGCCACACAGTTCTCTGCTCATCTCTTTCTTTTCAAACCTTTTGGCAGCACTAATTACTTTTTGGCCAAGAAAGAATTGTTAGGAGCTTTTAGCTCAACGAACCCATCTTGGTGGCCAACTGCATTCTGGAAAAATATTAAGTCTGTAGTATTTTCACCAGTTGCTGACCTGCTAAATAGAAAAATGGGCTAACAGGTATGATGGTGTGATAATCACAAGGCTACCAAACCAGTCATATGGTATTACTGGTAATTTGCTGCCAAAAAGCCCAGTAATCCCAAGTATCCATGTTTTGTGCCACATGTATTAACAAGCTGTAGCTGTGCTAAATTTGTTTTTATATAGCTTATAGGAAACGTGTCATGAATACAGCTAAGCCATCTTCCAAGGGTAACATTAATACTTTAAGCTTCTGTTAACATAGAGACACTGAATGAAATGGGAAGTTAAATATTCTATGAAAGACAACCACTTCACAAAAGTCTGTTCACATTCAAAGTCTCCTCTGATGACAAAACTGAAATGCGAAGGTGTATGGGGAACTGTGGCCATCTGAACATTTTTTATCACTGTTGCAGGATTGCAAAAGGGACCTTAGGGTAGGCATGGAAATGGCTGACAAGCTCTACAGCAAGGCTAACTTTGATCTGAGTGAGGTTCTGAAATATGAATCCATGTAGTTGAGAGCAGTTCTACATATACTATTCTTTAACCAAATTATCCCTGCTATATAATTTTGGGGATATGGATCTGTAAATACATATTCTTTTTTAATAAACTAACAGAAGGATCTGTAACTACGTATTCTTTTTTAATAAACTAACATAAGAAATATGGTATTGTGAGCAACTGGTGGATTCTATCTGTAGTACAAACTAGACAAACCTATAACAATAAACATAAAGAAAGCATATTAGGGAATTTAACATTTTCTTGTTTTCACGTACTGAATCTCCCTGAGGAAGTTGCTTTCCATTTTTTAAACAGCAGTTACATAGGAAATGAATCCTGACTTAATCAAAGTCCATGATAAAACTTCAAAAGGATCAGCATTTCATCCTTGATTTTATTGTGAGTTTTATGGAGAAGTTTCCAAAAGGCCTAAGGGTTATGAAATGTGACTGTAGACATTCTTCTGCAACAAATGTTGAAGGAGTAGGTAGCATATTCAGAAGTGTTCTCCAAGAACCTCACTTTTATTCATGAATCTAAACAATCAATTAGATGGAATTAATGCAAGTAATTGTCAAAAATGCATGCTATTTTCTATCTAGAAGAAAATCAATTTTAATGTACACTTTGATAGCTGACGGCATTTTAAGGCATGTATTTGTCAGTAGATTTGCATGTTGAATATGAGAGTACAGCATTTAGTCTTTCCCTGGTTTATCAATCATGTTATTCTCTGCAATTAAAACAAGAACTTCTAACAAAAGACAAAACCTGAATGGCTTCATAGGAGATCATGCCAAATTATTCAGAGTTTAAATATCTTAGTCATCAAGCTGTAACCTCAGACTCCTGGCTCCTCCTGTAGACACAAGACAAATAACTGGCCAGCATGGAGAGCTGTGCTCTTTGCCAGTTGGTTCTACCAAATTAATAAATGACCCCTGACTAAATGGCCAGGGAAACTCCATTTGAACATGTAATTCAGTGGATGCTGAGGAGTGATTTTGATTAGTTTAAATGAAAAAGGGTTTTCAAAAATTGCTGAAAATCTCTAACAGCATGTCTTTGTATCTTCAGAGATTTTCTGGAGAGAATATTAGGCTGTATTATTGAGCTATTACTGAGCTGCATGAAGAGAAGCACAGAAAGCAGTAAAGGCAGCACCATTACACACATCACTGGCATATTTTTGAAATAAGTAGGCTATACAGAATTTTGGTCACTGCATCAAAAACAAGCCCAAAAGAAACAGAAGCAGCCCAGCAGTTCTGACAGAAAAATTACAGCTCTAGAGATCTCATCTTTACATAAAAAGATGAGATGAATACTGGCACCATCTCATATTGAAATAGAGTCCATGTGAGGTGATGTGACAGAGGCTTAGGAAAATGCATGTTACTCCTGGAAACACAGAACTGCAAAAGCCCACGATGAAATATAAGGGAAGGTGGGAAGGCAAGCTCTTATTAATGACATGTATAAATATGAGGAAGAAGTAGATGGAAAGGTTAGGAAAGAGAATAATTCTTACTATTCCTAATAATTTCAATGATAATCATAGCAAGGACATGAGGAACTCTTCTCCTGAGTGCTTTTTTGAATGAGATGACCTCTCCACAAGCCCTGGAGTGATACTTGGGTAGTTCTGGACAAGTCTTTACCCACCCTTATAGCTCCTGTCCTATTCTGTGTCCCAAATTAAGCCTCTTGATCTCAGTGGTGGCTTGTTTGACAGGGGACACAGTGTCAGCCTACAGTTCCTCTTGAGGCCAGGCTGTGTCACTAGTGGATTCAATGTCAGTCACCACTCTTGGGACCAGCAAAGCTGAAATCATAGCAGGTGTTTGGAGAGTGAGAAGACATAATGCAGCTGAACTCCCAGCTTCACAGCTCTCCAGTTCTAAATAATGAGTGAGAATAGTTTTGGACTGCTGTAGCTCACCTCCAGCTGCCTACTGCCCACAGGACAATTCTGGAAGCAAGAACAGATAGAGCATAAGGACCTTTGACTTTCCCCCATTGGTCTTGATATCTGAAATGTCACCTGCTGGTTTTGTTTCCACACAGGAAGTCCTTTAACACCAAGTTCAGCTGCCTTTCTGATCGTTCCACTGGACAGATAGCAGGCTCCAATCCTATACACTGACACAGATTTTCCCATATCTATTTTACTACCTCCAGGGAAATCTTTTGTTCTACTTTTCATCTTCATTTTTGCCAGCATTAGTCAGCATTTCTTGTTGTATCTTGTCTTCAATTTGGTACACAGCCTGAGTGATAATAAGCATTTGCAGGATACCTGCATCCCACTGACTCCCATTAAAATATAGCAAGTTTTATGAATCTCTTGGGATCTGACCAGCAGACTGTTCCTCTTTCCAACAGCAACATTTGTAATGCATCAGGAACTTTTATAGAGTTATCAGAAGAAAATATATAGTGTAAACAACTGCACTGTGCAATCCAAGCTTTAGCCTAGCAGCTACTATGTGCCTAAGTCTTGCACCAGGGGATTCTGAGTCTGTTACAATATAAAGCAAATAGAAATGTTTTTTATTTTAAATAGCAAAACAAAAAAAATTATCACGGTAAATGCATTGAAATAAATCATGTTAAAGTCAAATTCTTCTTGTTTCAGGCTGTTAGTATTTATCATGAAAGAGCACACCTGCTCTCCATCGCATGACAAATCTTCTGTTCTGCTAGTCAAGGTAAAAATGGTAAGTATACATGCCCAGTGATTCTGAACTTGTTTTCTGGACAGAGTTTAGGATATGCCAAGGACTCTACAGGTACAAACCATGATTTTTGCTTCCTGTTTTTTTCAGATGATTGCAATGACGACAGTCACTGTGTCTCTTGTGTGGAGACTTTTTCTCTTCCTTTCTTTACTGTTTTTTTCAAACTCAGATCTTCAGACTGGAAAGATGTGAGTACTTTTGGAAGTAGAAGAGCCTAAAACAACTTTTCCTTAACCAATTAACTTTGACTTGTGGTGTTCAAATTTTAATTTTCCAGGATGCAAAATTTATTTGTCATTATTTAGCTGCAGAAATATCCATGCAGATTGTTATTCCCAGAAAGTCTATTTTGAGAGAAAATTAGAGATGACTTATTTGTATCTTGATGCAAACACTAGATGTAGAAGGGTTTGATTTTTGAAAGACAAAAGAGACCAATCTAAAGACATCAAGAACTTGAGGCAAAAAGGCAATGTTAAGAGTGAACCCACCTGTGCTTGCATGTGTATGTATGGACATAAAAGACATATACATACACACACATACAATATTTTTAAAAAATCCTTTTGCAGGAGTGTGGCAATCACTGCTGTGTCTTGTAATGGCTTTTGTTATGCATCTATTGAATACGTCTGTGTGTGTGAGTGTCTGTGCATGCAGAGGCAGGGAAAGTCAGGGACTGCAAGTGTGAGAGCAAGATGGAAGGACAGAGTGATATTCTAACACCTCTGTGTGATGTGTGATACATTTGAGCACTGGTACCACATTTTCTTGAAATATTGCTTGCTTTACTACTTGCTGCACTTCAGCATAAACTGGTTTTTGCTGCATTTTCCCAACGTAATCACAGAAGAAGAGAAGCAGTAAAATAAATATTATCCTAAAGAAAGACTTTTCTCTCTGCCCCTTAATAGTGTAGCTAACACCTAATACAGAAATGGAATAAAATAGTAATATTTGCTGTCTGTTTTATTTTAATGAGAAAATTATCATTAGAATTAGAAAAATGGAATATTTATTTATTTAACTTTACTTTTGAAGCAGCAAAAAATCTGAACAAGATGATGAATTAGAAAAATGAACAATACTTTACCTCTGTGTGGACTCATAGATGGTGACAAATGGCCTGTGAGAGTGGCTGCAGAAATGGAAGCAGGATAACTGGCAGTGCTGAGGTAAACCCATCTGGGCTGCCACACTGTGGCAAGATCCTGCTGCCTGGGGAGGAAATCCTGATTTTGAAAATGTGTCACATTAGATGCTCCTTTACCAAAGAGGTGGGCCACAGAAGCACAGCTTCTCCTGGCACTGCAGCTGCTGGTGCTGGGCTGGATGTTCAAAGGGCCTCCTCCACACATCATACGCAGAGTAAGTGGGTCACACTGATCACACAAGCTTGAATAGGAAATCCTAGTCACCCAGGAATCTTGGAAGTCATAATCAACTGGCCAGAAGGCAAGATTGTGGAAGTCACCAGAGGAGGAGGTGATGCATGCTGAAGCATCCTGACGTTGAGTGCCCTAAGGGGCTGTCATGGTTTAACCCCAGCCAGCAACTAAGAACCATGCAGCCACTCACTCCCACACCCCACCCATGTGGGATGGGGAGGAGAACTGGGAAAAAAATTTAAAACTCAGAGATTGAGCTATGAACAGTTTAATAATGGAAACAAAGTAAAATATAATACTAATACTAATGATTTTAATTATACTAATGAGAATAGTGCTATTTAAAATAATAGCAATGGTAACTAAAAGAGGAGAGAGGAATGGAATAAAATGCAAGAAAAAGAAGTGATATTCAATAAAATTACTAACCACCCACTGAGCAATGCCCAGTGGCACTTACTTGAGTATAAACTGGGGTTTGCTGGATTTTTCCAACTTACAAACTGAAGAAGGAAAGCAATAAACTAAATTCCAATCCAAGGGAAGACTTTTCTGTGCGTACATTAATGGTGCAGCTAACACCTAATACAGAAACTTAGTGAAATAGCAATATTTGC
>NW_008238834.1:5460673-5475459 GCF_000691975.1 Corvus brachyrhynchos | reverse complement strand
TTTCCACAGCCACAATTTGCTCTTTTCTTAGATATGGCTATTTCATACTCAAAGTACACAGCTCTGAAACAGGCAGGCTTCTATTCATGGCATTCATATTGCAGAAAGGAATCAAAGGTTCTCTTGGATGTTCAGATACATGTAGTCATTAAAGGATCAAGGCCCAGAATTGTGTCTTTGCATTATTCCCAGAACATTTCTGAAGTAAAAAGTGAGAGAAAATTTAACAAGGGTCACATAGATATATTAGCACTAATTGAAATATTTTACTGATGGTTTCCTATCAAGGTAAAAAGTTCAAAGAGAAATAATTGCATATTTCTGTATTGATGAAAAGCATATATGAAATGTCAAATGTGGGAATGATATCTCATGTTTAGCATCAGACTCAAGTGTGATCCTTTTTACTGTGTTGGAAGATGCAACATTGCTTTTCTGAATACTTCAGTGTTATTTGAAAATGTCAGATGGATTCTAGTCTTTGAAGTAAAGAGATTCTCATCTATAACACTGTTAGTCAGCAAAGCTCATTGTTAGGCAAAATCATGCAAAATTACATTGAGATGTTAAAAATGGAAACATCAAAGCAAGTAGCTAAAAATCCCATGCCTGAAAGTACACTATTATCTTGTATTCTTAAAGAACATTAAATTTCCTTTTTGGCTGCTGGACATTTTGCTGCATATTTTCACCCTTTTTTTTAGTGAGAGATTTGTAACATGAAGAAATGCAAGTGTTAGAAGATAAGGAATAGATTCAAAAAAGGTACAAGAATAAGATGCCAAGAAAGAGGTGATGGGTTTTCGTCTTCAGAACAAACACATATGCAAACTCCAGGGCCCATCATGTCACATCTTTTTTTTATTGCAACGAGAAAACAACTTACTCAAAATAGGAACATTTGAATTTATAATAGATACTTTAAAAATAAGCATAAAAATTCTTTTCATTGCAAATAAACAGGTCTATATGCTAACAGTTTAGCATCTATTATGTTTACTGAACTTTATGGGTCATGTCCTGACTAATTTTTTTAAAGTATTTCCTCTTCATTGTTTTTCATTCAGGTACTTGGACAGTTGTAGTAGCTTCAGAAGTTCTGTGTGTAGTTTTTACACAGGTACTTGTGGTGAGAATTATTTTGGAAACTGGGCTATGAGCCTACACATTAATAATTCAGATCTGGATGGGCATCTACACTGCCAATACTTGTCCAAGGATGGATTCACCTGGCACTGCAAAATACATTCAGTCATTAAGGGGAAAAGTTTCATAAAACTCCCATCCTGTTGTCAGTTGGGGAACTGCTGTAGTAATTAGTCATAGCAAGCTTTGCTTTTTCTAATACAGAATATAAAGTGATAATTTTGAAAACAATTTCTGATGGAAAGAAATACAGAAAAAGCAAGCATGCACGTCTGTGTATTCATATTCATACAGATATGTTTGAAAGGGAGTAATTATTGTCTTCAAAGTGAAACTTCATCACACATGGTCTGATCCCACATGGTCTCCTCTATTAAGTAGGAATCTTGCTCCAATTAAGTGTCTTCATATGAAAAAACACGAATTTTTACACATGCAGTGCAGTAAAGAACACTTTTCTTCCTAAAAACTAGATTTCTCCAGTAATGATTTTAAAAAGGCAACCACTAGTTATATTTAAATTGCAGGCAGGATTTCTCCACAAAGAAATACCCTCTTCCAAGCTTTAAAATATAAAATATATGTTCATTCAGCTTTAATGAGTTAAAAAAAAATAGTTTCCACACTTAGGTGGCACTGTTTCCTTTTTCTTACTGAAGCCTTTAAGCCTTTGCAGTCACTGTGCTTCAGAAGCACAAAAATAATCGCCTTCTGCGATTCAGGCTCCACTCTAAAAAGGAACTGGACTAACATCAGACTGTCTCACGGGGCTGTAATTTTTCCCTTCCCCTCTCTTTGAAGCTGACATGTTTCCTACAGTCTTTGTCTATCACCTTTTCTAATGTGCCACAATTACTGTGGGTGTTTTGTAGCTTGGAGAAATGCTTGAGGGTGAAATTTCCATCCTCTCCAGGTGCCTTGTGCTTATTGCTTTTGCCTTCCCTACAATGCCATTAGAGCCCTATATTCAACTCATTTATATCAGCCAAGTTGAGGATCCTCAACAGTAAAAAGTGCCATTTCTAAAAGATCCTGCCTTAAGGACAATTATGGTGGTGAAAGGAAGATGTGGCTCCATTTTAGCTGTGGTTTTGATGTGACCCATCCCTCTACAGCTGTGCCTTGCAAACTGAACTGTCTTGAAGAGAAAGGGATTTAACATGATTAAATGGGATTTATTGTGACTTAATATGATTAGGAACTGGGGTCTCACATATACCAAGATGATGAATTGGACCCATTGAGTATGATATGTTGATATGATAGGTCACAAAGAATTGTTGATGAAAATAGAAGAACCCGTAGTACTGAACATAAGCTAAAGCTACAATAACAAAAGCTGCCTCATGTTATTTCACCAATATTTCAAAATTCCTATTATATTAATTATTCTTATTCTTATTATATAATAATAACTGATTTTAATAATAACTGACTTTAACAATAACTGACCTCATAAAATGTCTCATCTTGCCAAAATCTGTTTTTTTGAAACAGTGCCTGTCAAATATCAATAAATCTTTGGCAATGTACAAACAAAAATTAGTAAGATAGTCTATCTCAATGTCTGTCAAGAAAAAAGTATGGTTGAAACACTGTGAAGTGGACTGAGATGTGTTGGAAGGTATTGTCTTCACTGAAGCACAGTGGTCTTATCCCAACAATTGTAACCCAAGTTTAAGCAAGTGCTAAATTTGCACCTCTGAAGCTCTGCCCCATATTTTCTAAATCACAGCCTGGTGCAATATTTTATGTCAAGAAAAACACTTAAAGACAGCAACATCCTATGGGGGTTTTTTATTATTTTCTAGGCAGTCATGATAATGATGTACTTTAGGAGTGGTTCATGGACTTCTCTAATGAAGCTTGAACTTCAGTTCACGTGTGGCCAAGAAATCTCAGAAATATGCCAGACTGAGCCCATGAAACAAAACAGTGCTTTGTAATTTCTGAATTGCTTTTCCCTAACAGGATTCCAGTATGATTGCCTGATATAAATCATCTTTCCAAATACTTTCTTAATCTTAGTAGTGGTGTTTCCCACTTGATACAATTTTACAATTTCTTGTTTCAATAAAACTGCACTATTGAGTCATGGTTTGTGTCTTTCTGGAAAGCCACCTTTTTGGATGTAGTTTATTCTGTTATATAATTTAGTGCTATTTTTAAAGTGTGAGCTAAATAAACGATGAAACTTGGCCTCTTTGTGATATCTGTGTTCTTCTCACTCTTTTCTAGCCAGTCTTTTCCACAAAGCTTTTCTTCTCCTCTTTAATTGCCAGTGGTCTACAGTGTTACTAGAGACTTTATGAACTTGAGAAGTTATTAGCTATTAATATACCACAAGTTACTGAACACCCATCAAGAATGTTTTCCTATTCTAATAATCCATCTGTGAAAGAAGACACCAGGGAATGCAAAAGACCTACTGACATACACAGCTGTTACTACTATTTTTTTATTTAATGGTTTCCTCCTTCTCTATAGACATTTGTGGTGGGTTGACCTTGGCTGGGCACCAGACATTCACCAAGCTGCTCTATCGCTCCCCTTCCCTGTGGGACAGGGGAGAGAAAATGAGATGGAAAACCACTTGTAGGTTGAGATAAAGCAGTTTACTAAAGCAAAAGCAAAAGTTTATGTACACATAAGCAAACAGAAAAAGAAGTTTATTCCTTAATTCCCATCCACCAGTGATGTTCAGCAACTTCCTGGGAAGCAGGGCTTCAAGCACCGATGGTGGTTGCTCCAGAAGGCAAGTGTTGCAGATAACAGATTTCCCCTACTTCCTCCTTTCCTTAGCTTTTGTATCTGAGCGATGTCATATGGTATGGAATATCCCGTTGGTTAATTTGGGTCAGCTGGCATGGTTGTGTCTTCTCCTGGGATCTTGCCCACTCCCAGACCCTTGATAGAGGGGGAGTGTTGAGAGACAGAGCTGATGCCATCACTGCTCAGCAGTAGCCAAAGCACTGGTGTGTTATCAACGCTTTTCTAGCTACCAATGTAAAACACAACACTGCATGGCCTGCTGTGGGAAAAAGAACTCCATCTAAACCAGACCCAATGCAACACTTAATTTGAAGAGAGAACTTTTCACAGAATTTGATCAAATCTTTGTAAGTGTTGAAGTTGCTGGCTAAATTTTTGGTAAAAAGTAGAGATTTACTGTGGGGTTTTTTGTTGTTTTTTTTTTTTTTAAAGGGTAAAGAAACAAAATTGGAAAAACCCCCAGGCTGCTCAGATATGTGTAATTCATCCTTTGATGACATCTTGAGGATGTCTGTGGACTTTTCTGTTAGAAAACCTGGAAGAATGCAGAGATTTACAGTAGAAGTTGGCTATTTCTTGTTTAGGCAGTGGTCCTAAAATCTGTTTTCAAGTAATATTTTGAAATCTGAGGGGGTGACAGCATCTCTGGGGAAGGGAATTGTTGGATCTCAAGTTTTTTTTTGTAAGATCCAATGATCAAGCTTACTCCTCTCCTCCATGCAACTGACTCGCTTTGGATAAAAAAACAAAGGAAAACAAGACTCACCCTGTAAGTGAAATCTGTTGGATTTTCTGTCCTGTCTGCAGGAAAACGTGGGGAATTTTTCTGCCTCGGGAAGGTCAAAAAGGAAGTTCTCAATTAATAATATTATTTTTTGGAAATCCCTCAGTCATAACTGAAACAATGGATCACTTTTCTCCAGAAAGGACCTAAAAATTTATTTATGATTAAATTAATATAATAAAATCAAATTCTTCTACTGAAATGTTCAGATAAATAGTCAGCTGCAAAATGTCAGGTACATCATACTACAGCATTTGAAATGGGGTTCCAGTCTCTTAACATCCAAAACTGGCATGTGCATTGGATATACTACTTATTAGTCAGCTTATTCAAGGCAGATGTCCTTCACAAGAAGTGCTGGATAGCAAAGCAAAAAGAAGTTATAACACATTTTATCACACTATAATACTATAATAAATATGATACATATATAACTGTATTATAATACAGTTACGTTTTCTTCTGTCCATGAATATTATCACATCTGCAATACAGCTGGGTTCTGTGCAATGTGTACAGCAGGTATACAGGTCTCTTCCTTTCCTTTATTCACAGAGTTTCACTGGCTCATTGCACCTTAAGAAACTATTCCTGTATGAAGCACCTGACACAGAGTTGAAATATTAGGAAAAATGCAACAATTTCTTGAATAAATAAACCCAGTGTTTATGGTGGATAGTTCCCAGCATACTCTGAGGTCCTATACAATCATTGTTCTGTTTTGTTCTTGTCTGATTTTGCTGTTTCTTGGGATCTGTATGCACATAAATTAATGTAATTCATCAATATGACAGCTGAATTTTAAATTTAGGGTTGTTATTTTTTCAACAGTTCAGCTTCTCACTTTAATGTCAACAGTGATGCAAGCTTTACATTATGTACTTTTCATCATCTTTAATTCCAGATTTATGTGGCATAGATGAAGAGGAATGCACACATTCCTCAGTAGAGCAGACATTTTTCTTTTCTAGAGATCTCTCTCAAACAGCACTGTAAGGTCTTCTGGAGTCATGAGACCATCCATGTTTAGCTTAATCTTCTATTGGGTCATCAAAGTGACACGGGAGTCACTCGAAGAGCTGGAAAGGCATGTTTCTGCTTCTGTTCCCTGCCACCAGCCCTGCCTTAAGGCAGAAACTCAAAATTGTTTTTATGACCTGAATCTCTCTGCTTCTGTATATTTTTCTTCTAAGGGAGAGTGCAAAAACCATGCTCACTCATTCGTTTTTACAGGTTCCTTTTTACAGGCTGATGATACAATTTCTTTTTTTTATCTGCTGTTGTATTTGTCTGCTGTTTTCTTGAGCTGTTGGACCTCTGTTATTCTGCCTCCTCTCCTCCATCCCCACTTCACCCCCCCAAAAAAAACCCAAACCACCAACAAAAGTCCCCCAAAAGCAGGCAGGGGGAAAAAAAAAAGCTTATGAAAAACTGTGAGGAGAAAATCTAATCTAAACCTTTGTCCTAGGTTACAATGTAAGATGTAACCAATAGTCTGTATCCTATTATCATCTTCACAAGCTGTTAAAGCAGGTGGGGCAGTGCTTGTTATCACCTACCGTGACTCTATCATGCCCTGATAACTCCCTCTGGGACGATATCTCTGTTTGATGGGCCATCAAGGACCCACCGAAGGACTCATAGAATTACATCAACCCATTGTGAGATGCTCCGCCCAGGGGGAGGAGCCAAGCATTCCCACTTGGATATAATCTGGGGTTTGTAGCCACACAATTAGCCCTCTGGATTTGCAGAGGACTAGAGCTGCCACTAGACCTTCAGGTGAAGACCAGACCCTTCTACAGAATCACTGCTTCAACACTTTGTCTGGACTGCTACCACCACTGTGACTAACAGGGTGTCAGGTTGTATCCTGACTCTGTCAGTGCTCTTGTACTATTGCATTTATTTTAATTTTCCTATTAAATTATAATTCTGACTTGTGATCTCCCACTGGTTTGTTTTCAAACTAGTACAACCTTGGTTTTAGCATTTAGGAGTGTGACAGAATTAACTGTAACCTTCCACAACAGGTGATTTTCCTTTTTAGCGTGTTAACCTCTTAGGAGAAAAAGAGCTGCCAATCCCAGACCTCTGGTTGAACCAAAGGGAAGTCCAGCTCTTTGCCTTCCTGAGAGCAAGACCTGGCCAGCTGTCCTGAGGCTCTGAATTTGCTGCAGGTCATAGACCACAACCACGCTGCTGGATTGCAAATACCTTTCTCATTTTTCAGAGGAAGCTGCTGCACAAGCAATGATATCAGCTTTGTGTTTGTTTTGAGAAGCACTTTTCCTTCGTTTCCATTCCACTGAGTCTGCAGCAGAGCCATAGTACAGTACTAGTGGTAATTTTAAATGAGTAAACTTTCCACAAAGCAGCAGCTGTCAGGCTTGCCATATGGGAAAAAACCCCACCCACAACAGAACACATATCCAAACTTGGGATAAACAACCTGATAATAGGGTAGCAGCAATAAGAAAGCAGTTTGAGAGTAGGATAGAAAAATAACTAAAAAATTAATTATCAATGTAAGGAATATTTTTATTTGAAAGTTCTGGCTGCTTTGCTTGTTTTGAAAGGAACCTTTATTTCAGCTAGCAAACTGATTCCTGATTTTAGAGTCCTCTACAAAAAAATAACCTACAATGTTCAGACAAAAGTTCCTCGATTAAAGACAATGGGCATGCTCTGCATACCCTTACAAACTTCTCCATGAAATGTGCAGTGGAACTAGCTATAATTAAATATATGCAGCTATCACAATAATAAGAGCTTGATTAACTAAATTCTATAGGAAGCTCCATATTAATTTCCATAATGCTTAAAATTAGATGAGTTCCATCTGAATTTTAACATTTTCCCTTGCCAAATGAAGATGCTAATCGCACTATTCAAATGTTTGAAGAGAGGATTGAGAAAGAAGCTTAGTGCAGACAAAAAAATCTATAGTGTTACCATTTTAGCAATACTCATGTGCCCGACGTAACCAATCATGAACAAAGCCCTTTTACTTAAATATTTGGGAAACGTCTAGTACATCTCAACCAAACAGGATATTTTATATTCATCTGCAGAGAATTAAAAGGGAATGGATGCTTTCTAAATAGATTACCATGTTATTTATTCTTCTTGAGGGAGAAAGTCATCATAATATATTTGAATATAACATTAGCTGAATTTTAGAAGATGTTTATCTAAATCCTTCTTTAGAGAAGCCATAGATGTTTTGAGTGTCAATAACCATTTGACTAATGGTTATTTTTTGGCACAAAAGATTTGTTCTACATCTGGATGTTGAATCATCTACATACCAATAACTATTCGATCAAGCCAACATGATACATGATTACAACATGACACATGATTACAATAATCAACACAACACTAAAATCAAGATACCCTTTTGAAGAAAAAGATGCTATTGTCCTATGACATCTCTTTGGTTTTGCTCAGTTTGTGCAGCTAAAATGTAAATTTTATTTTCCATACAGCTTGTTTCTAATCCAGCTTTTGGAGATGTGTTGGGCTTAGGGATTTGTCCTGCTTAAAATTGAGTCTGCTGTTCTAAATAGCTACTGCTACTTTCAAAATCTTTTCAATTCTGCTACTGAGGGAAATAGCCCAGCCAATTTAATTCCTAGCAGGTGTCATGGGGGTTACACATTTCAGGACAGTAAAGTGTTCTTTTATTTCTTCTGGAATTACTAGTTCAATGTATTGTGTTTTAAGTAATGTCCAATGAGAAGTCTGTGATGATTCCTTAACAATGAATAAACCACCTAACTTTAGAAGAAAGATACTGTGATAGCAGTGGAGAATCAATGGTTTTCCTTTAGTCAGACTTCTCCTACAACAGTACAACTGATCTTAATCCTGCTATTTTAGACTTCAAAGCCTTTTAGGGTGCCAGTTTTCATTTACACCTTATTCTCCTGCTAAGAGAGATGACGTGATGCATAAAGTGTTATTTGAGAGGATGTAGTGATGATTGCAACCCACTACAGAACAAACCTATTCTTTTTCTACCCCTCCATTTCTCCTGGCTTATGTCTTGGCTTATTGATTTCAGGATGTCATCAAGTGTCAGACACTTATTTAAAAATCATCATGCCAGAACAACAGCATTGTGTTTTATAGCACATAAGTGCTATAAAAATTATACAGTCTTTGGCTAAATCTTAATCACCGAATTTCTGAACAGACTGATGATGACAGCTATCATGGTGAAAAATGTCATAATTTCTGACACATGGTATGTGTTCACAGAAAGACTATAAACCACTACTGCTGTTACTAGATATTTAGGATGCAGATTGCTATTTTGCATAATTATGGCTGGCACAAAAGACTAAACTTGTACTAAAAATATATATCACTATCTAAACACAAAATGTGGGCTTTTTTCATTGCTCTTTCTCCCTCCTATCTCTATTCAATCCATTTCTCATTCCCTTTCTATTGTGCTGCCTCCATTCTCTTTCCTAGTCATTCCTTCCTTTTTTTCAGTTTTCCTTTATGTCTTTATTATTTCTCTGTGCCCCTGTATTTTGAAATCATTGTTTGTTTGGGGAAAGAAAAGTTCTTTTCATCCTTTTTTTTTTTCCTGGTTTTGCATCATTCTCAATTTCCTTTGCTTGTCTCCTTTATTTTCCCCCAGTATTATTTTATTCTCCCCATTTCACATCTTTGCAACTTGAAGTTCTTCCCTTTTCCACAATTCCTGTTTTTCTGTGCTTCCTCCAACAACTTATTTTGCTTCTTCTTCTAATAATTGACTGAGTGTTCTTCTGCTTCCTTCCAATGAAATGTATGTGGGGTTTTTTTTGAAAATTGTAGCTCACTCTTCATTTTAAGCAAGGCTCACATAACTAGACTCCTGCTTACAAAGGAGTAGTAGAGTACTTACAGCAAAAATCCTTAAGGCATCAGTAGGTATGTATCTACTGGTCTGGTCAGTGAAAAACAAGAGTGCATTGGAGATTTGGATGAAGAAAAGCTAAGGAAAAGACCACTGAGAGTGTTCAAGTTAAATTATGCTTCAGCAGAAGTGGAAAAGCAAAAGTGTATGACAAGGGGCTGTTAAAAATTCCTTTGCTTACCGGAGTAGGTGGATTTTGGATCCAGTCTTCACATAAACTTTCTTAAATTTCAAGTATTTAATGTTTTCTTCTACTTCATATCTGATCAATTCTTCTTCTACTGTTTCAACTTTTGCCCTTGAGCATAAACAGGAAATTAAGCTAACCCTCCCTGGCCTTTAATTTAGATATTGTTTAAATAGATCTAATTATCATTTTACTGCCTTGATAAGGTATTTACAGTTTTCTTACTAATTATAAAGAACATCAAGATTATCTAGTTAAAGATAATTTAAATACAAACTATTGTAATTTCCAAAAGAACCTGTGCCCTCAGAATTAAGCAGTTCATTACTCAAGCATGTAGTGTTCAAAGTTACTTGGTTTAGAAAAATCAATTTTTGCTTTAAGTATTGCTTTTCCATGACAGAAAACTACTTTTTTGCTTGCCAACTTGTTATTAGTATGTCATATAGTTGTTCTGAATTATCAACTTCTTGTTACGCAGTTGTTAAACAGAGAAAGATTGAAAAATTATACAGATTTCAAGGCTTGACTTGTGATTCTCTTACTTTCTGCCCTGTGTACATGCTGAAGCACGGAAAGCACACTGGCTTTTTTGCTACCTAGAAGAAACCTATAAAACAAATAAAATTTTCAATATCTGGTTGGCACTGGCAATCTGCTCTGACAGACTGCAGTATGAACAATCTGGTAGCTGAGTAAGGGAGTCGCTATCAAGGTCTTGCATCCTGCACTGACTTCTTAGCAGTTTAAAAAAAAATCTGTTAGTACAATCCCTGTTTTAAGACTACAATATTGAAAATCCTGGCTATGAATGTTTAATGTTGCTTAATTAATTTAAATCGTACCAACCATTAGCTTTCTAAGGCAACTGAGATACCAAGGGCCTCATAAGTAGCAATTAAGACTGTGAAATGGGAGTTGTGATCAAGAAAGTAGTGCACTGGTGCCTCCATCTCCGTATTCATTGTTGCACTGCAACGTTATTTGGAAAAGAACTTGAAGCAAAAAATGCCAGTAGACCTGCCTCAGAGGAGACATGATCCTTTGTTTTATTTGAAGGCCTTTTAACCTGCCTCATGTGCCTGACCAGGGTAATGGCTCCAGTTGGCCAATGTACATCCAGACAGTCTTGGCAGTGTGCTCAGTGGGATTTTTAGGCATTGGGATTTTTTACCACAGGGCAGGTGAGCTGCCACCTGTAACTGTAGCTGCTTCCTACTTAAGGATTGTTGCCTTCAAAATACTCATAAATATAGATGAACAGCCAGTTTCTACTCACAAGGTTTCACCTATTTAAGCAACTGAAGGAAGCAAAGGTCAGAACAAAGGAAATGTTAGTATTCTGATAACGTGGCACTGAGGCCTGTATAAAGCCCTAAACTGCAGATCCTCAAAGGATTTCTTTGCACATCTCATTCAGCTTCACTCGCAGTTTTTCTGTGTCTCTGTGTGTCCAGGGCTGCACATCTGCCTGGTGGCACGTGGCCACTGAAAACCACAAAAGGTGGTAGCATTCAAGCTCACTAGTCATTCACCACCTTCATCTCCTAGATGGTTTGTATACAGTGAAAAATAGAACTGTTTCTTCAGTCTGTTCTACCATCCTTTACAAGTCTGAGAAACCAAACAGGGATGTTAGTGTGTATGTAATACTGATTTTGTGAGCGAAAATAAAGGAAAAGAAACGTTTTAAGTTTCTAATAGGGAACTAAGAGTAAGAAGAATATAGCATTTGGATTTAAAATCTTTCTAACTGAGTGTTCTGTGAGTTTCTCTGAGTTTAGTTCAAAACCCAACTAGGATTTAACTTACAGCTATAGTCCATATGATCTAGCAGGAATTTAGGCGGAGATAAATCTAATTTAGTGAACTTTGCCCAGAGACAGCACTAAAGCTCCAAAAATATTGAAATTAGATTTTGTCTGTTAGACTAGGGACATCACTACATTCTTTCCTCCAAAATGTTTTTATGACTAATGCACTCTTTCTGGGTTAACTGTTAGAGTTGTTTTCAGATTTAAAAAGAAAAAAATCGGCTTGCTAAAATTAATTTTTTCTATGCACAAATTGATTTATAAGTTCAAACTAATATTTTTTTTTTTTAAAAAAGAGCAGATCATCCACACTAGAACTGGTGCAGTGTCTAGGGGGAAATAAAATCATATCCTAAGAAGGTCACTGTAATAACATGTTTTTAACCTTAGTTGCATCTGTATGGCATTTGCCTCACTGTCATCTTTTAATACTCCCTTCAGCCTCATGTCGAAAGACAACTTCCAGATGATTTAGCTGTCAAATAATTTCCCTGAAAGCAGCAAGATAACCAGAGAAAGCATGGCACATGGGGCTGGAAAGGCCCCCATGATGTCGCTCAGTCTGTGTAATTTGGTCTAAGGCAGGGCCAGCTGCTCCTGAATCACATCTTGCAGATGTCTGTCCATTATCTTTTTCTGGAAGCCTAAAATGACGGCTCAATATCAAGTTAGAGATCAGAAATTTGTTTCTATCTGTAAGGGTAGGGCAGCAAGGACATAGCTGCCTGGAGAACCTGCCAGATGGGAGATTTTTGACTGCAGTTGAGACAAACATTAGCCAAGTGTGATGGAGTCAGCAGTGGCCGAGCCTGCCTTGTGGCAAGGAGGTGGATTGGATGAGCTTCTCAAAACAGGAAACAGGAATTGTCTGGATTTGCCCAGTGTCCCTCAACAACAGCCCTTAGCACTCTCAGTGTGGTGTACCATATAGTGTGGGTTTTTCCCAAGAGGCCATCCATCATCCAGATTATTTGTGCTGCCTTGCTTCACACATTTTTACCAAGGAAGTCATGTGTCTTCAAGCCACTGTTGCTTCCTGCTGTGATAACTGAAACTTGGGACAAATGTATGCTCTGTGACTTCTGCTTTTGAAAACTAAATCTAAATCAGTTGGTTTCGGCCCTGCTAGCAGGTCCCAAATATGGCTATGACTGCAGCTGTACTATTCAAGCCAGCCAGGTTGAACCTATTTGTGCTACTGAACAGAAGCCAGCAGTGTGCTCCTGCAAGGAAAGCTAAAAGCACATTGGGCTGGAGCATAAGCAGTGGTTTGAGGTAAGTGATTAGCCTGGCACTGTGGTGAGGCTTTATGTACATCCTGTTATTGATCTCCCCTCCTCAGTACAAGAAGTATATCAACAAACAAGAGAGTCCAGCACACATCCACCAGAATGTTTAGGGTCATGGAGTATATATCTTACAAACAGGAGCTGGATTTGTTCATCCTGAAGAAAATTAGGGAATATTACTTACTGCCTTTGTGCACCTTGAAAGGAGTTGAGAAGATGAAGCCAGTGTCTTCTCAGAGATATACACGGGAAGAATGAGGCAATGGTCACAAGCAATAGCTAAAGAAATCCCTACCTAGTCATAAGGGGAAAAACAATCTCTATCTCAACTCTATCTCAATGTGGTGAGGCAGTGAAAGTTGCTTTTTTTGAGATTTTTCAAACCTTAGCTGTAAAAAGTAGTGAGAAACCTGGCATTAGCCCTGCCTTCAATACCAGTTTGGCACAGGTAACCTTCAGAGGTGCCTTCCAACTCCAATCTTTCTGTGACTCTGATTCAACCCCTTATTGTGCACTGTAGTTACCCCTAGACCTTCAGGGAGGAAATGTCTTACATAATCATAAAACAGTCCATGTTGGAAGTGACCTCAGAAGATCATCTGGTCCAATCATTCATGAGAAAACCAGCCTAGATGAGATTATCTATTATCCAGTCCCATTGCATCTTGAAACCTCCAGTGATGGGGCTCTACCACATCCCTGGGGAGGTTGTTCCAGGAACTGATTGTGTCACTGCAGGAAAATTCTTTGTTACATCAAGATGAAACCTCTCTCAGTGCAACTTGTGCCTGTTGCACCTTGTCTCCTCCATGCAGCTCCTTGTGGAGGGAAAACCTCTGTCCTCTTTGTAGTCATCCTTTAAGTGCTGGAATACTTTAGTATTATGAGGAGGTCTCCACTCCCTTCTTCAGGGATGAAAAACATCACTCTTTCAAGTCTCTCCTCACTGGGCACCTACTCCAGCCCTTTGATCATCTTTACAACCTTCCTCTGGACCATCTCCAGTTTGTCTGTGTCTTTCTTGAAAAGGGGGGGGTGGCAGGACTGAAATCCAGGTGTGGCCTGATCAGCACTGAGTAGAGAGAATATCTGCCAGTACTGCCCCAGTGGGTGCAGCCCAGGATCCAGTTTGCCTTTGTTGCTGCAGCCGTGCTCTGCTGACTCATGCTCAGCTTGCTGTCTCCCAGGTCAGCAAGGCAGCTCCCAACCACACAGATCCCAGCCTGTACTGGGCTCTTTAGCTGTGTCATCCCAGTACAGGATTTCACACTTGTCTTTGCACTTGTTGCACTTGTAATTTGTGACTGGTCTGGGTGCTAGACCATCTCTTTGAGGCTCCCCCTCCTATAAAAGGTTAGGCCAGATGAACTTTTGAGGTCACTCCGAACTTGGCTTGTTCAATGATTTAATGAAAATTTTCAAGTAACTCCCTACAGATATTTATGGATTTTTTTTCCATACAAAATTCCTGCAAAGATTAGTTACCTAATTCAGTACTACACATCAAAATTTCTGAAGGTTTGAGGAACTCAGGCTTTGTAACTAACTACAGGACTAAACTGTGATCACAATAGACACTACACAGATCACAACCCAAACAGTAAGAATCTCTCATGGTGCTCTGAGATGACACCTCAAAAATCCAAGACAGCAGGACATTTAAACATCTCTACAGTAGTAATTCATCATTTCAGTCAACTTCCAGCCTTCATGACCCATGGACATAAAAAGAAAACTGCTATTTCCCCCCTCAGTACTCCATTAACAATGTCACACAGAAATCACATTTTCTGTACTGGTAAAAGGGCAGTGTAACACACTGATGAAAATACATGTACATCTTTGTTTTCAAGAAGAATATGAACTAACTTTCCCT
>NW_008238834.1:5454094-5458577 GCF_000691975.1 Corvus brachyrhynchos | reverse complement strand
CAACTAGGATTTAACTTACAGCTATAGTCCATATGATCTAGCAGGAATTTAGGCGGAGATAAATCTAATTTAGTGAACTTTGCCCAGAGACAGCACTAAAGCTCCAAAAATATTGAAATTAGATTTTGTCTGTTAGACTAGGGACATCACTACATTCTTTCCTCCAAAATGTTTTTATGACTAATGCACTCTTTCTGGGTTAACTGTTAGAGTTGTTTTCAGATTTAAAAAGAAAAAAATCGGCTTGCTAAAATTAATTTTTTCTATGCACAAATTGATTTATAAGTTCAAACTACTATTTTTTTTTTTAAAAAAGAGCAGATCATCCACACTAGAACTGGTGCAGTGTCTAGGGGGAAATAAAATCATATCCTAAGAAGGTCACTGTAATAACATGTTTTTAACCTTAGTTGCATCTGTATGGCATTTGCCTCACTGTCATCTTTTAATACTCCCTTCAGCCTCATGTCGAAAGACAACTTCCAGATGATTTAGCTGTCAAATAATTTCCCTGAAAGCAGCAAGATAACCAGAGAAAGCATGGCACATGGGGCTGGAAAGGCCCCCATGATGTCGCTCAGTCTGTGTAATTTGGTCTAAGGCAGGGCCAGCTGCTCCTGAATCACATCTTGCAGATGTCTGTCCATTATCTTTTTCTGGAAGCCTAAAATGACGGCTCAATATCAAGTTAGAGATCAGAAATTTGTTTCTATCTGTAAGGGTAGGGCAGCAAGGACATAGCTGCCTGGAGAACCTGCCAGATGGGAGATTTTTGACTGCAGTTGAGACAAACATTAGCCAAGTGTGATGGAGTCAGCAGTGGCCGAGCCTGCCTTGTGGCAAGGAGGTGGATTGGATGAGCTTCTCAAAACAGGAAACAGGAATTGTCTGGATTTGCCCAGTGTCCCTCAACAACAGCCCTTAGCACTCTCAGTGTGGTGTACCATATAGTGTGGGTTTTTCCCAAGAGGCCATCCATCATCCAGATTATTTGTGCTGCCTTGCTTCACACATTTTTACCAAGGAAGTCATGTGTCTTCAAGCCACTGTTGCTTCCTGCTGTGATAACTGAAACTTGGGACAAATGTATGCTCTGTGACTTCTGCTTTTGAAAACTAAATCTAAATCAGTTGGTTTCGGCCCTGCTAGCAGGTCCCAAATATGGCTATGACTGCAGCTGTACTATTCAAGCCAGCCAGGTTGAACCTATTTGTGCTACTGAACAGAAGCCAGCAGTGTGCTCCTGCAAGGAAAGCTAAAAGCACATTGGGCTGGAGCATAAGCAGTGGTTTGAGGTAAGTGATTAGCCTGGCACTGTGGTGAGGCTTTATGTACATCCTGTTATTGATCTCCCCTCCTCAGTACAAGAAGTATATCAACAAACAAGAGAGTCCAGCACACATCCACCAGAATGTTTAGGGTCATGGAGTATATATCTTACAAACAGGAGCTGGATTTGTTCATCCTGAAGAAAATTAGGGAATATTACTTACTGCCTTTGTGCACCTTGAAAGGAGTTGAGAAGATGAAGCCAGTGTCTTCTCAGAGATATACACGGGAAGAATGAGGCAATGGTCACAAGCAATAGCTAAAGAAATCCCTACCTAGTCATAAGGGGAAAAACAATCTCTATCTCAACTCTATCTCAATGTGGTGAGGCAGTGAAAGTTGCTTTTTTTGAGATTTTTCAAACCTTAGCTGTAAAAAGTAGTGAGAAACCTGGCATTAGCCCTGCCTTCAATACCAGTTTGGCACAGGTAACCTTCAGAGGTGCCTTCCAACTCCAATCTTTCTGTGACTCTGATTCAACCCCTTATTGTGCACTGTAGTTACCCCTAGACCTTCAGGGAGGAAATGTCTTACATAATCATAAAACAGTCCATGTTGGAAGTGACCTCAGAAGATCATCTGGTCCAATCATTCATGAGAAAACCAGCCTAGATGAGATTATCTATTATCCAGTCCCATTGCATCTTGAAACCTCCAGTGATGGGGCTCTACCACATCCCTGGGGAGGTTGTTCCAGGAACTGATTGTGTCACTGCAGGAAAATTCTTTGTTACATCAAGATGAAACCTCTCTCAGTGCAACTTGTGCCTGTTGCACCTTGTCTCCTCCATGCAGCTCCTTGTGGAGGGAAAACCTCTGTCCTCTTTGTAGTCATCCTTTAAGTGCTGGAATACTTTAGTATTATGAGGAGGTCTCCACTCCCTTCTTCAGGGATGAAAAACATCACTCTTTCAAGTCTCTCCTCACTGGGCACCTACTCCAGCCCTTTGATCATCTTTACAACCTTCCTCTGGACCATCTCCAGTTTGTCTGTGTCTTTCTTGAAAAGGGGGGGGTGGCAGGACTGAAATCCAGGTGTGGCCTGATCAGCACTGAGTAGAGAGAATATCTGCCAGTACTGCCCCAGTGGGTGCAGCCCAGGATCCAGTTTGCCTTTGTTGCTGCAGCCATGCTCTGCTGACTCATGCTCAGCTTGTTGTCCAACAGGACCCCCAGGTCAGCAAGGCAGCTCCCAACCTCACAGATCCCAGCCTGTACTGGGCTCTTTCATTGTGTCCATCCCAGGTGCAGGGTTTTGCACTTGGAAAATGACCTAAGCAAAATAAAATCCTTTATATCTTTTGTATATGAAGCCACTTTAGCTGAAAATGTGTGGGAGGAGAAAACATGAGCTGAGTATGACTCCATATTAGAGTGTAAAATAGGATTCAGTAATTCTTAGGATTCCTGGAGTGTATTGCAGGACATGATTATTAATAATAATAATAACAATAATAAAAACTCCTCTAACTATCTATTAGGATCACATTTGTGCTCCAATGAATAATAATAGCATTGTTAGGCTAATTTTGAAAGGATTTGATGTAATCTGAGTATGAGCTAAGAAACTATGGTTATGCCAGCGGAAATGAGAAATCAGAGTCCTTTTAAAAGAACTGCACCAAGGAAATGATCCAGTGTTCAAACTACTTTTTGCCTTATTTTCTGGAATTCATAGTCTTTTCCCTGTGCCATGCTTTATTAGGAAGAGGTAAATGGCTTTTTCCTTACTGAGCAACTTAGTGAATGAGTGTGGTGCATATAATGTTTAAAAGGAAATTATGTGTATTTATCATCAATTAGAAGCACTCTTCACTCTTGTAATCACTATCCTGTGAAGTCTGAGGACCTGTAATTGTCCCATAGAAAAAAAATCAGTTATGATCTACTTTTGCTTTAATGCGGAAAGTTATGCCAATGACACTACTTTTAGTAGCTGTGCTTCTCCTGATCCAGAACATACATCTAAGTCTCAAAAGACGATTTTAGCTTTTGTGCTAGAGAGATTTCTCTGCTTCTGAGAATGCAAAATTACGGTTTTTTTTAGAGGTCAATCTGTACTACTACTATAGTGCAGTTGAAATTAGTACTGCAGCTAATAACGTAGCAAAATTAAATACATAAATCAGATTTTTATACACATAAAAAACCCAACAATGTCTACTACATTGAAAGTAATTAGTTAACTGGTGTTTTTACTGGAATCAAAATAGAATTTTTAACTAAAAAGTAAAAAAATAATAATATCAAGGTTGGATTTATGGTTTTTAAATAAAAAAAATTTAAATAGAAAGCATCATGTAGTCTTGCAGTTTTCAAAGGGAATAGGGACTTCTGTCCTTTCTCCTTACTAATTCAAAGGCACAAAACTGTACAAACTGCTTGTACTTTTGGTTTTGATCTGCTGGATGCACTGTGCTCCCATCTCCCTGTCTGTGAATCATCTGTCCCTACTAGCTGAAAAGCTTCAGGTAAGGAGCCCATTTGGGACATGACACTTCCCACTGCCTTCCCTCTACGGATGGTGTGTAAATGAAGGGAGAGTTTTGCCATATGACTACTTTATCTCTTATATACCTTTGACACTCAGGAAGTGTTTATAAAAACTGTCACATTATTTTATCAGCCTGGCAATAAACATATCTCTCACAATCTTTTCTCATAAATATACAAAATATTTTCCATTTTAATCTGTGAAAAGGTGTTTAAATTGATAATTTTTGTGGTAGAATAAACTGCATTTTTTTAATACACTTGTCTCTAGCAAAAGTTGCCCATTTTATCTGAGAAGCTTTGGCATTCCTTTTTGCAGTGAAAATCATTTATCTCCTCTGAAAATTGCTTTTGGTTTATAGAAGAAGTTAAATGATGCTGAAAAGGTTCTGTTGTGCTGTGAATTGGCAGGAATATTTCTCATTTGCTTAGATTAGTTTGAATTTTCTGCACATTTCTGACAGCACAGTAAAAAGACTACACATAAGTAGGCATTGTCATAGGTTAGCAAGCATAGTCCCGGAAGGGACGTCCTTGCTAAGGGGTGCTTACAGCTTCCTCTGGGAACTGATAGAACCTATCAGCTGGCCAGTTTGAATATGGACAATTCTCTAAGCCACTTAAAGTTGTGACCACCTCTGTGATCCACACTTAAGAATAG
>NW_008238834.1:5389752-5453200 GCF_000691975.1 Corvus brachyrhynchos | reverse complement strand
TGCCTGTTTTGCATTTCTCCTAATTCTTATCTCACAGCAGATAAACAGTAATGAGTATTTTGGACCAAACCACTACACTAAATTGGTGTTTCTGCCCGGTTACAAACCGAACCCGCGACAGCATATATACTATATTTGTAACCTTAGCTTAACATCTGAGACAGTAGACATATCTAATACATTTCTCATTTTATACCCTTTCAATTTGGTACAAATGTCTTGTACAATATTATTTAATGTTGAAGCCTACAGGGAGAGCTGGAAACTGAAAGCCCGTGAGGCAGTAGCTAAACCAGTATGATGCAGTGCCAGCTCTCAGGTCCCAGATCTGAACTGACTTTTGGATTCTGCTGATGTTGCACTACCAGGAAAATTAACAATGTTACTGATGCCTTAGGATTTAGCTTTTATATTTTTCAGATCCTATACTGCTTTAGTGTGTAACTCTAAAGCTGCATAGTCTGTTAGATACTGTTTTCCCATCCTGGTTAGACATAACAAACCATCTCTGGGCCTGGACTCAAGGACACCTTGTTGTCCCAGGCCCCGAAACATGTAAACTAGGCCTCTGAATGGGGGGAGCAAACTTGGGGTAATTACTTCATTACCTGAAACTGTAATTGGAGAATTAACCCTGATATGCAAATGGACCAAACTTACAAAAGTGTGAAAAACCTGTGACCCAGGGTCCATCTTGGCTGGAGCCTCTTGGGGGCTTTTGACTGCCCAAGATGTACCTTTGAAGGCCCTTCAATAAATATCCTCTTTTATTCTCTTAGTCTTGTCTAGCCTCTGTTTTTAGGTAGCCATTCCAAGGCATCATTACACTGGAGGAAATTATGTCCAATATTTCCAAAGGCCAAGTACTTGAGCAGGTGCTTGGGTTACTCCATAGTTTGGGGTCTGTGTGTGCTTCAGTGAAAAGGCAAAACACAAATACATGCACGTTTTGGCCTACATAGAGTGCAGAAGAATTTTTGCTAGTTTCTCTCAGCAGCATTTGCAACTCTGATCTGGGTCTCAATAATGGAATAGTTCATTCCCATGCTTTCTAAAATAATAAATAAAGTCATTTATAGTTGTTTGGCCTGGGGTGGGACAAAAACTGCATTGGCAAGAGGTAAATAATATTTTTTTCCCATTCTGCAGATGCTGTAGTTTATAAATTCAGATATATTACATGGATATGTATGCATACGGAAGCCCATATGGAAAATTTCTTTTTAATGAGCATGTGTGTGTATACTTCCACACATTTTATTGTGATGATTTCCAGCAAGTAATCTAAGAAACATGTATCTCTAAGCCTGTACATAGTCCATCTTATTTCAGCAGCACTGTTTAAAGCAGGCCATCAGGTTCATGGCCACATCCTTCACAGTGCTGGGCTTTTAGGGTGCAACCCAGTACTGGCTGAAGCAATTGAAGAAATGTGCCAGCGGTTTTAACTCAGCCCCAGTCTCTGTCTCTTGTGATTTTTGTCCAGTCTGCCTCATGGAAGGCTGAACAATCAGTAGCAATTTGAAGGCATAGCAAGCACCTATGGTAACCTCCATCCTGATGAGCTGTTCCAGACTGCAGAAGCATTTCACCTGTACATCCTCAAAGAAAGCTTAATTTTGTCTCAGTGGGGTCAGCAGCAGTGCAGCCATAGAAACAAAGTAGTCTCATGGGTGAGGTGGAAGCCTGTGAGATAACCTTACCCATTATCCAGAGATGACTCTTGAGAGCAGATCCAGACTCAGATTAAATTTGAGATGGGAAAGTATGGGAGTGCAGAGCAAGACCTAAATTGTTTAAATGTATACCCAGCTCAGCAGTCCTCTCATCAACCACCCTGTCAGGATGCCAACTTAATGAGACAGTTTGTAAAGCAATGCCATCTTCCTCTGTCCAGGTAAAAATATTCTTTGAAGATTATTTGAAGGAAGTCGAAAGGAGTCCTGAGCTTCATTAAATTGGGATAGAATGATGATAATGGATAGTCCAGGGAAAAGATTAACAAGTTGCTCAAATATGGTATAATTTGGAAATAGCACCAGCTGTCCACTGATTGCTCATGTGCAAACTGGTACAAGTCATAAAAAATATTATCTCACATAACAGTAAAATCTAAGAAGTTTCTTAATGTAATCCACCAATATTTTTGATTGAATACTTCACTCTGATAAATTCTGCCTTGTGTTTAATGAATAAATAACTCTTTGTCCATGCATTAGTGGAGAATGTGAACTGTTTTCTTATTTCCATTTAGAAGAAGGAGGTGAAATCTGATTTTGACTACATTTTCTTCTCTTATTATGACAGGAAATATTAAAACTTTCTTAATCAAACTAGCTCT
This sequence comes from Corvus brachyrhynchos, assembly GCF_000691975.1. Taxonomy (NCBI): domain Eukaryota; kingdom Metazoa; phylum Chordata; class Aves; order Passeriformes; family Corvidae; genus Corvus; species Corvus brachyrhynchos. The sequence continues at coordinate 5,450,859 of NW_008238834.1, read as the reverse complement.
ATTTTCTTCCAATTTAATACCGAGCAGCCCAGATAACTTCATTCAAAAGGATGCACCACAGGTAACTGCATGTACATCTTCTACACCACAGAAATGAGTCTTTAATTTGGATGGTGAAGAGATTTAGCTAAGGTTCTTAAAAAACAAATGTGGATATCACCCTCTGGAATGCCCCATCCCCATGCATACAAAGGAAGACTAAGATTCTCATGAATGCTTCTGAGTTACTTGAATTGTCCAGAGATGCTACAGGAGGCTGCTTGTTTGCCAGCTCTATTGAAATGTTTTTCCTACTAAAAAATACAGCAGTGACACTTAGGTTGTTGAAATAGGCAACAGACATAATGAAATTGATCAATGAGTAGGAAATATACCATTTTCTCCCTGGAGCCCACCACTTTTTTTTGCAAAATCTATAAACATTTTTTTTATTATTTTACATTGAGAGTCAGATTTTAAAGTGAATTCTGATACAAACAAAAACATTGCCAAATCCACTAATTGCTGTATAGACTTTTTCCAAAGAAATTTCTTTTGTTATAAAAGGCAAAAATCAGTGTTCAGTAGTTAGATGTGGAAGTTCTAGTCAAGTTTCAAGGATTCCTCAGATTTCATGTTGCATACACTCATTTTGGGTGAAATCAGGAAGAAAATGAACCCCATACAAATTATTATATTTCCTGGATAGCTTAAATAAATATGCCATAAAAGCTGCAAAAAAGGGCAACAATAGTCTTTATATTTTTCTAAATATGTCAGTATTAGTGACTGAATATAAGAATGAAAAAGGTACACTTTCTCTACAAGCAAGAAGACGGTCATAGTTAATTTATTCCTTAATTGTTATCCTAAGCGGTAATACATGGCATCTTCATGGATATTCAGAGATCAAGTTGGGTTTGAAATATGCAATCTCAACCATAAATTAAAATGGTTTTCTCCTAAAATCCTATCACTCTACCCATCATTAATTTCAGTGCCTTACAGTAGCTTGTAACTGAATTACTTTATCACATCATTTCATCACGTTTTATTTGCTCAAAAAAATCTTAAGGCCTCTCTATTTTACCTTAGTTTACCTAAAGCATTTTGAACTGCTCCTTTACTCTGTCCACATCTGTGTTTGCAACTGACTCCCTAAGGTTAGCAGACTGCAGGATTTTTATTAGAGATGGAGAGGGATGGGCAGGTTGCAAACTAGCTTTCCTAGCCTGGGTGCTCTCCTCTGCTCTAGGACAACCTTCAATGACAATGAAGTTGAAAACAGAGTTCTTACAACAGCCATGAAGAATACCAAACATTTCTTGCCACCATATTAAAGAAACATGTCTCCATATTGGGTGTCTTCTGCTGCTGGCTGCCTTCTCTAATTGCACTTGCCTGTGAAACAGGACATGGCATAGGCATCTTTGCTTTCAAACTTCTTTTCTGTGGTAATCTACAAATAACATACCCACTTTTGGTTTCAATCTTCTTTGTAAGGGTAAGTCACTGAGTATGTAAAAGCCCTTATAAGTTATTAGCATTAAGCTTTAAAACTCAGGAGTTTTACTCAAGAAATTGCACCTCCACAGAGTAGTCTGTGTGCCATCTTCAAAATTCATCTCCTTAAAGTCTAGGCTTTCCATCCATTTCCCATATTTATTTTCTGTTATGATGAACTGTGGACAAAAGTTCAGACTCTATTTCACAGTACTCTATTCCATTTTCCTTGTTTGAAACTCAAGCTTTCTACTTGGGTACTTGGGTGACTATTTTGGACAGACTGCTCTAATATTTTTATCTTCATAGGATTTTGAATTTAATGATCATAATGTTACAGTCACACAGTCTGTAGGGATTTTCCTTCAGATACCAAACCAAAAAGAGCTATGCTTAGAAGTAGGGCAAGCATTGCTTTCTGCACCTGCATTGAAGTCTGCATAGAATGGAAAAATTTGTTTTAAAGTATGGACTTTCTCTACTCAATCATATAAGCATTGTCCTTGTTTTCAGTGTTCAGCACTCATTATTTTTTCCTCTTTCTTTCTGTTTGGCTGAAAGGGTTTCCTAGCACCCTGGGGAAAAAAAAAGATGACAATCACTATGCAGCTACAATAAAAGATTTCCTCACCCACTAACGTCGCTGAGACATTTCCATTTCAATCACAGAATAAAAGAAAAAGTAAACCTGGAACTGAAAACGTATTTCCCTGCAATGATCACTAAGACTGGTAATCCCTCTTGCTGCTCTTGCTTCCTTGTTTCTCCTAGGGCCCACAACACTTTATTTCACCAAGGAGCAATAGATATTTCTACCTCTCTTGGCTATGAGTTGGAAAAACTGAGTTTCCTGGTACTGGTTATTTGTGTGAAGACAGTGAGGGTTCAGAGAAATAGGTCTTGTATTGTGAGAAGGACAACCCTGCAGTGAGAGCCCAGGCTTATGTTTGTAGCATTACTGTTCTGCCTCCCACTCAGCCACTTGATGCAAGCTACTTTGGCACATTGCTGTCTGTGAATGTCATGGAAAATACTGTCTGCCTTGCAGGATACCACCTAATATGTTTATGATATTTAAACATTCTTTCTGTTATGTCTGTCTGGGGATTTTTAGGTTTGTTTTATTTGTAACTAAAAGGGAGTAGAAAGAAAATGTGTCATTCTTCTCTCCAGTAATAATATATTCTGCTTTATACAAGTAAAAGATATTAAAGACTATCCATGTAAGAGTATTTGTTTAGGTTTCTACAACTAACTGTCTTAACAGGTAATAGTGATTTTTCCTGAGAAGATGCGTAAAATAGGGAGGACATAAGGACTTTTATCTCCCCCTGTCCCACACATTGTATGTGACTTTTAGTTACAATTGTAATATCCACACACAAAGACAGACAGGGGACAACTTGTCTCATCCTCAGAAACACACCATCTGAAGGAAACTGAAGATCCATCCTCAAAGGGTGCATATTTCAGTTGGGATAAGGAAGGGGGCTTTTGAGTCAGTCTCTCTGTTGTCTTCACTCACCGCACTTTAGGTTATGTGGTGCAGCAGTTTTAGAAGTCTAGGATCGCCCAGTGTGAAAAAACACATAGCCTAAGAGCATGCATAATGCATGTCAGTGACCAGGGAATTCAGTCCAAGGGGCCAGGATAGACTGAATGCACAGCAAAACCCCTGAGGTGTGTATAATATGGATGACAATGCGACAGCAACAGTAGTTTTGCCCTTGAGACCAGTTCTTATCAGGAGATGCTGCTATTGTGTTTCTATGGGATTGAGGTAGACCCAGACTCAGTTGTACAAGTGATAGGAAACACTGGAAAGAACAGGATACATTGGGGAGCTGCTGAACATGTATTTCTGCATCACAAAACTCAGCCAAAAGTGTAGAAAAATCTGTATCCCAGCATGCTGTGTGTGGAACAGAGTTTCTCCTTTACCTATTCAGTTTTGACAGATTGCAAAAATGCTTTATCTTGCTCTTCATAGCTTCATAGTGTCTCTTCACTTTCTGCTGGCTGATAATCACTTTTTGCTTGGTTCTTTTAAGAGGCTTCCAGCAAAATGACTTAGCTCTGTTATAGCAATGCTGTCATGCTGTCATTTGGCAAAGCCTTCATTTCAGGGGCTCATTTTTTGGTGCTCATCACGGCCAGGTCATGGCAGGGTTTGTTGTTACCCTTCCTTGATAGTCCCGTGTTGCTTTACCTGAGGAGCAGTAGCCAGGATGGTTGGAAAAGATCTGGAAAGTCAAACTTGTGATTTGTATTGAACACATTAATATCTAAGGGCAAAGGAAAGTGTGCATGCCAGATTGTTTTGCAAAGGTCTGCAGGATAATTTTCTTTCTTTTTTCCTAATAGCTAATATTATCTTTTTATGCTAGAGGAGAGACATTATCCTACAGGTGAGTTAAGTTAATTCTCTTCTAATTTCTGGTTTTATACTTAAAAGCCCGAAGTTATGACCATGCAGTAGTTATTATACATTGTTTGTAACGTTATCAGTGAAACTGCTGTATTTTTTGCAGCACTGAAGGTCTTGTAAATTTGTTTCCTGATAAAGCCCTTTGGGAGTCCTAAATATTTCTAGCGTGTTCTGAATAAGATGGAAGAAGGAAGAGGGAGATAAGGTATAAACAAAACCCCTCATTTTAGTGTGGCAAGTTATGAGTCATCAGTAATTACCAAAAGCAAGGCAGGCATCAAGATATGTATTTGTGAAACACGGCTCAGGGTTATAATTGTGGGCCACAGGCATAGATTTTAAATTGTTCACTTACAGAGAAGGGCAGAATTTATAAATTTTAGTTAGACAGAATGAAATAAATATTTTTTTATTATATGGAATTTATTCAGCCTTTGTCTCCCAGTCTCAACAAGTAGGGAGTTATTGAATACGTGTAAATTTTTAAGATAAATAAATACACATGTATACAAAAATCAAAGGTAGTGTCTTTGGACCAGGATATTTTTCTTACTGTTTTTTTGAACCACCAACAACGGCTTGTTGGATCTGTAATCACCATTCCCAGGGAATTCTGTATGTGGACACAAAAAGAGCATATGTTTAACTGAATTTTTTGTGATTCTGACCAGTAACTCAAAATATTAGAAGAAAGAGTGAGCGATTACTATACAATTTAAGTCCTTGTTGTTATTTTGGTTTTTTTTAGTTTTTGGTTTTTTTTCATTTATAATTAAACATTATTTGTTGTTGTTGTCTGAAGCTGTGTGTCTCTGCAGTATGAACACCAAGTAAAATTATTAATGTGTGTTTATTTCTCTCCAGAACTTTAACAGAGAATTGTAGTATTTTCTTCAAGAGCTACATTGTTCACTAGGAATTTGCTAAGAGATTTCTGTTCAGTAACAAGAGGTAAAACAAACTGAAAGGGTTTATGAAGAGACCTGAGATTGATCTGAAAGACAGTCATCCAGTCTCTTTAGTCTTAACTGGAAGTGTTCCAAAACACTATGCTTAAAACTGATATACAACTTCACAGGGAAATGAAAATTGGTAAACTAAATAGTTTCTGAATGAAACCATGGGTCTCTTATGGCAGATTGGAGCTTAATTGGTAGTTTTCTTCAGCCAAAATTCTGATTATTCAGATGGGATATACACTCTGAACAATAAAAACCAAAAACAACACCACTAACAAAAAAACCAAAGAATGGGCTACTGATTGCTAAATGGAATTGCTATCCATTTCCTTCAGTGAAGGAAAGGACCTCTAAAAAAAAGAAAAATGAGTTTTATAGGTAAAGACTCTCAAAGCACTTATGGGAAAGAGGCATAAATTCCAACTGTGCAGTCTATTTTAATTTAGCATTTTCAAACACAGGAGTTTAAACACAGAGTTTGGTGTGTTGTAAGAATTACATTTTAGTAGGACTATCGGAAAAAAACCCCCAACTTTGTGTGTGAAATCATAGAATCATAGAATAGTTTGAGGTGGAAGGGGTCTTAAAGATCATGTAGTTCCAACTCTCTGCCATGGGCAGGGATGCCTTCCACCAGACCATGTTGCTCAGATCCCCATCCAGTCTGGCCTTGATGGGATGGGGCATCCACAACTTCTCTGGGCAGTGCTCCAGAGACTCACCACTCTCACAGTGAAGAACTTCCTCCTAATATCTAATCCAGACCTACTCTCTTTTAGTTTGAATCTATCCCTCACTGTCCTGTCACTATATGCTCTTGTAAAAAGCCTGTCTCCCTTGTAGGTTCTCTTCAGGTACTGGAAGGCTACAATTAGGTAACCCCAAAGCCTTCATTTTTCCAAAGCTTTCATCCTTTTCCCAAAGCCTTCATCCTTTTCTCTCAATCTTTCCTTGTAAGAGAGGTGTTCCATGCCTCTAATCATCAGTTAAATCAAGCAAATACAGAAGTAGTGAAACAAATTATATAAATGTATGTTTTGCATTCTTTCAAAATTTACAAAGCTAACAAAAATTTTACCTGATAATATGCAATGTTATTCAAGTCAATTCTGTTTTCTTACTATGCAGTTCATTAATACATATGCATAAACATACTTTTTTCCTATTAGGAACAAATTCTAAATATGACAATAGTTAAACTGTGATATGTTTCTAAAGGATACAATTATGTTGTCTACCTGAAGACAGGTGCTATAATCATGAAGTCTTTCTCCTGATGTAAATCTTCCTTCAACATTTGTCTTGATTTAAGGTCTTAGTTCCCCTTTAATACGTTAAAGGAGAATAATGAAATATTGCTTGGAGGGTCTCCTCAGCACTGTTGCCCAGGCTGAATTTCTCCTCTCTCTAATAGATGGGAACAATTTGTCCATGAGATATCCTGAGAAAATCTTTATATTTTAATGAAAGTAATTCAATATGAGATTAGTCTAAGATATCAAAAGACAAAATGTAAATTATTACCTCCCACCTTAGGACTCTTTTTATGTAACTTTGCACTTTAGATGAGACACCTGGACTTATTCCTGTGTGTGTCTGTGGATACAGAAATGCTGCTAGCAAGGATTTTCTTGCTATTTTCTAAGTCCGTGAGAGACTTTTCTCTCTCACAGAAGAGGTAGCAGAGTTATGTAAACAACCAAACACCTGCAACCTTGAGAAGTCTTGTTTATGGTATAGTAGAAAGATCTTTTGACAATGCATGTTTTAGGATTTTAGCCAATCACCCCCAAGGGGTGGCTGATCCTTGTCCAATTAGACTATGAAGAAAAAGTCTATAAAAGAGTTTGTAAAATAATTAAATAAATCAATCTTGCTGCACAATTCCTGCCTGCTGGATCTTCTCTCCTCCTCCCTACGGCTGCGGGACACGGTAATATTTTACGGTGTTAATACGTGTCTAAACCCAACTGAGAGCAAAAGACACTTCCTAAAGTAATTTCTTGAAACTTTGACCTAGTGTCTGTACTAAAGTTTCATGTTTTTAAGTTAGTCATACTATACTCCAACACACCTCACTTTTTCAGGCATGCAGAGTGAGGAGAAAAGGATCTCACACCACCTTCTGAAAGAGAATCTGAAAAAGATGATAAAAATATCTTGATGACATTAATATAATTAAGGCAAAAATATGTAATGCTCTGTGTTTCACAATTTCTTGCTCATATTATTTCATGTGAAAATGGGAGTTTGTTTACCACTCTACTTTGATGCATATTAATCAAGTGTAATTTTGAAAGTGCTGCCTGAAAAGCAAATAGCTGTGTTTAGCAGACATGCTCAAAAGAGCAAATGGCTTTTAGAAAGTAAGTCCTATGCATCTCCAGACAATTTGGGGGAAAAAGTTATCTTTTTTAACAGTATCTTCTGTTTAATTTTCTTCTAACTTTTCTCTTTAATGACAATATGACCTGGTGATTAACATCTATACAAAATTGCTTCATGTATTGGCCAGGTTCATCTATAATTTCTAATACATATTTATTGGGTTTTGTGAACAGACATGCCAGAACAAATCCAAATTTCCTATCTGTTGCAGTATCTGTACCATGTTTATAAACGGAGAAATGCTGATACATGAAACCTTGCAGTTCTTAACTCCATAAAGGTTTAAGGTGCTGTATCTTCTTAGTAAAAATGAAGTCAGTTTTTAAATAAGACAAGGTCTGTAAGTAGGTATGGTTGGAAATCTTGGACAAACCTTTAGGTACATGAAATCATCATCAGTTTGAAACATATATTGTCTGGAAGTTTATTAAAATTTCCAATTCCAATATACCAATCTGTCTAACAGAGGATATTGTCTTGATAAAAGCAAGTTGAAAGGTAAATATCTGAGAGTAAGAATGGCTTTTAAGTATTTCTCTATAACATCCCGTGTATTTTCAAGACATCTAATTAACATGCCCCTTAGCAAATTATATATTACAGATGTGATCTACACAATGAGCCAGGGTTCCATGTTTTATTGATCCATTACAGCTAATTCTGCATATAAAGAAAAGCACCATTTACAGTTACCTTAAGATCAGGACAGTACTAGCTTAGTTCAGATACATACATTTTAATACACATAATTGTATTAGGCAATAAAGTATAAGTTGTACATGCTAAAGCAAGCTCATTGTTTAGGCTTAACATAGGCAAACTTTGCATCTTAACATTAAAATCAGTCATCTCTCTTGTCAAGGACAATCATCTCTGTATACTTACCTATGCAATATTAACACTTCTATATTACTAAAACTTATTTTGTAATTTAAGAACGAATTTTTCTTCATTAACTTAATAAATCTTCTTTAACATGAATATTTAGATAACTGTGTACTACTCATCTTTAGGCTGAACTCTTATCAATATCAATCTACTAAAATTGGAGTTTTCAGAATTTTCTACATCAGCACAAAACTTGAGGCAAGGGAATTAAATCAGTTTTGCTATACTGAAACCTGTCCTCACTTATGCCAGTAATCCTGATGTAGCCTTTGTGCACTTGTTTCTTTCTTTTCAGGGGAGAAAAAAAGTCTTTAATGAAGATTATTATATATTTATTAATTGAAAAGCTCTGGAAGTTAAATGGGATAATTTTAAAAAAATGAAAGGTGTAAGACATAACAGATAATACAGAGGAATGTGTAGTAAAATGGAAGAACTCTGCTCTTTTGCTTGCATTGTTCGAAGTTAAGATAAACATGCAAGGCTATAGTGCAGTTTGCATTGTGTTTCTGGGTTTTTGTTGTTTTTTCATTTGGTTTTTTTAAATGCAGATTTCTCCAGCATTACCCATCCCAGTGAAAATAGCAACTAATTAAAATTTCTATCATCAATAAAATCACATGTTCTCCCCCTTGGAATGTGAAGCAGGACAAAAACTACAAAGGCTACAAATATGCACTGAAAGCCTTAGCAAAAATTTTATAATTAGCAGCCAAGAAAATTAGAGTTTGATAACTGCTTTTAATTCACCCAGAAATATACAAGGTTTTTGCAAAATTACAAGACAAGGCTATCAGTCATGGAGATTTACTCAGGTTGTTCATCAAGCTTTTGAATTAATTTGTTAAAGAACAAGAGAAAACAGTATTTCTAGGAAATGAGGGAGCTGATTCACCAGAAAAAGGCATTTATGCCTCTTATACCTCCAAAATCTTCACGAGGGTGGGGATCTCATGGATTGTCAAGCTGAATTTTTCAAGTTCAGTCTAGATCTAGAGATGTAGGGACCCTTCAGTCCCTTTACTAAGAGCAGGAAGTCTCCATGAAGGGCCCTCCTGCTGCTCTCCGTGGCACACCATGCCAGATTTTCAAGGCCCCTTTGCCAGCAAGGGGGAAGTCAACCTTGCCAGCAAGCCACATCTAATGATAAGCTCATTTAGATATTTAGAAAAATGCCTGATAATTCACTTCCTTCATTACGGAGAAGTACAGCCTGATATCCATTTTAACAGGAATGATGCACTCACACTTCAGTGATATCCACCACAGGGCAAAAATATCTGCTAGCCCATTACAGACATCCCCTTGAATGCCCTTGGGTCACAGGGGTTGAGGAAACCAGTGGAGCATCAAGATGAATAGGTGTGGTGACAGAAGGTATTACAGAAGGTATAATATTGCTGTTATCTAAAATATTCATTCTCAATCTGAACCACTTTTTTCCACTGTGGCTGTCACAGAGCAGTCTGAGAGAAGACAGCTTATGTGAACTATAAAATTCCTACCTCACATTGGGAAGGCACTATGTTTATTTCCAAAAGATATGTGAGAGATACATACAAATTAAAATACAAGCTAGATATTTGCCAGAAACTATTAACCCTTTCTTAACAGAGTAGAGGGAATATCCGGCACTGTGTAGGAGCTATGCTCAAGATTTAGTTTTATGTCCTAAGATAAAGAGCACCTTACACAATCTTGGAAGTGATGAATTAAACATTTTATAAATACTATTTTCAAAGTTTTTTCATCTCTTAGACTCCTTGCAATTTTATTTGAGAAAGCTGCAAAAATCAAATGAAAAGTCTATATAGAAGTCTATATAGAAATCTCAAACTTTTTATAGAATGGAATCATAGAACCATAGAATCTTCAAGGTTGGAAGAGACCTTAAGATCAAAATCTGCTCCATAACCTTGCTGGGCACCAAGGTCAGGCTGACAGGTTTATAGTTCCCTGGATCTCCATCCTGCCCTTCTTGTGGATGGGTGCCACACTGGCCAACTTTCAGTCATCCAGGACCTCCCCATTTAGCCAGGACTGACGGAAAATGATGGAGAGCAGCTCAGCGAGCTCTTCCACTGGATCTCTCATCACCCTAGGATGAATCCCAGCTGATCCCACAGACTTGTGAGCATCTAAGTGCACAGCAGGTCACTGACTACCTCCTCCTGGATTTCAGGGGATCCATTCTGCTCCCCATCCCTGTCTACCAGCTCAGGAGGCCAGTTGCCCTGAGATAACCAGTCTTACTGTAGAAGAGTAAGGCAAAGAAGGCATTTCCTCATCTTTGGTGACTATATTCCCCCCACATCCAATAAAGAATGGAGGTTTTCCTTGCCCCTCCTTTTTGCTATTAATGTCCTTATAAAAACACTTCTGTATATGAGAAACTTTAAGATTTTTTTAAAATTTAAAACATTATATAATGTTGGGAAAGATGTAGCTTTTTCTGAGTCAACAGTAACTGTAGAATTACAAAGACTGCTGAATTCAGAAGTCATGTGATCTCAATTCAAAACCTATTGGAACCAATGGAAAAATCTTTTGCTACTTCAGAAAAGTAGCAAAAAAATTTGGTTTCGTTATTCAGAATATTACAATTAAATATTTAAGTTATTTACATCTCAAAAGTGACATTTGAGGATATTTTATTAAATTATTTGCATTTAGTAGTTAAGGAAAAGATGTCTCTCTTGGAGTAACAAATCAGGTGCTAAACAGTCATACACCTAAAATCTAGCAGCAATTTAACGGAAAGCTAATACAGTAGTCAACCTACAGCAAACATGGCAAACTCCAGATCTTTCTACCAAATTATCTCTGCTGTAACAAAGTCAACAGGACAGTCCCATAAGGCTGACCAAAAATAAAAATATGCTTCAGCTTTCAGAGTCACTAGGGAAATATTACTCACTATGAAAATTCTGTAGACAGATTTACAAACAGCTTTTTTTTGTCCTCTGAGCAAGTTACATATCTGCAAATGTAGACTGAATGATAAAAAACCCATCTACTTACCCATTCACTTAGCTGATTTGAATACTGATAAATGAATAGCAGAAACATTTGCATTATTATTTAATCTGATACTAAGGTACAATAATGGACTAAGTTCCATTTTGTATCTCTACTGAAAAGTCAGTGGAAGGAGGTGCTACAGAAAGTCAGAGACATTAAATGTGCTTGTAAGCTTCTTACAAGGAAGGAAAACAGAAGGAAAATAATGAATAAGTGATTAGATAACTCTTATTCCAAAGAAATGAGCAAAAACTTAGTACTGTCAACTGTCTGTGAATACCTTCTTGATTGTCCTGTCTGGAATGCACCAATCTTCCCCGATGTAATAAACACGTGGCTTTAAAATAATGCATTAGCACTCATCACTGATGTTTATTGGATAGGTTCCCTCCTCCATTTTGTTTCCTTCCAACACATTTAATGCCTTACACCTGGATCTAAGGCAGGTTTTGAGCTTCCCAGGACTTTTAACAAAAATTCCAGCTCTAATGGAGCAAGAAACTTTTTTTAAAGCTATACAATGCTGACAGCAAAATGTTGTTCAGTGTTTTTTATAGGTCCGAAGTTCTATGCAAGGGGTTCTTTTTCTATTGTACATAAAAGAAGACTTCCTTCAGGGTAATTTCTTAAGTCATAAATATTTTAAGAATTTAAAGAGAGTTTTCATTTCTTCCACCCCCAGGTAAAACATAAAACAAGCACATGGCCCTACCTGCCACATTGCTGCTTGCCTCTTGGCACTCAGTGTGGGGGAACACAGTGTAAAAGAGCACCCCATAAAGCACCTACCTCTTTGTGTAATGTTGAATATGAGATCATAAACTTCCATGGTATTTAAATATAAAATATAACACCATTCATTTTCCATTACAGAAAAGTTCCTTTCTCTTTAGTTTATAGTGGTCTGTGCTTTATGTCACAAAAACGACATATCATGTCATTTATGTCTCTCTTTTTCTTCCCCACAGCCTTCTCCAGCAGGTCTCACCATGCAGGGGGAATTCAAGTGATGCTCAGGAATGCAACACACATCCATGTCTTCAGATATGCCTTTAGATTGAAGGCAGCTATACATCTTTCATTTCCAGTCGCTGCTCTATTGTAAGTAGAAGTAGATGTTGCCAAGGTTGAAACTCTTTTTTTATGCAGTTTATTTTTCTACATAAATGGGAGTAATGCCATTGATGAGGCAGACAAATTATTTTCCACTGATTATCGAGCAGACATTTTATAATCTGTGTGAATCACTGTGGCCTGTGTTTTCTTTCATCTTCTTTGCTGGATGTTTGAATAAAGCTGATGAGGAGTGCACATTAAAGCAGACTGCAAGGGTTGCTGCTGGGCAGCCTTCTGTCTTCATCACAAGCCAGACACTGTGAAAATAAGTGGTGCTTGAGTCAATCATGAGCAAAGTGAGGAAAAAAAATATTGAAGAATCCCCACATGTCTAGAGCGTATCTAGAGCAAAACTGACCACACAGAATCACAGAAATGCAGAATGGTCAGGGTTGGAAGGGACCACTGGAGGTCATCCAGTCCAAATGATCTGTTCAAGCAGGATCCCCTAGAGCACATTACTCAGGGTTGTGCCCAGACCATTCCTGAATATCTCTAATGAAGGAAACTCCACAACCTCTCTGGCAAACCTGTTCCAGTGCTCAGTCAGCTTCAAAGTAAAGAAGCTCTTCCTGATGTTCAGGTGGAACTTCCTATGTTCCAGTTTGTGCCCATTGCCTCTTGTCCTATTGCACAGCACCGAGAAGAGCCTGGCTCCATCCTGTTGGCACCCACTCTGCAGACATAGCATACATACACAGGTAGGATTGATTCTGGTTTGTGTTTGGATGAGGAACTGGATGACTTTGTGAGTGCTTCTTTAAACTTATTTTCCTTGATACAATGGCACAGAGTTCTGTGCTGTGATAAATTGTCCCATGCTGTGAGGTTGGCTCTAGAGCAAGCAGGTTGCACATGGTCCTTCCTTGGCATGTGTACCACACCCACTTGTCTGTCCAGGGCTATTTCTGCATGTGTGCAATAGTGTGAATGAAATAATTTATCCTGAGCTATCTCTCCACAGAGGCAATAGCTCTCCTGGCAGTTTCCTGCCCACCTAGGGGCATTAAAGCTGGCATCTGGGAATATGCTGCGCCCCACAAGCACGGGGCCCTGTGGAGCAAGGCATGCTCTGGAAGAAAAGAACCTTCCTGATAGCTGGTACCAGAAGAGAAGCCCCCTTTAGTTCTGAGCCTAAGAGATACAGAGGAACCTGAATCTCCACTCCACACAAGGAACACACTTATCTCTAGCTCTGGACCAATGCAAAGGGTCAGAAAGACTTCTGTGTTGGGAATAGCACTGTTCTCTGCTTTACCTCTAGGGCTGCATGTGAAGGAGCACACAAGCATCTCAGTATACAGTGTTGATTACATATGCAGGAAGCAGTGATTGATAACAAGATTTCTCCAGATTTTTATTTTTTTTTAACCCTAAAAAACCCAACAGATTGAAAGAATTTCAGAACATATTATAAACTGAGAGCAGCCATGTTCTGCAATATGTAGCTTAGCAAATTCCCCAAGAATGCTGAGGTAAAATTACTTCTAGCATCCCCTTTGCAGATATTATTTGTAAGAGTTTTCTCAAGATCTCAAAGCCTTATGGGTGTAAAGTCTATATAATATTAGCATATTACAGCTCTGATGGAAAAGAGGGAATGGTATCCTATAATGAATTTGACTGGCTAAAAAATGAAAATAAGTTGAGTTTTTCAACCTCTACAATATCTGTAAAAGACTTTGAAGTACAACTCCTTTCCTAGCCCCTGGATGTGTTCTCAGTTCTGCACTTAAATTTTACACAGCTGTTCAGAAACAAAACATTAGAATCAGTGTTGCTGTGTTTTACAGCATGAATGGAAGAAAAAAAGGAATTATGGAAGAAAGAATTAACTTGAAAAATGGCGTGGTCTTTTGTGGATGGCATTTAAACTCAAGACATACATTTAATGTGTTTTTCCATCTCTAAAAATCCTGAGGGACAGAAACTGGTCTAAAAGCGTATTTTCTTTGTTAAATGTCTCATGTAAAATTGTCTACAGAATGCTGCTGTGTTATTGTTAGACAGAACAATAAGTCATAAGGCTTGGAAAATATTCTGATTTCAAACATTTCATCATGTTTATTTTCTCTGTTATGCAAGTCTTTAGAAAATGGAAAGAAACCCTGCATAGCAGTTTGTGATAAGTCAGCAGTATATTTTGTCCACGTTCTCCACTTTTTCTTGCCAGAACCTCTTGACTTTGTTACATTCATATATTCTTGGAATACATTAAGAGATGAGGAGGAGCAGTTATCTGTCACGAAGAAGCATCAATTTATCTTGTTATCCTATTACAGTGTTTTCATGTCTGTTAGGAACTGAGTTTTTGCATTACTCCTACATATTTGGTGACTGATACACTGATGAAAAGACCTGAATACACTTTGCATTTCCCATGACTGAATGAATAATAGGTAGTGTATGTTTTTAAGATGTAGCAACAGATATTACAGGGTCTTTGCTTTTTACCTCTACATGCAATCCTAACTCTTTTGAAATCAATGTGTATCTTGCCATTGCTTTTAATGAAGATAGAATTTTAGCCTTTACTTTACAAAATATGGCAAATTTCTAGCTTTAACACTAGCTATATTTTTATAACTTTTTTGGGCCCCAAAAGTCTGCTATGCACTATCATTTTAGTCGAGTAAAGCATCTTGTGCTAAAAGATGGAGGAATGACTTTAGGAGTTTCTTTTTACAACTTTAAATGTTTCAGGATGAGTAGAGGAGAATTAACATATCTACTGAAACAGCCTGGCTGAACTACAGAAAACTGATTCATGTGACACTGATTTTGTGCCTCTCCTCTCCCTGACATGGATACACAGCACAGGAGTTGTGTGAAAACTCATCCCTACCAAATGAGGGGAAAATGCACAGGTAAAAAGTTACAAGTAAAAAATTAAAGCATTCTGTATGTTTCTTGTACCAAATCCTGACAGGGTTATTGCCTAAAAACCAAGGCCAAATGCATTTAAATTCCATTATTATTTAACTTAAAATGCAGTTATACTGAAATATGTTTAGTTAATTTAACAATGGCATGTCAAAACCACATTTGTTACATTTAACTCTAATAACAAAACATTCCTCTCTTAACTGAAAAATGAAATTCTACACTTAATTTCTTTTTTCTTACTGTCCTATGCAAAACTAAAATAAATACCTACATTTTAAAAATTGCATTGTTATTGCTGTTGTCATGTTCATCATACTTAGTAATTTTTCTCTCCATTACCAAATTATGGCACAGCTCCCTCTAAAGCAACAACAGCAAAAAAAAAAAAGAGAAAGAAGATGAGTAAGTCTGACTTGGCTGGATTCGAACACCTGCAGTTGGTTTTCAATCCATACTTCATCTATGTGATTAGCATCTGTATATGTATTTTCCTATTTAAAAAACTCTTCCCTTTTTGCTGCATTTATGCTGCCAGCCTTCCTGTGGCCATGAACCAAGAAGGGAAGCCACATCAGAGCCTGAAAGCAGTACTTTTCAGGGTTTACAGAACATGGGCTTCTCCAGTGAATAGTGAGAGAATCATTCCTGGCCCATCACACAGCAGTGTGGAGGCAGCTGTGAGTCTCATGGATGCTTTGACCCAGATTACAGGACAGAAGATGCTATATTTTATCCCATAAAGCTGTTCAAAGGAAAGACATTTCTCTTGCTGAATAAACAGTAATTGCAAAGGTGTGTAGTGATTCATTAGTCAGTGGGAAAGAAGAATGTTAAATTAGTCTGTGCCTGATGGATTGAGTCAAAATGCAGCTAACCCAGAGGAAAAACTGATGTATTTGTGTAGGAGAGATGATACTTCTTCTTGGAATATCCAACAACAATCAGGAAAAAAAAAATCTCATTTTAAATGAAAAGCTCCAAACTGGACATTTTTCTTTGCAAAAGGTTCATGAATGTAGTTTTTATAGATCCTTTTTTCCCAGGGAACATTGAATGCAAATTTTCTAAATTTAACTTAAAAAATATTCTATGTAAGCTACTCTACTCTGTAAGTTTTAAAAAACTACAGCACATACTGTTATTAATGCTCATGTAACTGCTTTTCTTTCTTTCTGTAGCACGTGTCTCTGAATACCTATATTAGTGTGAGGAACAAACCTAACATACATTTTATTTTTTCCCATACTCTCAGGTAGGGCTGTTCCTCCAGGAGGCAATACAAAGTCTGGGGACAGTAAAGAAAGGCATAAGGGAGACTAGGAAGAGGATGAGCTATTTAGTTGAATCAATAATTACATAAAGTAGGACAGAAGATAAAAGACATGAGTCTGTTTAAGTATAGTTTGTAAAGCAGAACTAATTTACATCCCTAGCTGAATTAATGATGATGTCCAGTGAATACCAAGGGAACTAGACTAAGGCTACTCCTGTGGATGAAATAAAGGTCTGATTAAAAATCTGTTTTAAGGAACAGAACAAGGGAAATAATCCTGTTCACTTTGGCAGGTCCCAGCTAAATTGTCTCCATGTCCATACTATATATAGAATTCCCATATGTCTTCAGGTAGGCACGCAAAAAGGAGTGGGATTTTTTCATATTGTGAAACATGGAAAAACCTTTCCCATATTTACAGAATAACCCTTATAAGCATGCACATTGTACACTTATGCAATGTTTCACCATAACTATATGTTCTAAACATGCTTTAATATAGATTCAAACACTTGAGAAGACCTCAACACAAAATGCTTACATATTGCAACACTGGACACTATTTCAGCACTCAATGGATCCCAAAGAATTGTGCTGGACATTGCTTCAGTGGAAGGCAGCCAAGAAAGGGTCAGCTTTCTTGATCCCTTAAAAACATGATTCCCTTAAAAATATGTTTATAAGCTAAAAAACTGGTTGTGGTGAACAGCTGTGGAGTGTGAAATATTCCATGGTCAAAATTGCGTATGGTTTCTCCACCCACAATTCAGGAAACACAGAACTCAGATAGTGAATATTGGCCTAGGTCTGCTTATAAATACTAAATGCATATTTTGAGGACAGCAAGTTTGTGAAGTCTGTCCTAACCAAGAAATGACGATATTCCAGCATCTGAAATTTTTGTTGACAGAGGTTGATTGTACAGTGACGTATGGAGCTTGGAAAAGAATCAAGAATTGCAACGTGGCTATAGCAAATCCAAAAGAAGCAGACTGCAGTTCAGAAGAGGGGAGTTGGCAGAAATTTGAAGGAATAAAGAATTTTAATAGATGGGAAAGAGGCATGGATCAAGGTCAGAAGGTTTCTCATGAATAATTGAATGCTTTGGTTAATTTTATTTCTGTTGCACTCCAGAATCATGCATTGTTATTCAAAAGGAATGAGATATTTTGTTCAAGATGCGGACTCAGTTTTGCTATGGAATCTTTTAGCAACTCAGTTAGTTTCTTTCTTTTTTCCCCCCACCAAGTAACTCTGCTATCTTTCAGCCCAAATCCACGTTTGTGCATACAGCATTATTTTCTTTAATTATAGTATGAAATGTATCTGCTGAAGAGTTACTCATATTTTGAATTGACAACTAAAATGGTTACATTCTCTCAGTGTTTGTCTTTCTTGCCCAAACCAAGTAAGCAGGTTGGTTTTTCATGTATGAGGATAGCTGTTTCAACTCAGTTAGTCTCTTTCAAGGAGAACCATAGAAAGAATCCTCCCAGGTAATTGCAGTATATTCTTATCTTTGCAAAAAGAGAGGTTTAGTCAGTGTGCTTATTTGCCCTTTAGATCTCAGTTTGATAGTCTGCCAAAACATTCTGTCTACTTTTGATTCTTTATCTCTGCACAGACCCTCAGTGACACTTTCCACCTGAGTTCTGTTTGTCACTGAGAGTGAGGATGATAACTTAGTTCTCAAAAGTGAAATCAGTGTGTCAGATCTGGGTAATTTAGGTATGTCCATAAAGCCTCAAACTTAAAAACTTTAATAAATTCTAGCATTTCAATAGGTATGCCAGACCCATCATTTGTTTTGACTTTGTCATCTCACCACAGGAGAAGTATACTGTCATTTGTCTGCAATGACTGTAATTAACGCCTCAGCTCCCAATTCAGTCTTTGGAGGGCTGCAACTGCTACATTCTCTGCAGTGCACTAAGAAAATAATATATCTACTTGTCCAAAATGACAGTACAGCTCCTGTATGCTGTCAGACATTTGTTTGTATTCACTCAAGTGAGTTTTTAGGTTGATCTTTGTCTAAGCAACTTGTTAAGTGATTCATCTTTATTTTCCTGGTTGCTAACGTGTGTGCTGTGCCATTTTTTTTCTCAGAACTTTCCATCATCTTATAAATGACTTGATTTTTTTTCTGGCTTCTGGGGTAAAGAAGTATAAAATCAATTTTTTAGACATCTTCTACTATCAAAACAGTGTGTATCACATTCCCTGAAATGTATAATGAAGATGTAAGAAACAAAATAAGTTGATAAATGGGAGAGACAGTCACGACAGAAATTACCACCATTGAAATGTCATTCTTACTTATCAGATATTTGAATAACAATAGTGATTATATAAACATATATATGTGTGTCTTCTTCACATCCTCAATTAACAATGCAGAAAATAACTGTTGTAGTCTTATTACTATGTATAATACCAATGGTAGGCAATTAACAGTACTTGCCTAAAAGACTGTGATTCTATGATAATTGTTGGAAAATAGATTCCAGACTTAATGACTATTTCATCGCTTCTGGATCAGCAATCACTGCAGTAAGGGCTTTATATGAGAAATTAGCAGATGGCATTACGAAATGCATTTCTTCTGCTGTTGGGTTTGTATAATGTCCTGCTCATCTGTTTCCACTGGGTGCTTAACATGCTCCTCATGTATTTCATATCTGACTTTTCATTTGATCCCTTCAAATCTCTCAGCAATAAAGCAAAACATAATTGATACCTGGAGAGTGAAAAAAAAAGCAGGGCAGAGGGTTCCTTAGAGAGCTGCTCCGAGAGGAACAGTGCTACAGAAGCAGACCCTGTCAAACCATGCAGCACCACTTGCAAGGCTTTTCAGAAGAGCGTAAAGGAGTGAGCGGGATGCTGCAGTGCTTCATAACCTAATTGTACCTGTTCCCAAAACAACCCCATTAAAACCAGCAACATTGTTACTGAATCTTTAGTTCCACGGTAGTACCAAATTTCAAAGCAAAACAACTGCCCCAAAGGAACCCAAAAACATACAAGAGTGTTAGTCAGGAAGCAGGAAAAAAAAAAAAGCAATGGATATTTGAGAACAATGAGATCTCCTTATTATAAACCCATGAAATTAACATAGTGGGGGACTAGGAAAAGAATGGAAGGAAGAATTAGTGTGTGATGGGTGTACTGTGGTTAGTACTCCCTTCAAAAATTATTTAGCTAAAATAATTGGCAACTAAGTACCACATAACAATATTTGTAAAACTAAAACACAAAATTACTGCAACAATATCTAATAAAAGAGAGTGTTGTCTATTAATGTAGACATGTCTAATACCTGATTTGAAATTATGCAAGCAGTATTATTCATTATTATGCACTATCATACATTATCTGTTGGAGGCATTAGTTATGTCTACAGAAACGTCCTATTGGTTTTTCCTACCAAGTGAAATGCAAGGATGTAAGTCTGAGCTAGAAAAGGGAAAATGAAATGTGATGAACTGTGAGGTGCATGGTCTCAGTCATTCTTTAAAAAAAGACTCAGTGAAGCAACAACAGAGATGAAGAGAAATAGAAGAACAAGTAGTGGGCGTCACAATACCTTACATCAAGTGTTTAATGTAGGCACCTACATATGAGAAAGTCAGCTAAACACCTATCAAGGTATGAAAGAGAAATAAGCACTTCTATAGCATCTTTCCTCTTATCCTAATTTAGATATATGAATTCTAGCTGTTTATAGAGGTGGGAAATGAATTCCACAGTTGATAGTTATCTTTTATGTATTTGCAGCATTTTATCTATTGCATTTGATTCAACAAGATTTATGCACCCACAAGAATAAATCAGAAATAATCCTGCTCACTTCCTTTTAAATAACCATAAAAGCTTAGCTCAGTGTATGTGCTGGACAAAGGGACAACAGAGAGGAGAAGGTATGTAAGGAGAAATTTATTTACAACAGAACAGCTCAAATGGTTGGTGTGCCTGAAATGGAAAGCAAGACATTTTCAAGGACAGATGGTTATCCAGGGAAGAAGCAAAGCCATGAAGACTAAGAGAGAAAAATACAAATCATGGAGAGCTAGCAGCACAATTTAAAGATGATCTCCCAAACTTAAATCTTGAGTTTATTGGTTCAAAAATATCACTATTTTAGTAGTACTGAACAGAGAACTGTATAGGAATATGAAGTAGTTTCCAGTCATTTGAGTAAAAAAAAAGTATAAATAAATTCAGTAGTATTTATTTGTTAAAAATTATCTATTGCCATGTCATCGAACTTTATTTAGTCCCTACTGTCTAGATGATGTCTCCTACCAGTGCTATCTGTGATGTTTAATATTAATCTGTAATTTTCCTCTTTGGTTAACCAAAGAGCACGTTCCAGAGTTATCATTAATATGCACATTATGCAGCTTACTTAGACCAGTAGAAATAGCAGCAAATGTCACTTAATTCAGAGCAGTTCTGCTGTAAAAGTGGTGTGAAAGTATTCTGAAAAATAATTATGTAAAATTAGACGTAGTTTATTCAACCGAGCAGACAACATGTTTATTCATACTTGTAACTTCATTAGTGCCTGAATTAAGTATTGCATTTCTTTATTGGGTTGTGTGTGCATTTGTGAAACAATACAGCTCAGGGAATGTAAGCTAGATGCTAACCCAACTTTTATGTCATTAATAGAATAAATGCCTTAATTGAACTTCAGCTGTCTAAAAGTTAGACATCTAGATTGTTCAATTCAAGACAATATTAGACATCTAGATTTTGTCAATAAATATTGAACATCTCAGCTTTCTTATCCCTGCTGCTTCAAGTACCTGTCCTCTGGAGGTTCTCACTGCTATTAAAGCTTGATTGAAAAACAAGCTTTCACTAACCTTAAAAGGTTGAAATTAAGTGAGAGAAGTCTCTCTTAGATCGTCATGCTATAAGCTATTGGTTTACCACTGTGCTATTTAAAGCCACAGAAGAGATGGGTTGTAGATTGTGTCTGTAAAGGTTCAGAGTTAAAATTCTTCACAAGACCAATATATATTAATTACATGACAAAAAAAAATAAAGTCGGTTTTTCATGCTGGTATTTTGAATTCAATGAGTAAATCTGTCTAAAAAAAAGCTCCAAGTTTTTGTTTAGAAGTTGCAAATATACAACACATTTTTGTATAAACATTGTTTTGAGTAAAAGTTCAGAAGATGCATTTTTTGGACTAAAATATAAAGAAAAAGTAAGTACAGTGAAGTCTAAGCAAAACTCGTTGAGCAGGCCAAAAATTTCTTACCTTTGCAGCAAAGATGGCAGAGTCGTATAACAAGACAGATACGTTTCTGTACATATCAACACCTGGTCATTCTCACTGAAGTATCCACTGCAATTCCATTTTGCAACTAATGATTCTGTTCTAGAAACATGTCCTCCTGGAAACATACGGAAGCTGGCTCCAAAGCCAAGTTGGAAACCTGGCACCTTAAAGACAAGAGATCATCGCATTGTACCTGAATGCCTCTTATAAGGGAACAGCAGCCACACAGGCAACAAGCAGAAGAACATTGTGCTAATTACAGCAGTTTTAAGGAAGAAATTTCTTAATTCAGGCTGAGTTAAGAAATGTACTGCAAAAGGAATGATTTTATGCACTGCGATTTCCTCAAGATCAGGCTTTTTAATGTTTTGTAAGTTAAAACACTGGATTAAAGTAACCCCTGCTGCTTGACAGCAAAAACTGTGCCAGGGCAATATATTTATTTTAAGACAATAAAGCTTGTGTTGTTTTTATGGTAGCTTAAACTGCACCTATGACAATATTTCTTTATTTCAGTTCTAAAGATCCTGTAGCTCAGTAAAAGTCTTCTACACATTTAATTGCAGGTTAATTTATGTTTCAGAATGCAAGTGTGATTTCATGAAATACTTCAAACTTCAGAAGAGAAGCAAGAACAAATTTTGCTGTCTGTGGTAGATGCCTTTGGAGAGAACTACTAGTACTCAAATAGCACAATCGTTCTCAGGGAGATTTCTTTCTTTGGCCAAATTGCTCCTACCATGGCACCTGAATACTTCCACCACTCCTCTGCTCCTTCCAGTTTCCAAAACACACCTTCTGTCCGTATTTTCTGTTATAAACGAGGCTTGAACTTTTTTGGGTGGAATAAAAGTCTGCTCATTTATTAAAAAGAAAAACAGGAGTGGAGACTTGAGGTAAGCCCAAGTCCCACTCGACAACCCAGAAAAACAAACTGTGCGACGCACAGGATGGTCCCTTGGACTCAGGTTCCTCAGGAAGACGGGGGAGGGGGGGCTGAGCCCCGGGGCAGTTCTTATAGTCCCTTTTGATGCTGTGATTGGTGCAGCTCAGATCCTCCCTCTGATGGCTCGTTGTTAGGGTCCTCCTTGGTGTTCAATTCTGTCAGTCTCTGAGGTGTCCAGTGATTGGTTTTCCCACTAACCAATAATTCCCCAAAGTGTTTTTTTCATAATTATTAGGTTATCTTAAGAACATTCTAGAACATTCTCCTCCTTTCTATAGACCCACTACTTTCCCCCATTGGTGTCCCCATCTAGTGGGCACATGGCAACATTACACCCGTACAATTGCAATAACAATTAACTCATTAACTGCATACCCCCACTCTTCTAACAAGCAACTTTTAACTTCTTCTCAACCAAAAAAAAAGAACTTTTAACCATTTATTACATTTTCGTTAACAACTTTATCATCCTCTCTAACTGAAATTATTATTTCAAGTAGGCTCTTGGCCTGCCATGTGCAAGTGATTGGCTGGATGGGCACCAAGGCCACTAAATGTGTTTCCCGTACATTTTTGAGGACTTGAGTGCTGAGGACCAAAGGTTTGAGGCTTTCCATACACATTCAGCAGTTTGACCCTGGTAACAAGTTGGTTGTGCCCACCCTGCCTGCCATCCCCTGTGGCACCTTGACGCCTGTTTCCAAAACTAGCAACATACAGAAAATACCTTCCACAAGCCACTGCTTAGTATAAACTAGGAAATGGCACCTCAGAAAAATTAGATTTTTAACGTCACACATTGTTTTTCCCCAGGATGACGCCATGCTGTGTTTCCATAAGGGTTTTGTTAGGACAATAAAATAGCAACCATCAGCTTTTTTTTCAAGAAAAGTCCTTCTGGCTGCCAGATAGAGTGCAGTAATTACACTTTCCGATTACATTCAAAAGTTGATGTCAGCACTTGGGTTCAAGGTCCTTGCAGAAGTGGGTTTCACTGTCTGACAGGGATCTGCTGAGCCCAGGGAACCTGAAGTGATTGTTTTTCTCTACAGTTATCTGAAACATTTATTGGTACAATTTTGTGTTTCTAATTCATTGCTTCACAGGAGTAAATTTTCAGGGTGGAAGTGGTGTTTAGAAAATTACCACTACCTTGAAGCCATTAAATTGAATTGACTCCACTGGGAGAAGTGATAGTTTGCTAATGGTTGACATATATACCTTAATTCTCCTGCAGTCACCTAATATTTTCCTCTTTCTTTCTAAGGAATGCTGGAGTTACCCATCATAACTGCTAATGCTTTTTTTTTTTATTTTCGTTTGTCTTTTTAGTCATTTTCACTACTCTATTTATATTTTTGACAGCAAACACTTCAGAGACTGAGTTATTTTAAAAAGCCTGTTTTCTCCATAGTTGCTAGACTTCACTGTAACATGCCTCTGGCTCCTTTGGTTTTTTTATTTTTTAAATTATTTTTTATCACATTGTGTGAAACATGAGTTATTTCTAGCTCTTCCTGCCACATGGACAAAAGTTTAGGAAATGTGATTTTTTTCAGCCAAGTTGTTGTTGTTGTTACAATAAGGCCCAGCATCAACAAGTTAAATTTTCTGTTTTGGCTACAAATTCACATCAATTTCTCTTTACTGCTACTGCTGAGGACAACATATCTGATGTGGAAGTTGTCTGGACAACATCAGGCTGAGTCTCAGCTGGCAGAGCAAGCAGTAAAAGAGTGAGGGAGGCATCTCCTCTATCAAATAGCAATTCCCCAAGAAATGAGGAGCCAGCAAAATTATCTCCTATCTGTTCCTCTTGAAGGACACTAATACAGCATAATGTTGCAAGCCCTTTCTATAAACTATATTTGCTTTTTAAGAGCAGTTAATAAGTGACACTAGTGGATGCCTGGGCATCATCCTTCCTTCATGGATTACCATATCCCCAGTCCCAGTCATATACACAGACACATGCTTTGCAGAGAGCCCAGATGAGATCTAAGCTACCCAATCTGTCTTTGCATCATGCACGACCTTTATATACATGCAAAAACTCCTCCTTATTTCATGTTGACATGAGCTCTGGCCTTCACTGAAAACCTCCTAAGTAAATTAAATGTCAAACAAACTGCTTCCTGAGGCTGAGGGAACACTTCAATCCTGCACCTCAGCACCTTCAGGTAGACCAATCCTTTGTAATGCTAAGAAATACAACATCTGCCTGTCTTACAGACCTCACCTCTCACAGCCCACGAGCTGCATTTTTCTTTTGCCTCTAGCATTTGAGCCACAGTTTCTTGTTTCTCCCTTGAAAGCTGGTGGGGTAACCTCTGTGCCCATGTCTCTTCCAAATAATGGCAGTGTTTATACATGCAAGTGGTTCCTGTGGTCCCTTCTGTACTGGCAGTGTCAGCTGAAGTTCTGTCTAATGTGTCTAATCCTCTTGTGCCTTCTTCCTTCAAAAATGTGGTAAATTTACATTCTTAAGGAAGGGTCCTAGCTGAAACAGCAAAATAGGCCAATAGTCTCCTACTGGACATTTCAGATTGGGATTATTCCATCATTTCCTCTGGGTCATTAGGGGTCCTATCTTGGAGCCTGTTGTGGTTGTTGTGAATCCTGAAACAGCAGTCCTATACACCTAATGGTAACAAGCTTAGTAGCCTTAAGCAGTGTTACATGTTCCATTCCTTGAACTGGCTATCTCAGTCTTAAGCATTATTTAAGCACAAGTCTAAAGTCTGTTTCCTAAAACTGATCCTTGTTATTATTTGTTAATTACAAAAACTATCTAGAAACACCTTCTCTTTCAAAATAATTTTCCTCAAACAGACAAGCAAGCCATCATGAATAAATCCCACACAAGACTGTGCCTGTCCTGACACTGTCTGGAATTTAACAAATTTAGCTCTCTATAGTACAGCTGTTTAGATCTGAGCTTGTTTCGTAGATACCTTTTGTACTCAGCAGAGAAAAATAGGCATTTCTGGGCAGAGTTTCATCTCATCTAAATATAAAATAGGTCAGATGATTACATTCATGGACCGGGGTGAAATGAGCCCAAATAAACTTCAGAGACTATTTCAAGGGCCTGATGCTAAATCTGGATGATGCAAATGTCACATAAGCTTCTGCCCCAAGTAAGTGAAAATACATAGTCACTTCCTAATTCCACCTAAGAGTGACTCACCAACTGTAATAAAGAAACAGGCAGTGAGCTGCCACAAAGTCAGTAAATCCCACAAACCACAGGGAATTGGAGGCAGATAGGCTGTCTTTATTTGCAAACAATGTAAGCCTCAGACAGACATTCTGAGTGGCCATAAGAGTGGGCCTCCTGCTTGGTGGTCAGCGAGTGCAGCTGGAGCAGAGGATGACAAGTGCAACAGCAGGCTGGAGAAAGCAGCAGCATTGATGGTGAACAGCCCCTGCTGAGCCCTGGAGACAAAGCTGCAGCTTCCTGCTCTTATAGCAGAAGACAGGGTATCTTTGCTGCAATCATTCTCCCTAGATTAAAATTGCTAAGTGGGCATAGCAGCTTGTTCTTAAAAATATGATGCATCCATTTCCTCTGTGTAAACAGCTTTGTTCTGTAAAAGAGGAAAGGGGAAAATTTCCTTTATCCCTGGGGGAAACAGTGTCCTACTTCCATCTAATGGCATCCTCAGAAACGCATGCAATAGCAATAATCATTCCAAGGAAGAGAGAGGGAATTTTAGCGCTCTGCTTAAAATGTTCAAACTTCTACATGTTAAAGGGCAAGGTTATTAAAAATACTTAGCAGTTGCTTTCACTAAATGAGTCCCTTTTTCTTGAATTCTGAAGTCAATCATTAGTCATTCTGAATATCTCAGTCCTGATTTTCCCGCAATTGCTTTAGTGCTGCTACTTTTATCTGGAGGTAGAGGCACAGCAAAATTGAAACATATCAGAATTCCAATGAGAGGAAGGTAACAAGAGATCCTTGGTGTAAGTTAAGACACCCCTCATTGACTGGTTTTAAAATCTAGACTTAATCTATGACTGTTTTCTTTACCAAAAAAAACCCCCTATTTTTTGGCTTATCAACTAATTTGAATAATTTATTCTTCAGACTAGACCTTTTGTGAAAGTGCCTCCTTATGATCTTTACATGTAACTTGTTTGCATCATCCCACACCCAGAGAGACAGTAATAGTAATTTTAGTGGACATCTGTGTTGTATAAGATTTTGCTTACTTCATTGACATCTGTCTCTCTGCTTGTTTATGAAAGTTTGATTTTTAGCCTGTCTCCCTAACTATGCCAGTTCATTCCAAGAGCTAGTTTGTAGCCTTCCCCTGTTAATTTTAGAACAGCTTCGACCTGGGACAATCAGGTTCACTGCTGAGGGTCTGATCCTGTAAATCTCAGCTCCCAGAGGACTGGGCCCTTCGGCTCCTGTAAGTTACAATTGGTTTCCTTTATTTATTTATGTGCTGAAGTCCCTGAGGAACAACATGGTGCTGAGCTGGTCACAGGAGCATTGTGAGCCCAGTGGCGCCGGTGCCAGTGCTCAGTGGTCTGCCTGGGGGCTGCTGCAGCTCAGGGACTCACTCACCTGAGCTTTGCTAAAGGTAAGTCCTCTACAGGCACAGGATAAAACTTCTTGGGACCATGACTTACTGAGCACTCACACTCAAGGGCAGAATTTGCACCTGCCTCCTAGAGGGTCAGATGCTTCATCTAACTTCTTTGATGTTCTTATTTAATTTCTTACTGAAAGGATGTGGGTTTTCTGCAGTCATTCATTGCTGGGAGCATGTTTTCAAGCTCTTGGTTATACAGCAATTATTCACACTATATACACTTGAATGTTGCGAGTTTTTACGTTTCCCTCCACAAGTATGTTTGATGTACCAGATTACTGCATGTCCTAAAGGTCTAAGCTGTGACTTCTTATACCCATGTGGCTCAGTCACAGCTCCTCCCGACTCTACTGACAAGTATGATCTGTTTTCTTTCATTTGTAGGTTATCACATGACATACATGGACATCCTTTGAAGAGCTATACATTTAAGTTTAAATATGCAAATATATGTCATACAAGCTTTTGTTTCAAGATTTTCACTTGGTAAAAGATTGAGTTGTGAGGTAAAGCAAGACAAGCTTCATTGGGCCCATCTGGGCTGTGAAACACTGAAATTTTATATTCATCAGATTGAATCATTTAATGGGCAGAGCATGAGAAATCAAAAATATGTTTCTTTATGGAGCTTGAGAAATACCCCTCCCCTTATTTTTTTTCCAGAACTTGTGATGTTGAGTGTTTCAATTACAAGAAAACTTCCAAGGTCATGGTTGGTGCATTGCCTCAGGAATCTAGTGAGTTCAAAGTGAAGCTGGAAAGAATATGTCTCTCAGGTATGCACTTCACCATCATTAACATCTACCAGACGTGCCTTAGTTAATATTCAACATCATCAAGTCACCTTATCGCCTTGCTGACACAAATTCAGAAGCTTTATTAGATTTACCCTTACACTGTGCTTTATTTCCCAGAAGTCTATATTAGCTGCAGTTTTCCTTTCATACTTCCCTCTGTGATAATAGCAGGGCATGTTATATGCTGCATTTTCCTTGATTAATTTTATCTCTTTTTCAACAAATAATATTGCAACTCAGGAGCCAAAATAATAGATTGAACCTTAAATACACAATATCACCAGAAATTTTTGGGTTTTTTTAAAAATGGGAAATGTCACAAAAAAAGATCTTTAAATAAAAAAAAGGAATATTTTTGAGGTCTTTTGGTCCACTTTGTGCTTAATTTTACTTTTATATCTTTGTTTTGTATTCTTGAATTGGAGAGAACAAGAATTTTCATGGTGTACCTGATCCAAAACCCTCATGTTAACAGTCTTCAAAGAAGGCATTTTCCTGCTTGTTTGGATGTTTCTGCAGATTTTCAGTCCAGAGCACTGTTTAATTTTAAATAGCCAAGCGATCCCAGATATGCTCTAACAGATTATGAACATATCCACTTAGAAAGTAAGGCACACAGGGCTGAAATGTTAAAATATTTGCTTTTATTAAAACAAGTCTTTTGTTATGAGTACTCTTCAAAGGAAGTGTATTTTTTTTAACGTGGGAACCTCCAGGTGTCCTATCAATACTTGGATCAAAACCTATCCATGCTGTCTTACTTTCACCAAAGAAAACCATGTCAGCAGAACTTCAGAGACCTCTCAGAAAAGGATGCTTGTCAAAGCAGGGCTTGGGAGAAGGAGAAAAATTATTCAAGTATGATATAATGAAGGATACCATCATTTTACAAGGAATCTTAACAATTTGCAGAGAAGTGACTCAACTAATTGCTAAAACACTCTGAATGTCTATGAATAGAGAAGGTCAAAGAGCCTTCCTTGAATAAACAACTTGACCAACTGCCAACATGAAAATTTCAATGAATTATTTGACAAAATTCCTCTTTTTGTTGTCTGTTTGCATCTCTTCTTCTCCTATCCTCAAGATAACCAGCAAACACACAAGAGAGCCTGGAAATACTATTTTTACTGCAGCAGGTTCCAGGAAGCAAAGGTTTGATGGAATTTTTATTGACAAATACAAGAAAACATAGTCAATGTCCAGAGAGTTGTTTAGGGAACAAATGGATAAGTATTGACATATTATAGCACTGAGGTCCTAAATGTTGAAAAGGAGAATTGCAGTTAAATGGTCCACAGGTCTAGGCCGGATGGTTGGGCTGGGCAGTTACAGAAGGATTAAGTGAAATACCTATTTTATGAGAAATCTTGTTTCTACAGCATTTGAGAGAACATGGATTAGGAAACATGTCAGTGAGTAGGTGATAGTACCCAGAATCTTGTGAACTCTCTCAGAGACATGATCAAAGGAGAACATGTTCTTCTTCAGAGAAAAAATGAAAAATAAAGTTGTGTCTCTCCGATCACACAACTGAAGACTTAAAAGAAAAAGCATAGTGAAAATATTCTGCCTGAGCTGGACCTGGGCTTTAATGCTAAACACCAAGGAGCTGTAGAGATTTGTAGGTTAAGAAAATAAATGTTTAATTTTCATCTGGGCAGCAGGTAGAGGAGAAGAAGAAAGACCACAACTAATGAGAAAGGAAAATATCATTTGGGATTAAAGGAAAGAAAAAGATTTTACTCTTAAGAGTAGAGCGACAAAACCATTCGTAGATTAAATGGAAATGCACCAGTCAAATGACATACTAAAATTACTATATTTAATTAATATGATAAATTAAATTTTGAATGTCATTTTTCATTATTCTTTATCTGTAGAGCAGGTATGGTATATGTGGTCTTCCAAGACTACCAAAAGACATTGTTCTACCTGCTGGAAGTTGAACTCAACGGGTCTTGTGGGTCCCTACCAACTCAGGATATTCTATAACCTGGGAATAAAAAGCCTCTGCAACCTTGACCTTGCAAACAGATCTTTGCCCAAACATCTTTAAATGAAAATATTAAACAGATCTTTTCTTGCAAAAACCCCTCTGTCAGTAGCCAGAGTCAGAGCTCAAAATCTTACTAGGCAGAAGATACATATAAAGCAAAGAGAGTTAAGAACATTTAGGAAACTACAGCATCTAATGGACTTTTTCATAGAACCTCTCTTCGTCTTTTCCATTTTTAAGAAGTTTATTCTTTGTATATTAGAATTCATGTTCTTCTAAGAACAGCTGGCTTTTAAGCGTCACAGTTTGAATAAAAAGACATTTATATCATCCTTTTCCAGATGAATTAGCCTTTTGTGAGTTTGGAAAAAAACTAAATAAAAATCACATATGAAGTGTGGCTTTATTTCTACTTTATTTTTATTTGTTTATATGGTAATTGATTTGATCCATGAATAAAAACAATGTCTAGGTTATTTTACCACCCTGGAAATGCTTTCTTATTGTTGTGCTTTGTTTGCTGAATTATGCAGGAATTATCAGAAATAGTTATTACTTTTGCTTTGTCCCTTATATTAATGCTATATTTCAGTATACTTCTTTGACAGACTCATTTAGACACAAGGGCAGACTGAAGAGCAGTGCATCTTCTCCTGCATTTTAATATTGTGAATCCATAGCAAATGCTTCATTGCCAGTTAGAACTGACAAGAAGGAACCATTTTTACGTCTTAAAAGCCTGACTTTCTCTGACTGCAGCTGGGGTAACAAAGGTAGAGATAATATTTTTTCATAGAGGAATGATGAAAATTAATCTTGTATTTGTTCACTTCTTTCTTGTATTTCTTACAGTTTCTTGTAATGTTCTGAGGTTTTAGAGTTAAATGAAGCCTTTTACCACCTGAAGCTTTTTGCCATTATAAAACTTAGCCATACAAATCATCTGAAGGTTTTGGAGAGCTTAGATTTGCAAGAAATGAACAGCGTGGATTAATGGCACCACTTTTGGTCACTACTTTGCTTTAATTTGAGCAGAATTGTACTTTCAAAGAAAGCTGAACCTACTGAAAGATTTTTTCAAACTTCTTTCCTTGAATGAGACAAAGATTTTCTGTCCAACTGCATTGTAAGGGTTTCATTGTCCTCAACAAGCTTTATGTTTGTTCAAGCATCATCCAGAAAATATTTTATATTATATACTTATATGACAGCCCTTTCCAGCTCAATGTATTCATTCACAATGTTTGCACTACATTTAAGTATTGGATCTCCTAGCACCAGGAAAATCATGTTCTTTTGGTAATGACCAAGCAAACCAGGAAACTTGGATTTAAGGCTGAAGACTCAAACAGTTAGTCCTGTATCCCTCAAAGCAAAGACATACCTCATTCTAACTGACATAAAATCTAAATTAAGTAATAAACTAGAAATAAACATTAGCAAAACATATTGCAGTCATATTAACCAGCTAGGCATTTCCCCAGCTACAACATAAGAACTGAAGATCAAGGTGTGTTAGGTGAATGTGCATAGAGCATAATTGTACAGTTTAAAAATCCCCAGCATTGTGATGGCAAGCATTTTGACGTGAAGCCTTGGAGAATGGTTCTATTTGTTGCTTTCATGCACTCCTTGCTTGCACTACAATGGTGTTCACGTGACAGCAACAGTATTGGGAGAGAATCAGTGAAAATTTGTGTAGCCCTTGCTGATATGGGACATAGATGTGACGCAAGCCACTGTATCTGGGAGAGGACCAGTGCTGTGCCTTCCCCGAGTGTCCACCGCAGATCTGGAGATCTCTGGGGTCCCTATCCATGGTTAGCGACCCTCAGGAGGGGCTGCAGAGCCACCACGCAAACACCCACAGTCCCAGGAGCGATGACAGGCCCAAATACAAGCGGCTATATCTAGGCAAGCACACTGAAGATGAAGAGACAGAGAGGGGTGTCTTGTATGGGTTCTGAAGGGCTTATTCCAGCAGAGGGTCCAGGGACAAAAGATATTAACAGGGCAGCGTCCAGGGCTTTTATATGGGTGCAACTAACCAATCCAGCTTGGGCAAAGGGGAGGGGAGAGTACAAACAGACCAAACAGAGACAAGGTGGGAGGGAGCAGTGAGGCAGGAACCAATGGGGTATCGAATAACAGAGAACTTTCTAGAACTTATACGTATTCAACAAGGTGATGCATATTCAAGAGGTCATACATAAAACGGGGTGGGGAAATGATGAACCAATTGTAGCTGAGTGGTTAACACAAGGGTCTGTGGGTGCTCACCTTAACCATCAAGGGAGATACCAAACCTCTGAGCAGGCCCAGCATGAGTTTAATGCTGAGGTTCGGCCCCGTGGCTCGCCAACAACTTGGGCAGCAGCAGCCACCACCGCAACATAGATGAATATGAATTGGCAACATTATTTGAATTGAAGATTGTTGAGGCTTCTGGTACAGAGGTATTAGGTCAATTGTGAGATTTAGATTCCTACAATGTTTTGAGTTCAAGGCTACAGAGACCACTTGAGGTTTCCATTATGATGCTTTGATGAGGTGATTAGTCTAAGAAAATTATTCCATTTCAAACCTGAACCATTAAAATAATCATTATACATTGTGGGACATTACACTATGTTCTGACGATGTGATTATTTTAGTATTGTATTCACAGTAAATTAAAATTAATGGCAAATTAGTAACTCTAAGCAGGACTTCTAACAAACATTATAGGCAAAGAGAGCTAATCAATTGACACTACACTGCTTAGTGCATCAGGAATCAGAAGCAATGTTAGATAGGGAAAAGAAAGAATCCAAGGAAGGTAACATTCCTTGAATAAGATGACTAAATAAATGGGTGGTCATGGTATGAGACAGAAAAGGCAGCAACAGTAATAAAAATCAAAACTTTGAAACAATAAATTGCAGCATTAGCAAGTGTCTCAAAAATATTCTGATCCCAACACCATGCCTGATCACCCCAGCCTGGGCCTGTTCCTCCAGCTAAACCCTTTAAGATTATCTGTATGAAAAGAAAATCAGAAAATTTAGAAAAGGTCGTTTTTCTGCACAGAAAGGAATGGCTGGTTTAACTGTTGAAATATATTTTGAACAAAAGATTAGTTTATTTAAAATACATTCCATGTGCACATCAACATGGCTTTGAAATGCCTTAAGGTTGGGGATAGAACTTGTATATCTGATATTCTCAGATTTAAGAAAAATTCTTTCTTTGTTGAGATTTTTCTGTTTTGCCTGAAACCTTTTAAATTTTCATTGGCATGACTCTTCATGAAAAACTTGAAATTGCACATGAAATTGTACACACCTTACTATCTAACTATGTATCTGTTCCAACCACTCTAAATAATATTGGACTGCCACAAGCCTACTTTTGGAAACAAGTGTTATATTTAATATATCTCATCCTGCTTTGTGTAATTTCGCATGTTTTGAAAAAGAAGTGGTTTGTTAGGTGAAATATTTACAGCTGGCAAATACATACTTGTTACAAAAGTCCAAGAAATGTCTCTAAAATTTCAGTGGAAGATAACAACATTGTGAGTGAACAGTGCACAACAAGTCCAAGCTGACAATTTGTCTGACAGTGTTCATTTGAATTGCTCACACACATCACCTCATTCAAAATTAATTGCAACCAACAGAGGAAATACTTGGCATCATTTTGGAGAGCTTAATAAAAAACACTGTTTAATGTGCACTATCTGCTAAGAAAGTGAAGAAATCGATAGAGTACCTAGAGTACAACATGGAATGGAAAATAGTGAGGTTGTCACTGTCTTGAAAAAATGGAGACATGAACCATACATGATACATGAACACATCTTGAATCTGTCCAAAGAATGAATGGTTCAGAAAAAAAAAAAAATGGCAAAGATGAGTGTTAAAAACCTTTATTAAAAAAATGCTGAAAAGAGAATTTGCACTGAAGAGGAGATGAAAAAAAGAACTAATGACAGAAATTATTAAGGCAAAGAATTGTGCTAAGAGTGCAAATAAGAAAACTCTGCTCATCCTGTACAACCATGTAAAAAAGAACAACAAAAGAACAATTGAAAACAAAGCCATACCTACCCAAGACAAGTCTCTGATATTTGCTGGCTACGTCCCAAAAGGTGGGACACAGCAACCTTTCCCAGATCTCAGGAAAAGAGTGTGCATCTCAGACAGGTCTCATGCAAAGAGTACAAGAGTGCTATAGATTTCTCGGTTTTTTCACAATTTTCCAGAAAACTCTCTTATGTTGGTCAAAATCCATCCATCTTGCCCTGGGATCTCACTGCCAAAACAGTTTTTTGTTGGTTAGAAGCTGCCCTGCTATCTGCTAGTAAGCAGTACTAGCCATAGATACTGTGACAATATAAATATTGATATAAAAATGCAATGCAATACAAAGTGATGAAGAAAACCACACATAGATAATGACAACATTCACATTGGTATTACTTCAGGAAGGAGATAAACCTCACTAGGATGATTGCATGATTTTACTATGTACTATTATATTATTATGTCTGTTTCATACCACTGTAAGAAATAGAAATATAAGAAAAAGATTCATCTGCTTAATGTATCATGAAATACTTTAAACAAATTCAGATTAAGAAAATGTTAAGAACTCCAGTTTTAAATCTCTAGGTGGTATGCACTTCAGAGATCCATTTTTCCCACTAATCTGTTGCTCAATATTTTTTTTACATTTTGATAGTGTTCATTTTGTACCTGTCTAGTGACTAATGTGGGAGTGTTTGCTTAACAATCAGTGCCGCAGATGGTGCCCTGCCTGGAGCTGGAACCATGTATGGATATCTCATTATAACTAAAGAAACCAAACTCTTGATTTAGATTATGCAATTATGAAAAAAATTAAGTTTTGTGTGATGTTAAAATGCTGGCATGATGGCAAAATCGTAAAGGCAAGGAAATGTGCTAAGACTTTCACAAACTGCTTTAATCTTCACCCCAAAGCTGGCAGCAGGCACATCCCCATGTGCTCTCAAAGGAGTTCATTTATCACAGGGGATGCTGCATTTGCCAAAAAGCTTAAACAGCAAGTTCCTTTAACAAATATCTTTCCTTTGTTGTTGTCACTGCCTTGTGACACTTAAAAGAAGTATAAGCTGGATTATTCAGTCTCGTGCAACAGCACTGCAAATTTCTCTCCAGGGCTTCATGGAAGACCACTGCCTTTGAGCACAGTAGACATATTTTCTGCGGCTCACACCGGATAAACGCCCTTTCCTGGCACCCAATTCTGCTCATGTTTTTCACATGAAGTGAGAATGCACAGAGGAATCACTCTGTTGATTTGCACATTTGCAGGCTGAGGAAAGCTCAAAACACCCATGGCATTTCTTGCTTGCTCCCACAAATAACCACAACTGTAGCAACAAAAGGTTCTGTGCTTGTCTGGAAGAGTTTAAAATGACAGGCCTAGTATTTTAATTGGCACATATGCTTCAACAGGCTTATATAAAAGGATTTTTCACAAAAAGGAAGCTGTTTTATCTCCTAAAGTTTTGAATTTTACATAATGCCTCGCATTGCTTGAAGTAGGTTTCATTAGTGAAACATGTTAAGATCATCATATTTCCATTGGGAAGTTTCAGGACGGTCTTGCAAGTAGCCTAATACTTATAATAAGCTTCTGGTTCATAGTTCTGGTACTAAGATTTAGTAATTAAGTTACATCCCAAAATGCACTGTACCACTAATTTAGGGTATTTCTGGCTTTAGGGCCCCATGTGCTAATTGTAGAAACAAATTTATTCACAGTAAATTAAGACAAACAGGAAGGCCTTCAGCTGAAATACTGTGGAGAATATTTGCTAAAGCTGAAATGGATTAAAAAGCTTCAGTAAGACTTTGTACTATCAAACTAAATGAAACACGTTTCAGAATTTAAACATAAATAGATAATTCATTTTTTAAAAATACCTAGGGAGCATTAACTGAGAGGCATGCATGCTAAATCTTGAAGAAATGCAACTGCTTTAAATGCTTTAAACTTTGCTAGCGTAACTGGCAGAGTGTATTTCTACTTAAAGGAGAACACAATTCTGTTAAAGTGTTTAAGTACATATTTTCATAACATGTGAGAAAGCACACATGCTTGTGCTTCATTTTGCACAGATGCACCTGAGATTTAATTTTGGTGTTTTGGATTATTGTTGTATTTTGATTCACTGTGACACAGCAGTAATTAAAACAGGTGTTGCTTGTAATAGAAAACTCTCCACTTAGATATTGCTGTGTACTTCCATTACAAAATGTAGAAATTAGATGAACACATAATAAGAAAAGTATTAATACCTGCAGTCTCATCCATAGAGAAACAGCAGATGTAGAGACTTAAGCATTCTGATAATAATCTGGTTACTATTGTTAGTATAGCATTAGTTGAACAAATACTGCTTTTCATTGGATCAAAAGCATTTCTGAATGTAATGAAATCAGTCCCCTACTTTGGGTTTTATTTTTCCTTTGATAAGTACTTGTAATGGTTATGCCATGACATGCCATACAAGCGTGTGACACATTTTTCTGTGGTAATAGCACTACTTGGTGAATCAGCTACAAACCTGACATACACACTTGCATTATTTATCCACAAGAAGGACACAGGTATCTTATTTTCCTTTCAGCCAAATAATAAATCCCTATCTTATCAGCCCATGAAGCATACTGTCTTCTGCTTCGTGAAGCAAGGCATCAACCCAGCTTTGTGATGCAACTCAGCAGTGGGGCACACACGGGCTGGGGAGGGGCCTGCCCTGAATTGTGAGAAGCATAGGGAGGGCTCACCATCTCCTCCCTGGGAAATGCAGAGCAATGCCATGTGGTTACAGTTAAGATTGATGAAGAAATAGAGGACTTATCTCCCTTTGGACTCAATTTGTTTTTCTTCTTTTTCCAGCACCAATATCTATTCCTTAGACTAGTGAAATTGGACAAATAAACTAAAAGGAAAAATAAAAAGATTGCATGGCTGTGTCCTTGCACTAATTCTAAGAATAGATTATTTAACTTTTCTTTATGGACAGTTAAGGCCATCAGTGCGTCCCTGAGGATATCTAGCTGCCTACATGAAACATATTCTCTATGCATTTTTTGATGTTATGATTCACTTGCTAGTTTTAATCAGATTCTTCAGAACACCCAGTTTCCTGATTCTGAAAAAAGTCTCCACTTTGAACTCTGATGACCCCTTCCAGAGGTACACTTTCACTGAGAAATCTGAAATGCTTCTGCTGTAGCAAAACTTGCAGAAATAAAGCCCAAAGGAGATGCTACCACAGAAGACATAACTCAATTTTAGGCAATGGAGTTTTGGTTATTTCCAAGATGTGTCCCCAAGCTCCTGTGTAATTCAAGAGTGTACTCAGGATATTTATTGTATGGTGGTATCAAAGTCCCAGTTTCTTACCCTTATGACATGGTTGAGTGTTCATGGTCTCTAGAAGTAAGTCAGTGTAGCTGGTTTGACTTCAGTGCAGCATTTAGAAGAACCAGATTTTATGGATTTTGAAATACTTCCTTTAACAAAATGAATGCAATTAAAAAGAGATCTATTAAATGACCATCCAGTTTTGCGTGCTTCAGAATGTGTTCACTCTTCTGGGTTTAATTTAGTTACTTTACTTTTCAGAGATTTATTTTAAGCCTTCCTGATTTGTTGAAATAGCAATTTGCACATTGTATGATCTGTTTATAGATTTCAGCCGCTAGAAGGTTGTTAGGGATATGAATCTTTTGCCTTCAGGTATGTCTGTCGAAGACTGATCTGAAATGAAAAATAATTACATACTCAGATTATGTTTTGATGATATTTTTGATACTCAATACAACTGAAACAGGCTTTTTTTCTTTAGGGGAGAATAAAACCAGCAAAATCACTTTGTTCCAGTGAAAGGAGCGGATTCATTTATACTCATGCTAAAAAAACCTGTAATCAGGATTGGAAGTGCTCTCTGTGAAGAACATGGGATAGCATATCTGAGAGAGACAGAATGGGTTTGATTTGTCATCTTCCCCTTCTCAAAATGTAACTAAGTGAAATATCTACAGCTCTTCAGGAGAGGATTACTTCCCTAATAACTTGTCTCCATGCACAATTGAGCAGACGTGTGTTGTAACTACAGAGGGGTGAGAAATGAGCAGGTAGAAAGTAAAGCCTGACCTCTGGATCTACTGTTTCCCTCCTGAGGAGCATCCCTGCCATTGCTATATTGGAGGGAGCTCTTCAGCTCTGGCAGTACAGAAGCATCTCCCTCACAAGCAGTGGTGGTGAGCTGTGTTTTGCCTACAGTTTCCTATAGTCAGAACACCAACTCCTTAAAAAATGCAGAGGAGAGGAGAAAATGAAAGCAATTTTTGTCATTAATTTTAGTCTTCTCTACCTGCTTTGCCTGATTTCAGGTTTAGCAATGGTAGGGCTGGTAAAAGAATAAAGAATAATTACAATCCAGTTCTAAAACTGTAAAGAATGATAGGCTGACAGCAATCTCATGCAGCTCAACAAGAGACAACAGAGATCTCTGCATCTGCAGGGGAATAACCCATGCAGCTCCCATGCAGGCTGGGAAGGAGCTGGGGAGGAAAGGACATGGGGATGTGACAGGTGCATGATGAGCAGGAGTCAGCAGCAACGAGACAGAGCCTCATCAGGGCAGGGCTGCCACATGTAAGGCCAGTTCTACACATAAGAAAAAATGTCCTCACAAAGAAAGTCATTAATTCCAGGAACAGGTTCTCCAGAGAAGATATGGAACATGCATACTTGGAAATATTCAAAACTCAGCTGGCCATGGCCGTGGGCAGGACTTTCTTTGAGCAGGACCTTGGATCTAAGGACTCTTACTATCTAAATTATTCTGTGTTTCTATGCCAGAGAAGAAAAGCATAGATCACACCTTCCTGCTCCTACAGGTAAAGCTCAACTTGTTCACTTCTCCATTTCCCAGATCAGAAAAATTTCTAAAAATGAAACAAATACTGAAAGAAGGGACGGGGTCGTGATGATGGAAGAAGGGAATTGGGTTCTTTCTGGAAATATTCATAAGCAGCAATAGTCTCTCTGGATTATAAAAACTGCAGACTGGAGAAATATTATGTCAATCAAACTGTTGGTAGAAACTGACCTGAATTCTGTAAGTTTGACACAATTTTATCTGTTTACATTAACTGAGCTGTATGATGAGCTATTTTTAACTGGTGATAATGAACTTCAACAGCTTACAGGACAAATGACAAAGATGGGTCCAACTGTGCAGAGATAAGACTGAAAATCAGAAGGCTCGTCACTGACCTACTGCATGCTAAATATTTTCCATAAATGCTTTGAAAAACCTCAGATGGAAAATACTGTAAAAATGTAATAGAATATTACTCATATTATTGTGCTTAGTACAAATGCTCCTAGCAATAAAAGATGAGGAACACAACCCTGCTGTGCCATAAAATTTATATTAAGCAGAATTACCTATGAACAGAATCTTTTAAGCAAGCTGATCCTTAATGAGACTCTATCCTTCATTCTATACCACATGATTAGTAACCACAGGAAAATAATCTTCCACCTGGCATATAAATGTCCAGGACGTTACAAATGGGTATATTAAACAACAAAAATTGAGAGTAGACAAAGACATAAGAAGGGTTTTAAAATAAAATGTGGCTGTACCAGTAGATTGTGGTTAGCTACTATTACCACTTTCCAGAAACTGTTGAGCCTTTCCAGTATCAGCCAGTCTATATTTAGATATGATTTTTATTTTATTGGAAAGCATAATGCTCTTTTAGTCTCTTATGTTCTGAAGACCACAACACCACCTCCCATAGTCTCCTGTGGCCATGGGCTCCCGCTTAGTGCCTTTTACTGGAGCACATGGATCTGCTTAATCTCTCATTTTCAAGTTCACGAGACACTGGGACGGCAGAGACTAGGAAAACATGAAATGTGAACATCTTGTCTGTGATAATTACATATGAATTTTAGGATTTCAGTGTTTGCTCTGGGATGAAGTTCTAAGACATTATGAGAGCCCGTATTTCTGTATTTGAGCTGTTTCAGACTATTTTTCCATGTGAACACCTAACCTGTGACACTTCCAGTCTGAATAACTGTTTCCTGCACTAATTCTAAATAAAAATAAACTCATCCCATGCAAGCTCAAACCTAGTCAGGTGCTACTTTTTATCACAGCACTCATTTCTTTGACAAGGGTTAGCGATGTACAGAGCCATGAGAAAAATGTTAGGTTACAAAAGTTAAGGTATCACAACATTGATACCTTAAATGTTAAGTAAGTTGCAGAAAAGAAGAAATAATTTGTGTTACACAACTATTCCAAACTGACAAATTTCAGGAGTACAGTCATTGAGTAGTCATATATTAAAACTGAGTGAAAAGGAATAAAAATGAACAAATAGGAAATAATTTCTAATAAAAAGTTTTTGTTGACTATGTTTGCATCCCATTTTAATATTTTGTTTGGGGGGTTTTGTTTGTTTTTTGAAGCTTTTAAGCAAATCAAGATTTGTGTTGGCTAACACCCAAGATTTTTTTATTCACAAAAAGACTTTTTTTGGTGACTAAACAAAATTTATTTGAGTGAATGCCAAATGCAGTTTATAAAGGTTAGTTACAAAAAAGAAACAATGCTAGTCACTAGGCCTGGGTACAAAATCACAGCAATAATAAGGAATTATAGGAGACTAAATAATCCACACAGTGGGAATGTTTTATTTATTATTAAAAAATCTGAAAAAAAATAAAGGAAGCAAATTTAATACAAATTATGTGTGTTTCCAGAAAATTCACTGATTAAATAAAAATGGTAGACTCAACATATTATTTTCATAATTTTTTTGCCCCTTCACATCATATCTTCTCTTAAATTGGAAATTAAATTAATTTATATGCAAAGTCATGTACTAGATCAGCTGTGATGAGTAACAAAGATATTATTACCAATTCCATCTTTTTCTTGCTATTTTTTTCCAGCTACATCCAAGTCACACATTAACCATTAAGTTTTTCTTTTCCAGTGTGTTCTTCTTTAAATGTAAGGAGCTACTTGTCCTGTTTCTGAAATTGAATGTTGTACAGACACAAAGCCCATTGATGCTGAGAAGATTTCAGGGTGTTGTTCCATCCAGTATGAGAAATATTTCATTCTCTGCTAGACCAGATTTTATCTGGAACATGCCTGGCTTCTAAGAAGAACAGGAGGAGAGAAGGCTCCTGGCCTTTCCTGGGCCCCCTTCAAAGGATTTAGGTGCTGTAAAAATGAGCTCAGTTTCTGAGGTCACCTGGCTGTTTCTTGCTCCTGTCCCAGCGAGGATCAGCAGCAGAAAGAGAGCCCTGAGCTTGGAAAGAAAATGGGGTTTGCCACCAGTTCTGCAGTGACTAGGAAAAACAGGTGGTAAGAAAGGAGATGTTCCAGACTTTTACAAAGCAGGGTTCACCCTCAGTGTGCGTCACTGAATATTGGGTACAGTCTAGTCTATTATTTGCTATGGCTCACACCTGAATGATGTTCTTGATACTTGTTTTGAGTCTGCATCATTTCTATGGATGGTTTTAGAAGGCTCTGTTTTGATTTGGGCTGCAGAATTTGAGCCACTAATCTTCAGCTACAGAATTGCCATTGCTGGGTTTGGATAAAAACAACATACATTCTTCTGCCTGGAGGAATATGTTTTCCTCTCCTATTTGATACCTGACATTGTTTCAGCTGAAATTTATTTACTGTGATTTCTTCAGTAACTGATTTCTATGCCATGGGCTTTTTCTTTCTTTTCTGTTGTTTGTGTTGCTGTTTTGATTTGCTGCTCTCTCAGTTCTTCAAATCATGCGTACCAAGATATGAAAGAGTACAACTTTAAAGGAGGGAAAGCAGTGGTGGCTGCTCAAATCCTTTTAGATTCAATTTTTTGGGTAGTAGAGTAATACCTGTGGTTGGTGGGAAATCTAGACCTGCTTTTGATTTCTCTGGAGACAGAAAACCCTTTACAAGATTTGCATTGGATTTGCATTTTCATTTAATGATTTTCAAACTTACCATATATTTTTGTTAAATTAAGAAGGGAATTATTTAGGTGTGTGCAGACATTTCTCCCTCATACGCTTGTTTGTGCTTTGAAAAATTTCTCTAGGGTATTTAGTTCTGATACTGGCAAGGAAAAACAGGGTTGAACTGTATGGCTGATGACTGGGTCAGTTTTTAGTAATGATTTTTAATTCAGAGAGATATTATATATTCCATGTAACTTGCACATAACTTACACTAAAATGTAAGATAATAATCATGCAGAATATAGAATGGAAGGGATCTTGACTTTGTGTGTTTTGCATCCATTTGTGACTGTTCCTTGTAGACTGTCAGTTCTCAAAATAGCAGGACTGCAAGCAAGGAAGTGGGAAGTTGGAAGTGTGCTACTTTCTGCTGTCTGGATTCTTAACCATTCAATCTCTTCAGTGTTCTTTTATTTCCTTTCAGAACAAAAAAATATTCTTTAGGTCTTTTGGCATAGCTGGAGAAAGAATCAAAGTGATGATGAAAAGAGGATACCTACGGCATGGACTAAATCTATATACCATCTCCTGCTTGGGTATACACCAGAATCACATCCAGGATGGAAAATGCAATTATACACCAAAGGAGAAATTAGGAAAACACGTGACCTAGGAGTGTACAGGAGAAGAGCTTAACTGGAAGATGGAAACCTGAGGGTATGTCTGACATACCCTGAAGCATGGTTTGCCATCATCAGGGCACCTGGGAGAGCAAAGCCCGAAGTGAAAGGGGCAGAAGGAGCCAAACACAGTTGTCTTCCTTATAATGTCTCTCAGGTGGGACCCTGAAGTGAATCAATCAAAATGGCTTGGTTGGAAGGGACTTGTAAACAAAGCAAAAACTTAGGCAAAAGCACTGTACTCCTTCACAGCTACACAGTGTGGGCAGCTAAGGACCTAGGAGTAAACTGCAGAGGTAGGTTATATACCAATATACATGCTAGGTGCACCCATAGGTATCCAATTAGACTTTGCTTTGGCTAACACAGTCTAAGACACAATTTCCTGCAGCACAAAACAGCCCTGATTCCACAACAGATGGGTAATTCTGGTATCATGAAATCTGCACACAAACTCTGAAATAAAACCTGGTATAAAGCTGAAATGGCCCCTAAGGATTAAAATTGCTGCTGGTGAAGGATCTCATCATGCAGCAGAGAAGTGCCAATAATAATTTATTTCTCTGAAGCCCTGCTGTGACCTCACCTGCAACAATTGTGTGCAGTTCAAAGCACCCCCAAAACAGGAAGATACCATCAGAGATGTAGAAGAAAGCAACAGGAAGTGTTACAAAGATAGACAGATGGATTAAAAGAGGTGATGTGGAAAGAAAGAAATTGTAAGAGGCTGCCTATGTGAGAATGAGGTTAAAAGAGGGAAAAGGCGGATCACTGCTAGGATGAGCATGTTGCATTGCTTTTAAATTGGGACTTTTGTGCTGAATGTCAAGAAAAAAATCCTTGGCAATATTTCTCAGGCAGGCCTATAGCAGCATCTCCACTCTGCTCCAACCCACCTGTTGCAGTGGCTAAGTCCACTTTACACCCCCCAAGTTACCCTAAAAGTGGTGTCTCCTTACAACATGGTGCTAGAAAGTTCTCCCTTTGTCTAGATTCTGCTGGTCACTGGCCCTCTCCCCCTCCCATCCCTTTTCCCATTGGCCCCTATTGTGTCATTCAACCTTGCCTCTGCCCCCTAGCCCTCAGACTATTGGTTTTGGATGCTCTGCCCGCCTTTGGGAGTTTTTGGGATAAAACTGGTGCAGGCTTTTGGTTTGGTCGTTCTTTCTTGCCTCTGTTCCCTTGGGGGTGTTGCCATTAAATGCCTCAGAATTGCATGCAGAGAGCCCCTCTCGCCTCTTTGTCTCCGGTTCGTGCACAGACTGTGTGTGAGCGGCTGTTCACAGCCACCTGCAAAGGTGAGATCGTGTGCACGTGTGGGTGCTGGGAGAGTGCCACCTAAGGGTGTCCACGAGGGACCCAGCAGGGACAAACACAGCATCGATCCACCAAAGCTCTCATTCTATACCTATTACCGCAGGCCTGGTTCCTACAGTATATCACCGTGTCCTGCAGCCATAGGGAGGAGGAGGACGAGAAGATCCAGCAGGCAGGAATTGTGCAGCAAGATTGATTGATTTAATTATTTTACAAACTCTTTTATAGACTTTTTTCTTCATAGTCTAATTGGACAAAGGACCAGCCACCCCTTGGGGGTGATTGGCCAAAATCCTAAAACATCCATTATCAAAATATTTTCTACTATACCATAAAC
Organism: Corvus brachyrhynchos; assembly: GCF_000691975.1. Taxonomy (NCBI): domain Eukaryota; kingdom Metazoa; phylum Chordata; class Aves; order Passeriformes; family Corvidae; genus Corvus; species Corvus brachyrhynchos. The sequence continues at coordinate 5,406,405 of NW_008238834.1, read as the reverse complement.
AAGGCTTTCCAAGGTTGCAGGTGGCTTGGTTGTTTACATTCCCTGCTGCCTCTTCTGTGAGAGAGAAAAGTCTCTCACGGACTTAGAAAATAACAAGATCCTCACTAACAGCATTTTTGTACCTACATATACCCACCCTTAAAACTGCACTAATAAATATTTCAGTGATGTTTTGCATTTCTATAATAATAAGGACCAAAAAATGTTTCCACAACAGAAGACATATTGCTCTGGGCCCTTTCCCACCCTAATTTGCATATAGAAAATAAAAAGATTAATACTAACACTACATCCTCTCTGGACACAATCAGCCAAATTATGCTCTCATAAATACTAGGTTAGTGAAGTCCATGCACACAGCCAAAAGCTGATTTGACCCATAGTGTGATATACAAGTAAAGGAAATAGGAGTTGGACATTTATACCCCTAATGAGGTCATATTTAATACTCCATGAGCATTTCTGGTCACCTCAGTATAGTGAGGTCATTGTAGAAAGGAGATGTAGCAGGGGGCAATCAGTATTTTATAATACAGTGACTCAATAGGTTCATTTTTCTTCCCGAACATTTGTGAATGTAGGTCTGTGTTAAAAGGAAAAAAGAGAATTGGAGGGGTATTGAAGTACACAAAGACTGCCACCTATTTAAATTCCAGTCAGAGATAAGAGCACAGGTTTGGCTCTAACAGAAGGTGAATAAAAGTTTAAAACAATTAATTCACTATGATTTTTAAAGTGTGTTTATTAAAAATGGCTGCAATCAGTTTGAATTAGGTTACTGATGATTGGAAATGGGATATTAACAGCTACTCATATCAGTGCTTTTCAAACAATTTTATTCCACCCATAGTGCAATAGCATTTTGTTATGGGTTCTATGTGCCTCTTTCAATCCAAATTTAAGGATTTCTGGGGACTACAAGGGCTCAAATCCAGTTTAAATTGCCGTCCTTTGGAACACACTCTTAATTCTCGGAAAAAAAATGAAATGTTTTTGGTTTTGTTGCAGCTGCCTCCCACTCTCACCCGCCCCCTTGGGCGCAGAAATCCATAAACACAGTATCACAGGCACATTCTCATGTTCTCTTCCTTTGGCTGAGGACAGAAAAAATAGGCTGAAGCAGCATCCTGAAATCTGCAGCCATACATTGCCTGTCTGCATTTGTACGAAATTCTAGAGCAGGTTTTAAACTTCTTGCTAATTACAGGGCAGCCATGTAGAAAGAGCTTAATTATTTATTATTTTACAACATAAGTGGATTAAGTTTTAATATTAAATCAGTCTTTCCGTTTGCTTTCAATGGTTTGCTTTAGTGAGGACCAGTTTGCTGTCCCTATGGATTGTTTTCTTTTGTTCCGGCAGATATTCTGGTTTTTTTCAAGGTGGTATTGATTTCAGTGCAGAGGTTTCCCTTCCATTGCTTTAAATGCATTGTGTTCTTTAAAAGTTCAGAATCAACAGCTGCTGGTTATTTTCAGTTTGGTGTCTGGAGAGGATTAAAAAGTTCTTGCTACCCTGTAGAGAGACAGTCTCACACCACCATTTTTGCCCTTGCAAATTAGGTGCTCAAATATTAGAGATTTTAGAGTCTTATTAGGAAAATTAAATGCCAGTATTTTTAACCTTTATTTTACCATGTCAATAATATGATGTGTGCTATAGTAACTATCTATTCATGCATTATCTGTAAGTACAAAAACCCCAAGCCTTTTGCTTCCAATGGATCAAAGTGATCTTGTGACTGACACTAACCACACTTTGTAAGAGAGCAGTGACAGAAGTAAAACTAACAGAAAGCAGATAAATACATATAAAACCCTGCTGTCATTCATCCAAAGCAAACTATTCACTTAAAAACTGGAAGGGGATAAAATATTTACCACTTAAAGAAAGGAAAAGAAAGAGAAGAGTGACAGAGAGAGGAACGTGAAGATCAGCACTATGTTTCACATGAACATGCCTTCTGATACTGAGGTCACAAGGCTCAGATGGGATTCAGAACATTTGATTGAAAATTAGATCATTTGAAGATTCAACCATTGAGGTGATTTGTTTCATGTAAGCTGAATATTTATCTCAATTAAAAAAAAAAATCTATTAATCACACTCCAAGCTGAAAATTATGTTAGAGATATGGTAAATGTAATGTTTTTTCACATTGTCATCTTTATGTCAATATCAGGGTTTTAAAAAGTAAAAATGAAGTTGTGTCAATTTTGTGTGAAGCACTGGGATTAAAATGAATTATGTTCCCTGAGAGGAGACACTTTTAAGGAATATGTTTTATGGTGACTATAAGATTATACATCTATTTCACAAGAGGGTATCTCTATCACTATCCTATGACTAATATTATTCAAAATAATTAGAATTTATTTCTTATGGTAAAACGTCCAACAGATATATTTTTTAAAATCACTTGTTTTAATTGCTATGTTTACCCATTTGAATGCAATAATGCATAAAATAAGACCTCTTCTTTTACAAATATATATACATTCCTCACTTAGATTAATGAGAAATCATTTTTTTCTTAGTCATGAGGGATTTGTCGGTATCTTGTCTTACAGGTACCTCGCATGACATTGTATATTTTATATATTGCACCAATTAGGTAGTTTTCAGAAAAAAAATACAGATAAAAAGTCCATATACATATATCTAATTGCTCTTCTGAGGCAAATTAAATACTTGAAAGTAGAGCTGCATGGGCTGAGACAAGGCAGCTGTCCCTAGTGAGCTGTGTTAAATTTTGGGGGATTGCAATGAAAAAGGAAAAATGCCAAGGGAAAAAAAAGATAAAAAAAAATTCGTCTTCCATCAGGGAAAATTATGAAACAGTTTGCAGTTGAAATAGTATGAAATAGTTTTCAGTTATGCAAATTCCTGTCTAGCAGTCTCTTTAATGCTCTGATTTTTGTGTTAATAAACATGAGCTTTTTTTTCAGATAAAATAGATTTTCTCATTTGAAGAAGGTACTTGGATTAAATAGTTGAAAGCAGGGAAGATACTGGAGAATATTCAATCATCCTTTGATTCATGGAGTAGTTATTCTTATTAGTCTGGAAAGGCTTCAGATTATTCATTCTATTTTGTTGTGCTATATAAAGTCTACATTTGATTGCTAATATTTGATGAGTGTTTTGTGTAATTAAAAATCCTGGTTGTTGTACAGAACAATGAAATATGCATAATTTCCCTTTGTCTTTTTTTTTTTTTTCCTTAAATCAGAGCTCTTCATACTTTGTAGTTTAGGAGAGGTAAAATGGTCTATTAATGTGTCAGTGACAAACAACCACTGAACTTCTGGTTTTATTTCCCATAAGCAATCTTTCATCAGTTTCATCAGATAAAACTGTCCTCCTGATATAGCCTGATTCAGTGCTGAAGTATGTTGACAGCTTGAATTGGCTTGAATCCCCTAATTCCACAATTGGAAAAACTGATGTTTAAAGGTCTACTTCTTCAATAAGGTATTTAGTCTGGAGAGTGAAGTCCAGGTTGCCCTCTACCCCAGAAGTGTTCTGGTATCTGTCTCTGCCATCATGACACCATATTTGTACCTTCACGGTCCCCCACACTAAATTCATCCTTTCAACCTGATGGCAAGGGATGGCATACAGATAAACCCTGGGTTTGACAGCAAGTTATTCTGTCAGCTCTTATGACAGCCCTGGGGCAGAAGACCTGGAAGCTTGTCCCTTCCTGACCTGCCACACAGCAGCATCTCCAGCGTGGTGACATCCAGTACAAGGATAGAGGTGAGAGCAGGCTGTGACTGGTACTACAGGAGCCTCCCAACTTATATTTTCTTCCACTTCACCAAAACCCACCTCATTCAAACATGTCCTGCAGAGAATACAGGATGTGGTGAGAATGATTTCTTTGACCCTAATCCCTACACAGATTCCTAGAAATCATTTTTCTTAGGGCTCTGGATTGAAGTTTTTCTTTTTGATGTTTTAATCTTCATACAGGGTCCATGCATGAGGCACTGTTGGTATTCATCTTTAGTTGAAAGTATTCAATACAAGCAAGGATGTTTTAGAGTTGCAATAAAGATCCTGAAACACGTAATTGCTATTCTGGGGAACAAAACTGCGTGTGTTCACGAGTATGGTCAGTAATCACAATCTTGATGAAAAGCAATAGTGAAAATCAAAATACATTAGAGGCAAGAAGTGGAAAGAATAGATAAGATATAAATTTTATGTGTCCAGTATCAAATCTCCAGCCGGGACCTGGAATAAATGTGAACACTTCAAGCTTCATATCCGAAATGTTTTCTAGCAGCAGTGGTGAATGTCAACTTGACAGTAACTTGGGCTTATTTTCACAGTGTGAAAATCAAAAAGTGTGTGACATGATGCAAAAGCATGGCATAAAAGCATGGGAGATTGACTAAGGATTAAGTGCTTGATGAGTGGTGCTGGAAAGCTAACTAGAGCAGCAGAAGAAAAACTGAATGCAGTTGTCAGGAGATACTCACTAGAATCAATATTGCCTCTTGAGAAGGGTCCCATAATCTTTTTAATCAGGCCATTTTGCTTCTGGAAACAATTCCACAGGTCATGGTAGTGAAGAACCTGTGAGCTAACCTGTGAGTATTAGCAACACACAGGACTAGGACCAGGGAATGAACTGCAGAAATAGTGGCAGCTTTGCTTTGTGGTGCCCAGACAAAAACTAGGACTAGTCAAGAGTCATCTTAGGACTTCTCATCAGTGTGCAGTAAACTCAGTTTTGCCTCTCCAGTTATGAGGGCAGCATTTACTATTTTGGGTGTGCCTTACCCCCCAGCTACAGAAATCTGGAAGATGGCTATCTATAGTGAGTAGTTTGCTCTTCATTGCCTCTGGAGAGAAGTAAGCACTTTGGGAGTGAGTAGCCTTATTCTATAAACGAGTGAGACAGAGCTGCCTGTTGCAAGGAAGCACGGCATTGACTGGACCTAGCAACCCCCCCTTGGCATTCATGGGAAGAACTGCAAGCTGGGCAGGCTGGAATGCTGCATCAGTTCTTATTAACTGTATTTTTCAACTAACTAAAATAGTAAGTGTTTCCAGGAGGTAGAATGTGTGACTGCTTTAACTGGCATAAAGTTGCCTCTCACTGAATAGCAATTGTTGAGAAAGCAACAAAGAAACAAAGTCAAAAAGTATAATCTTTTTCATTTAGAAAAGCATCACAATTGCAGACACATACAGAATGCAATAACATATTTTATGTTTGCTACTCCCTGTCTCAAAACAGTTTAAACAGCCAAAGGAAATGAGAGAACCAGAAAGATGTACAGTATGTGTTGATATTCTTGCTGCAGGCAAAGAGACGTAGCAAATTTGGCGTAGACAGTTCTGAAGGGAATCCTTTTGTAGAAGTCTGGGCACACCATATTTTATTTTATTTCACAGTGCTTCTGTGCATACAGCATGGGAAAAAAAAAAGGCAAGATTTCAAGCATAATTGCGTATAATTTTAATTAAAAATGATAAAGATTTTTCCTTTCCATAACTTTATTTTCACAAAGTTTCTTGGTAGAGAAAAGAACTGGTAAATGAGTTACTAATGAGAGGCACAATAAATGAGATAATTTCTTCTTTTGGGATGGGTTTAGAGACATCATCTGAGCTTCCATTTTAAAATCTACATATGAGGAAATTATTGTTCCCTTATTGCTGTCAGTCCACACTCCTGTGGAGTACTCCACTTTCAATATGGGAATAACAACAGGAAGCCCCAAAAATTTTAACCCAAGGGAAGATAAAGTAAATGCTTGTATTGATCAAATACTAATATGAGAAAAATGTAAAAACCAAACCCATTCCTCATGCATAAATGTTCCACAAATGCCAGTATAAATACTCCTTTTATAATCCTACAGGGTCGAGCATACTTGAAAATTTTCAAGGGTTTAACATTCTTAATTATTCCTGTGGAGCAACTCCTTAAAAAACTGCAATGGCACATTACAAAAATCACACACAAGTTACAAAAAAGTCTGTGACAAAACAACATTGGAATTGGAATTATACCAAAGCCCATATAAATCTTATTTTGTTTGTGAGACCCGTTTTTTCTTCCTTACTATTTTAAGACTCTTGTAAACTGTCAAATAGGAAAGACTGATAAGGATGCACGTAACATTTAAGTTAACCACACACACTTCAAACATCTGTCTTGGCCAAAGAGCCAGGGTTCCTTTGGTTCCCTTGAGGGTCTCCTAAGGCAGCTGGATAATTACTCCATGCAAGCAGAAGGCTGCATTGGTGCAGAGGTGTGCTCTCAACCTGAATAACACATTTCCCTTCAAGTGGATCTGAGTGTCTGCAGAGCCCTTCACAGCTACAGAAGTGAGTTACAGACTGTACACGTTTGTCTGGTCCCCTTTCCTTTCCCATACACTTTCCTTGTTTCTTTGGTGTTTCCTATGATCATCACATTTCTAAGAATTCCATTTGACTTCTCCACCAAAGCACTTGGATGAGTTTTCCAACATAACTGTAGGAAGAGGAAGGGAGAGCCCCAAGGAATCCTGCAGAATGTCTACCCTCAAAAAATGCACAAACACTTTCATGGTCAGGAGACAGTCATGCATTTATGAATGAGCACATTTTCACCATCTCGCAGTGCAAAGTCAGCTACAATCATTGTAAGGATCAATAACTTACCACAACAAAGGCCATAAGAGTACCCTGCCCTTCAACCTCATCACATTTCTAGAAAAAGTTATCATGAACAATAATGCCAGCATCCTGCTTTCTCAACTTGTTTGAGAGGACTGAAGGTTACTGCATTTTCTTCTCGTGCTTAGGTAAGCACCTATCCTGCACCTGTGCTTCCTCTCACATCCACTTCATGATTTATTCTTGTTAGCCTACATCAGACAGTTTCTTGTTGAGCACCACTTCTGCAGCTCAGTGGAGCTACAATCTCCTCTTTCTTTTCTTGTTCCAAATGGGGTAAATTCTGAAGCATATCCATGGATCACCATCTCCAACTTGCTCATTTGGTGTTCTCTCAGAAATATTTCCTGTGGAGATGAATAGAGGAGAAAGGATATATTTCTTCTAAATTTGACTGAGGTCTGACTTACAGAACTTTAAAAGGATCATCTAGAAACAAAATTTGCTGCAAACACAAGTAAATATTTTTCAAAAACTAAGTTACTGAAAGTGCATTGTCCTTCAAAAAAGTTACAATAATACCAAGGACTCAGCTGGATCACTAAAGCATGAAAATGAGGAAAGTGCAGCACTGGACTTGTTCTGGTTACCAGCATTTCCTCTGGGCCCTTGAACCCTGTGGGTGCCACCTCAACTAGAGGCTTCTCAAGACACCTTTTTTTTAACTCTGCTAATGATGGATTTCACAGCTGGACAGGTTCTTTAGTGGTGATATCTCAATTAGCAAATTCTAACTGTGAATAACAACATCTGGGTATGGGATTTGAGCTTCTTAAATCAAGTGTTTGTCTCTTCTACAGCTTTCTGCATTTTACAGCTTCCAAGTCTCTGGACCATCACTTCATCCTGTGTTACACACACATGTCAAAAGTTAGTTTTAGCTGAATCAAAAAAAGGAGCTGTGAATAGGGAGAGGGTGTATTATCATCTCAGCTGGGTCGATTTTACAGTCCCCTAAGTGCTGTCACTTCCAACAGTGTAGGTTCAGTACTGATGAACCCAGTGTGAGGTAAGTGCTAGATCTTTTAATTGGGCAGGGGTGTTCAATCCCGCACTCCCTTAATACTGAAGCTCTTTGATAAATAGCAATAGGTTTGTCACTTAAGGTAAAGCAACACCTTTCAGTGCCTCTTTTTTTGTTGGATTAGGCCTTCATTAGAAATGCTACTCTCCCCCAAAAGATGAGAGGAGGTGAAGTGTTGAAAACTGAATGTGTTTTTACTAACATAGGCGACCATCTAAAGATGTGCTGCAGCTGCTTGCATGGCAGTCACAGGTTGAAAGTATATCCTTTCATCACAGGAGCATTTTCAAGCTGAGCACACAGCTCCTCTTTTGACACTAGGAACTTCTTCATAGAGACACCTGCTTTGTCTTCAATCAGCCTTCAACAGAAGACTGGAAAGTGTTTTAGGTTAGAAATACACAGGGCAGTAGCTCCTCACAAATGGCAAAGTGGCTGATGAGCTAGTAGTGGTGGTCATGAAATATGCATGTGGACAATGAGTGCTGAGTGGGAATGTAAGCTCTTGAGGTCCCTATTTCATTTTTGCTATTGTATATCCATAATGGTTTCTTCAGAATTATCTGGATTTGTAATATGGGGTAGCAGAATAAAGCATCCTTAATTCCTGTGAATGCAAATGACATTGGAGTGGAGTCTATTATTTCAGCATTAATATTGATGCATTTGGTTTTTCACCCTCATGACTAAGCTTTACTTCTACCTAAATAGAAAAGCTAAAAAGAAATTATATATTTTCTTACTGTCTATAAAATACTTTTTATTTTAGTCTTGACTATCTGATTTGACCACTGCAGTGTTCATGACACCACATCTAATCACACTTACATTCTCACAGCACAATGAAAGGAAAAAACACTTTAAAAATCAAAGACATGATCAGGACATGAGGAGATAAATTAATATTTAAACAATATCAGGAAGCACAGTAATGCTCAGAACTGCAGGATGATTGTGGAGTAGAAAGTCTTAAAATAGTTCTGATACTGATTTCACAAGTGTTTTTTTGTATGGTGTGGAATCAGACCTAGACTAGTATTTTGGATGTGCTGCTCTCTGTCCCTCAGCAGGCTCTCTCTGTGTCCCTCACTTACGTGAAAATCCCTTGCTGCTGCAAAGAATTTCCCTCCCTACCAGGTCACTCAATCCATCCTGAGAGTTGTGGAACTGATTGAAGGAAAATTCTTTCTTTAAATTGGTCTCCTTTATGGATCTGCCCTTTCCTTTCTACCTCACAGGAGCAGGGATCCCAGAGAATGACCAGCATTACTAAGGAGGTGGGAGAGTTATAATAAGGTTTCAGATCACCTCACGTAGATCCATCAGCAGCAACATCTAAATAATTCACAGGTTTGTATTCCCACATATTTTCTTTCATCTTGTTGCTAATGTAGTTAACATTAATTATGATGCTTTTTTACACTACAATGACAATTAGCTGTCCTTTTTTGAGTTTAGTAAATCAGGAGTAATTTAGTATGCTGTTGAAGATCCCATCAATCTACATGCACCTCCATACAGCCTGACCTCACTTGTTCATTTTTGGAATAAAATGACCTTCTAGTTCTTTTGATTCAGCACCCAACTGAATAACATGAAATTATTCAAAGAGGTGAGAAAAAAGAAATGATTGTGTTAATTCTTCACTGCCATTTCTTTGTGGTCTATCACAAAACGATACGTGTGTGATCTTTTCACTGTGAGTAAACTACCATCTCCTCAGCCTAGAAAGAACTGGCTGTTAGGAAGGAGCTAACTCACCAGCATTGGCACAGCCCTGTCGTGTACACCTTTCAGAATGATGCTATTACCTCCATAAGGCAGTAGCAGTAGCTTTGGTTCAAATTACGAAATCTTTGTCCACAAAGTAATTTGGTTTTCTTGAAGGTGACATATGCTTTATTAGCATATTTTAGTTCAATTAATATTTATAACATTTTGCCAATTTTTTTCGCCTGTATTCAATTTAATTCCACTTGTAACTCTGCAGTCATTCTTTGCTTTAGTGACACAGTGAACAATGGTTTTTGTCTCAACTAAATGCTTTGGTTATGTTTGGTAGTACCTTAGCAAAATAAGCACTTTCTATTCATTACCTAAATCAGTTACATTTTGATTACATTACCTAAATCAGGAACATTTTGCTGTTTTTCTCCTCTTTGATTATAGGTGCTGTCATACAGATAAACATATCTGGTGGACTGAACAGAAGTCAATATGTAATAAATGACTGCCTTATAGGAGCTTCATCTAAACTGTGAAATTAATAATAAATGTTTTCAAATAGATGTTTTCCACCATAAGGCCTTTTGAATAATTTATAAGTTGGGTCCCTTCAGTGAGTCTTTTCATATTTAATGTATTAAGTTGGAGTATTTATTTCATTTCTGAAAAGAACGAAGAATGAGGTTCAAGAGGAAAATCCGAGGGTTTGGATGAAAGGAAGACCACATATTTAAGATCATATACAACTAAATGGAGGTAGACTGTGCATTTAGGTAGAGCCTTAAATAAAACCCTATGCATCCTGTCCTCAATCAAAGGTTTAAGTTTTGCATTTATATCTGAAATATCACTTCTCCAGCACTCCCTCATTATGCAGAGCAAACATTTGAAGAAGCTCTTAAAAAACTTGTGGTGGGCTCTTTTCCACAGCACAGACAGCAAATAACTAACCCTACCCACCTGCTGCCTGTCTCCTCCCCTCCACCATTTACCACTCGTGTGGAGGTCCATTGAGGAGACTGCTGAATTTTAGAATTACAGGATCATAGAATGGTTTGTGTTGGAAGGCACCTCAAAGATCCCCTCATTCCACCCCCCCTGCCATGGGCAGGGACACCTTCCACTAGACCAAGTTGTTCAGAGCCCCATCCAACCTGGCCTTGAACACTTCCAGGGATGGGGCATCCACAACTTCTCTGGACAACCTGTTCCAGTGCCTCACCACTCTCACAGTAAATAATTCTTTCCTAGTATCTAATCTAAACCTATTGTCTTTCAGTTTGAAGCCATTCCCCCTTGTCCTGTCACTCCATGCTCTTATAAACACTCCATCTCTCGTGTAGGCTCCCTTCAGGTATTGAAAGGCAGCAAGTAGGTCACTCCTAAGCCTTCCCTTTTCCAGGCTGAACAATATAATCCTCCCAGCCTTTCCTGGTAGGAGCGATGTTCCATCCCTCTAAACATCTTGGTGGCCTCCTCTGGACTTGCTCCAACACTTTAATGTCCTTCCTGTGCTGGGGACCCCAGACCTGATGCAGCACTGCAGGTGGGGTCTCACCACAGCAGAGCAGAGGGGCAGAATCCCCTCCTTTGCCCTGCTGGCCGTGCTGTTTTTGATGCAGAGCAGGATACGATTGTCTCTCTTGACTGTGAGCTGGCTCATGTCCAGCACCATCCTCTCACCCACCAGCAGCCCCAAGCCCTTCGCAGCAGGGTTTCTCTCGATCTGTTCATCTCCCAGCCTGTGTTGGTACAGGGGGTTGCCCCGACCCAGCTGCAGCACCTTGCACTGGGTCTTATTAAGCCTCATGAGATTCCCATAGGCCCTTGTCTTGAGCTTGTCCAGGCCTCTCTGAAGGTTCCCGCTCACCCTTTCCCAGTCTGTCTGTGCCTCTCCCTGCTCCAGGACAGTTGGCAAATGTGCAGCACAAATTTTTCCCTCAGTGCCTGACTGGGGACAAGCTTGGGCACCTCTGTGAATGAAGCTGAATTGCAAGTGGTTATTTCAGTGTGAGATGCTTGTAAAAATCACTCTTCAGGTTTTCAAACACTTCATGGGGACAGAGTATATGTAATGTACTTGGATTTGAGAGAGCGATAACAGCATTTAACCTGAAGAAAATGTAAATGTTTTCAAGAGCTTTAAAACACTGGCATTTGTCATCTGTCTTTGTTTGGACACCAAGATAGCTAGCATCTTCTACTAAAAATTCTGAATTATTTCATTTTCAAAAGCTAGAAAATGTGTAAGAATGCACTTAAACAAGATCAAGGCACCAAAACAAAAATGAAATATTTTTTTCACTTATCTGAAAATTATGAATCACCTTTTTTTTTGCTTCTTACTGCAAATACATGCTCCATAAATGTTTGTCATGCACGTCTTCTGAATGAGTTTGCGGTATTAAATTTACACTTTTTATTGTAAAGGTCAATGCTGCTAATATATGCAAGATGTTTTGCATCTCTAACACACAGACTAGCAGTTCCTATTAGCAGCACCCTGCCTATTTACTTTGCTGTGATACCCATTTGTCTGAAATGAATGTTTATGCTGTCATTACCATTAACAAGATTAGGATCTGTTCAAATGACCCGATTTTGGCTGCACAAGGCAAATGAATAGCAAGAGGTGCATCTTAGTCTGATACCCTGCAGATTCAGTAGGTCCCACTGTGATACCAGGCCCTGATATAATTTTGTCTTACATTAATACAAAGCAGCAGGATGTAGCTATGGATGAACAAGCTCCTTGCCTCCCCACCAATGAATCATGCAGAAACTGTGAAAAGCAGCAACTCAGTTTTCCATTCTCAGTCCTTAACTTGAAATATTTCTTTAATACAGTACAGAAGAGCCCAGGACCACAAGAATTACCTTTGTAAAGCAGAGGAGATGCTTCCCAGCAGGACGGAAAGGGGTAGGAGGATCCTGATGTGATTTAGATTTTAGATGTGTGCGGTATTTGATATCAGCCTTGCAAAGCTCTCACTGTACTGGCACATTCCTACAAGACTAATCTTCCCATGCACAGAAACACATGTGCTGATTTAGACATTGCATATTCTGCCAGGTATTGAGAGAGTTGGAAGCTGAGTGTCCTAAAGTGCAGCACCCTGGGGTCCTCTGGGCTGAACCAGCCCTTTCTGGTTTCTGCACGTGTACACATGAGGTATAAAATCTACACTAGGCACTGTAGCTGAAATTTTTAAGAGGCTTAAAATGAATAATTTTTTTTTGTCAGCAGCCTGATTAAAACAGAGTGCTCATTCTATGAAGATCTAAAGTTATAGAATTCCTTACATGGATTTGATAATTTCATTATGATTGGTTAATAAGTCACTGTGTCCAAGTGTTAACATTATTTGTTTGCAAAAGATGCTTTTCATTGGTTATATGGCTCTCTTGCAACAGTGTTTCAATTAAACACTCTGGATGTATGCTATAAAAATAGAGTGCAGACCCTGCTCAAGTTCACTGATTCATTTAAACTTCTGCTTGAAATTTCAATGAAGTTTCCAAGCTCTTAAGATCTTTACCACTTCTGACCAGTTGCAGTAGTGATACTGTAGGTTTACCTGTCATTGTTTAGGTAAGAAATTACACAGAAAGCATTTCTTTGTGGATAGTCTATTTTTGGATTCCTGACTTCCATATATTCATAGACAGGAGAATTAATACTTTTTTCACTTCTGCTTTAAAGAAAATGAATTATTTAAACTGAGGTTTTGAGGAGAAAATGAATACAAGATCCCATGTATTACTTTCTGTAACAGTATCTGACGTAATGTTTATGTCTCCTCAGCAGTTCTTTTCAACAGGAGGAATATTTAGAGGAAAAAAAAGAGGATCTGTCCCTCAGTCTTATCCCAAACCCCTTAAGTTTAAAATTCTATCAAACAAGTTAAAATGTAAAAATTGATGTTTCCTTCCTAGTGTTGTCAGACACTAGACCCCATGAAATGTTGTTGGTTCAGGTTTTCTTCTTGTTGATAACATTAGTAGACCAGAGCAGCAATAAAGGAATATTGGAAACAATTTTTAGTCCTACTGCTTCCCACAGTCTGTCTAAATTAGTTCAAATGGCTCTGCAGCTTACCATCAATGCTCTGATACAAACGGCTGGTTAGGTCACTGCTTAATTAAATACTCACTTTATTTATCCTGGAAGGTGGCACCTGCTTCCTGGAGGCTGTGTTAAACCAAGGCCCAAGGCTTTCACAGTTTTAGAGGAAGTAGCCTCTCCCCAGCTTTTGCTCTTCCACTGCCCCAATATATAAAATCTCAAGCTGTAAACAATACTCTAACACACACAAACATATTTTTTCCTGACAGAAAATGCAACTCCTCTTATTTCTGTTTTTGGAGACTGGAGAGGCAAGACTCGTGCTGTTATTTTCTCTAAGGAGCATCATGTGGATTTAAACACAATTATTTGTGAACACAGGAAAGTTTCAGAATTCCTGTGTTCTCCCACAGGCTCTACTGAGGATATAGTCTAACAGCTGCTGATAACACTAGTGAAGTGCAGCAAAGCCCATTACATGGAAAGTGAGAAGTCAATACCATCTTTGTAGTCATATTCTGATATGAAGGAAAGGAAATATGTTGTGTGAAAACTTCTACTTGATTTTGCCCAGGGCTATGAGAAATTAACAATCAAGGATTTAGCCATGCTGGATTAAGATTTTATTGCTCCTAAGCACCAGCCCAACCTGACTGGCTGTATGCCAGAGAACACAGTTCCTTAGAAAAGAAGGAAATTGCAGTTTCCTAGGAGGGGAAAACAGTTTGTACCTCAGGTGCGGTCTGATAACCTGGTTGAAATCCACCCCATCAACAGTTTAAGCATCAAATGGGGTGTACAAAAGTACTCTATTTTGGTGTTTCTTCAAGAGCACCAATAATTCCCAGGCGAAAGCAAAATTTCCCACATGCCACTTCTTCTCCTTCAGAGAGTGGAGAGGAAAAGGAAATATGTTTCCAGCAGATTTTTAAGTCACCATCACCCCAGGTGTGAGTGACTTAGCGGGTTTACTCTGGGTTGATAGCACAACCTATGTTTAGATGAGGGTTGGCACTTTGACCTTCACATCTTGCTTAACCAGTCTGATGGTAGGTTTCTTTTCTTCTGGGCGTAGCAGAGCCTGGCAGCAACTTGATCACAAAAGAACTTTTTTCCTTGTGCTGCCATCAAGCAGCAACATTACACAGTACAGAAAGTCTCCCACAAGAATCTGTAGGGCCTTAGAGAATTTGCTTAAAGATGAAAATCATGAAGGCAGTGGTTGGGAAAAAAAAAAAATAAAAAGGAAAGTAATGTTTTCTTCTAAGAGCTTGAAAGAAGGGAAGAAGAAGAATACAAAGTCAGGAATGAAGATGACATTTGCTATTGTCTCCTAATAAAGTACAAACATGATTCAGAAAAGCTGAGGAGGAATAATTCAAAGAAAACAATCAGTAAGGAATTTAGACTGAAACAAACAAACAAAGTAACGAGAGAAAGCTGGCAAGGCAAGATGTTGAATTGTCATCCTGGGAGATACCAGTCTATGTGAGATGGCTAAGAATAACTGGCTCAATCCAGGCAGATGCAAAGGAGTGGAAATGACAGCAAGTCCCTGCCAATTCAGTCTGGAATGTCACTCTCATACATTCTGTCATTTTGGTTTTGTGCAGTGCAAGCCACATTTATCTCATCAATGACAGATTATTTCCCATCACAAAGACAATCTTATTTGATTAATACAAACAACACCTATCTTAGCTGTCATCTAGCACTATATTTTTTTTCATTACAGGAAACTGTATTTTGGCTGCTAGCAGTTTGTTGGTAAATCTCCCTCTATCCTGGGTTTGATCATGGTACTGAGATCACCAGCACTGCAGCACACAGGTTTTTACATCTGAAAGTTGTGTCAGTGCTTGCTAGACACATGTTAATCTCACCCTCAGTACTCCAGCTGGAGTTCTGTGTCCCTCTCCAGGCTCCCCAGCATAGGGCAGGCATGAAGCTACTGGAAAGTGTCAGGCAAAGGGTCAGAAAAATGATTAAAGGACACAAGCATCCCTCCTACACAGAGGTTGAGGGAATTGGGACTCTTCAGCCTGGAAGGTGAGGAGAAGGATCAATCAAGGGATCTTATCCATGTGTATCAATACCTGATGTGAAGAGTAGAGGAGATGGAGCCAAGTTCTTCTCAGTGGTGTTCTATGTCAGGATTAGAGACAATGAGCATAAACTGAAATACATAAAATTCTATGTAAACATATCATATGATTTTTTTTTTTATTTTAAATTTTTATTTTATTGTGAAGATTTCCCAGAAAGGCTATGGAGTGTCCACCCTTGGAAATACTCAAAACCCAGCTGGGTATGATCCTGAGCCATCTTCTTTCACTGACCGTGCTCTGAGCAGGGCAGTAGCATTAGATCATAACCACAGATGACATTCAAACTCAGCTATTCTGTGATTGGTATAATCTGTAAATGCAAGAAAAAAAAAGTGCCTGTCTTAAAATGTTGACATATAACTAAAATGGTATATCATGTCACTATGCACAGCTCCAGGATATGATGTTCACCAGGACAGTTTAACATAACACTCTCAGAACGCTGGCTTGTTGCAGGTTATAGGGCCATTATACTAATAACCCACATCCCAGAAGTCTGGCAATTCTTTGGTTTTATTACTTCCTAATGTACAACAAATGTCAAGGTACTTCATGAAAAGCGATAATCATTGCTGTATTTCCCATCACTGACAACATTTTAAAATATCTGTATGCTTCAAAGCATAGTCACATTCAGGTTCTTTGACATGACAAGTATTAACTGAAGACTGGGTAAAAAAAGATCTTCTGCTGGTCCCCCAACCTGAGAAGCACAGAGCTCCCCTCCCTTCACTTGAGGGTAAAGTCCTGCCTGGGAAGAATGGCTGTTTTGCCATTCCATTCAGTAGGGCCATAACCTGGCAAGTAATCAGCTCTGATATGCACCTTTAAAGTAATGGGCAAAGGCTCCACAACAGTCAATATAAAATACTATGGGATGCTTTCATGGATTTCCCCAGCTGACAAAGAGCTACAAATAATTAATTTAGTTAAAACTTGCACTTTTAACTACCTAAAATTGCTCGAGGATTACCTGTAATTAAGATTGAAGCAAGGCCTCGACCAAAAATATATGCAATAGGCATGGGGATCCTAACCACTCTTTC